>NW_020954564.1:32381521-32479133 GCF_900497805.2 Vombatus ursinus
AGAGAGAGAGAGAGAGAGAGAGAGAGAGAGAGAGAGAGAGAGAACATATGATGGTCACTGGTTAGTAAAAGAAACATGTGGGACCAGTGTGGACAGCTTCTTCAAAGATGGCACTTGCCTGGCAGGAACTAGAAGCCCAAGAAGTGGTGACGCCCTGGGGACCTGCTCTTGCTCTCACTCTCTAAAGTACCCCAGGCAAACGAGAGTGACTAACCCACTGAATAAGATAGCCTGGCACAGAAATGGCACCATTACCCTTCCAGTCCCAAGATACCACTCACAGATGACAATCAGTATCATACAGAAGAGTTGAATTCCAGAGCCTAGCAGGGAGCTGAGAATCATGGGATATTGGGGGGGCCTGAAGACATCACCATGTACCAATTTCCAGCCAGATTCCTCCATGGTGTCTTCCTATATCAAAAATCCACAGAAGTAGTACTGTGAGTCTATGTTACAGCGATTGCCACCTAAGAAAGTTCCTTACTTCCTTAGCTCAAGCTCTGTCATTTCTGAACCCCTTCTTCCCTTCCCTGATGCTAGGAGGTACCCTCTCCCATTCCCCACCAAGGCCATCATACAATGTCGTCCTCCTTGTTATAGTTGGCAATGTCCTTTCGGAGAGTCCGGATGATGATCATACTGAGGATACCTGAAAGATGCACACAGGTGGACCCATCAGCTCCATTATGTGCTTCTCTTTCCACAGACTGTCAATGTTTCACTGAGGACCGATGGGGCTTCTTCTCTTAGATGGACTATTAGATGTAGGGGATCAGGGACTCCCCCACAGTTTGAAGAGACCTCAGAGAGGACTATCTAGTCAATCCGTACCAGAACAGAGATCACCTCTTTGACAACCTCAACAAGAAGTCACTCAGCTATTGCTTGCAGAGCTCTAGTAATGGGAAAAACCCCTATACCACCTGAGGCTGCCCAATTACTAGAAAGTTTAGCTTTCTATTAAAAGTAAAATCTGCTTCTCTGAACCTTCTAAAGATTTATACTTGTTCTGCTCTCTGGGACTGAGCAGAACAAATCCAGTTGCTCTTTTCCACGACAACCCCATCAAATACTTAAAGACAGACCTGGAGAAATTTCCCACCTTATAGGACAGGGCATGTGGTGACCTACTCTCCACTTGTGAGAAAAGGCTACGATAGATATGATGGATAAAAAGGAAGCACAGGACGATTTTACTCTCGGGGGCCGTTCCTCTTACCCTCCAAAGGCCCCACCTCCCAGGCACTGCTCTTGTTGCCCCACTTTGTAAATGGGGAGAGGACTGACCTGCAGACCTCCTCCACAATCGACATCTCTCTCACCTGAGAGGAAGAAGACCACCACCACAGAGTTAATGATGGAAAACCAGTGGATCTGCACGTCGCTCATGGTCAGATAGGTATCCCAGCGGGAGGCCCATTTGATATCACTCTCCTGGGAGGAGGAACAGAGAGCAGTGTCAGGGCTCTTTCAGTGGAAATCCTCAAAAAGAAGACCATCCTCTTCCCTGCCCGAAGACGCCAGCTCCTGCCTCACCTCCCAGTGCACAGAGTAGGTGAACAATAGCTGGTTTTCCTTGGTGGGATCAATTTCTTGCGGGGCAGAGCCTGCGGCATCAGGCAGGGTACACGAATTCTTCTCATCCACCTTGAGGTCTGTAGGAGATACAAACTTGGTCTGTCCCTGACAAGGTACCCAAGAGCTCCAAAAGAGGCTGATCAATTGGTTTCCTGGTGCTGAGACTCCCTCCCTACCTTTTACCCCATAAAATGTGAACCTGGAGTCCTGGACTCTAGAAGCTTGGCCTGGTGAGTTAGGAGTACCCAGTTTGCTAGCTAAAGGAGAAGGCTAAGTTCACTCATCTCCCCAAAGGATTCCACAGCTGGGACAACAACAGGTCTGCTTGCATGAGACAGAAAGTACCATGAGAGGCTGACTGAAGGAGTATGGAGATTTTTAGACAAAAGACTAGACTCACAATTCCAACAGGACAACTCAGCTAAGCCCTCACATATCTGACATAATATGTAGTCAGGGCATAAGAGCAAAACACTCACATTTCCCTAGCACTTTAAGGTTTATAAAACACTATCCTCACAGACACCCTGAGAGGTAGTACTGCAATGATTACTATTTTCCATCTTACACATAAGGAAACTGAGACTCACAGAGAGGAAATGTCCTTCCAAGGTCCCAAAGCTAGAGAGCATCTGAGCTGAGACTGGAACCCAGGTTTCCTGACTCCAAGTCAAGGGCTCCTTTCAGTACATTACTCTCTGTAGGAGGCTACAGGGTGCAAATGTGATATGCCTCCCAGAACGGAGGTGAAGAAAGGAGCCCCTGAAATGAAAGTTAATAAAAATCAAAGTAAAAGGGACAAGATTAGCTTCCTGAAGAAGTCAACCACCCTGAGATTTTGATGTATTCCTAAGGAGACCCAGGCATCTCCTATAAGAGATAGCAATCCAAATATAATTAATATAAATACTAAACTTCTCATATTTTTGTAGCACTTTATATACATCATCTCATTTGATCCTCATAATAACTCTGTGAAAGGGCAAGGCATGTCGTATTATCCTTATTTTATAGCAGAGGACACTGAGGCTCAGAGGTGCCCAGGGTCAAGATTTAAAACCGGAGGCTGATAACTCAATGCGGGGTGCCCCTCTCACTCCCGAGGGACTGGCCAACCTCTGGTTCACTGGGCAGATAACATGGTACAGTGGAAAGGGCACTGGACTTGGGAGTAATTAGACACGGCTTCTGCTTTGCATCCCTTCGGCCTAGGAGGCGAACTTCTAAGAAGCAGATGTTCTTTGACCAGGATCCAGCCTCTCTCAGTTTTATGGATGAAACCAGAGCTCAAGCTCTTACCTATCTCTGCAGCTAGAAGCACTCTGGCTGTGGAATCCCAGCCTAGTCCTTCCCCACTGACCACGGCCCCCCACTCACCCTCCAGTCTGATGCTCTGGGGAATCACCTCAAAGCGGACGACGCGATAATTGTGCTCCTGATCTTCTTCTACATCCTCTCTGTGATAGTAAAGGATGAAGGAAAGATGATTATGTAGATAGATCTGAAATAGAAAGGAAAGGAAAAATAAATATACATATCAATGGCTAGATGAATGGCAGCATGGAGCAGTGGTTACAGTTGGCCTCGAAGCCAAGAAGGTCTGGGTTCAAGCCTTGCCTCTGTTTCTTTGTTGTTGGTTTTTTGTTTTTTTTTTTAGGCAATTGGGGTTCAGTGACTTGCCCAGGGTCACACAGCTAGTAAGTGTCAAGTGTTTGGTCTGAGGCCGGATTTGAACTCAGGTCCTCCTGACTTCAGGGCCGGTGCTCTATCCACTGAGCCACCTAGCTGCTCCAAGCCTTGCCTCTTGTATGTACTTGCTTTATGACCTTGGACAAATCACTTAATCTCTCAGTGTTTTAGGCAACTCTCTTAAGATGATAAATTACAGAGAGGGTGCTGACCTGCATTGGTAGAGGAAGTTTCCTCACCTGGGAGTTCACCGTCCCAATGAAATCCCAGGTCCAGTCCCCGTTCCTATCTATATCGTCCGCTAACAACCTTCTCTTGGGGAGGGCAGGAATGACCCAGGATTCTAGAAAGCAATGCACTGGGAGGAGCACAGTCACTGGGAAGTCCTACCAAGTGAAAAAGGCATTGTGTACAGGCTCAGCAAAACACTGTGTGTTGATCACTCCAGGTACAGCCTGGCTATCAGAATTCAGGTAGGCTCATCACCTCCTGAGGTGTGATCTTCATTCTGAAAGAAGTTCTCACCGTGAGGAAAGCATGGATCCTTGTATGGAGAGTCAACTGAGCAATGCCTACAGAAGTTATCACTTGGTAAGAAGACTGGAGGCAGATGACCAGTTAGAAGGCAAAAACAAAAATCCCTTAATTGATCTTCCTGCCTCCAGGCCCTCCCCATCCTTCAATCCACTCTGCCCAGCTACATGGCCTTTTCTAAAATGCCTCCTGGATCATGTCTCTTTGTTTTCAAAAACCTGCAATGCTTCCTACTCCTTCTGGAAAAATTCTCAAGTCCTTCACCCAGCTTTTAGGGACTTCCATAACGTCCCCCTGCCTATCTCTCCAAACTTTCCCCCATCCTTCTCCTACCTGAATTCCAGCTAGATGGATTTGCTTCGCCATGCCCAAACAGAATCCTTTTCCTTCCCTTCCTGGAATTCCTTCTCTCTTGTTACTGGACTCCTACTCACCTTTCCAAGCTCAGCTCAATCCAATCCACAACCCATCCCTGGACTACAGCCTGTGCTTTCCCACCTCTTCAACCTGACTTGTGCCACAGCCTCAGTGTCCACTTGGACCTGTTGAATTCTGACCCGTTTTTTAAATCCCAAGGCAGATGCTGCCTCCTCCATGAAGTCTTATGGGTTAGTAACCATGTTTCCCTTTCCCTTCTTCTGAACTCTTACAGTACTGATAGTCTCTATCATTCAACTAGCCCTTTCCCATTCTGACTTGTGAACTTTCTCTTCACGTCTTGTCCCTTTCTTTGCTAGACTGAGAGGTCCTTGATGAATGATACGTATCTCCTTAGGCCTCTATCAGAGTGTCCTGTACAGAGCAGACTTTCAGTAAGTCAAGCTCAGTGACTGACTGGTTTTAATAGTTCAATATTTAGGTTGGATAGTTATGGTGTAGCTGGTATGGTTGGGCTGTGATCCAGAAGACCTGGCTTTGAGCCCTCGCTTCATCATTTACTAAGTATGTGGAACCCAGGCAAATCACTCCCTGTTTCTGGTACTCAGTTTCCTCTCGTTCAGAATGGGAGCATTGGACTAGATGGTCCCTTCTTCCTGCCCTATCATTCTATGTTTAAATGGTTCTTTACCGAATTTCCTGTGTTATGAATTTAGGCTTTAACATCATCTCTCCTGATCCCTATCTGGCATTCTACGAATATAAGCTGTGGACAACAGATTCCTGAACACCTGGAACCTGTTTACCTTCGAGGCATCTGCGAAGCCTAGCCTGTAGCCATGTTCAAACTGCACTTCCTTCTCCTTCTTCTTGCCTTCATCATCCCGGTTTGAGTACAGCTCCAGCCGAGTGGCCACAGGTAAGTTATCTGCAATGCTGAAATGGTAAATCTCCAGTTAGACCCTGCAGGTCTGCCCCAACTGGAAAGCAGTCCTCTCTGGGACATGAAAGAAGAAGAAGAGGAAGATGAGGAAGAGGAGGAAGAAGAGAGCCACTCACAGGTGGACATAATAATCCTCATTGATGCGTTCAGCCACAAGTTTGCTCTGTTCAACTGTCAGCACCACAGGCTTTCGGGGCTGGTAACACAGAACTTCACATTTCTTCTCACTGTTCATTAACACCTGGAAAGGGGTGTTCACAATCCGATCCCCTCTCAGCACCTCTCCTGCCACATGAAAGAGACAGAGAGAGAAGCAGTCCATCACAGAGCATCTGCCTGATCTCAGCAGAAGCTCAGCTCTTCTCTATCCCTGAGGGACACGGTGAATTTGTGATAACAGATAACATGTAACATATAATGCTTTATAGAGACATTATTTCATTTGATGTTCACAACAATCCTGAGCAGTAGGCAAAAACAAGCATTATCTCTATTTTACAGATGAAGAAACTGAGGCACAGAGACAGTCATTTGACAAAGTTATGCAGCTGATATAAGACAGGCCCAGTACTTTTTCCTATTATTTGCTTAAGCTTCTTGCTTTAAGGAGGAAAGAAGACAGAGGGAAAGTGAGAAGAGTTTAGCAAGACACTTCTGAAACAAAGAAAATCCACCTAAAACAAGAACAAGAATAAACTGGAGCACTTTGTCTCTTTTTGACAGAGCAGTCCTGCCCACTGCTCCTTATCACTTTTTTTTTCTGTTGCGGGCGGATGATTATGCTACATGAACAATAATAAACTACGAAGACTGAGTGTATAAGAATAGAATTTATTGTTCCAATTAAACAAAAATGATAACGAAATTAATTTCAGCATATTTAGTGATGGTCATAATACAAAACGTGCTTCATAATAGAGAAGACAGCTCACAAGTGGACACGTCAATCTTCCACAACCTACTCAGCAGTCAATTGGTTCCATTACAATTACATACATGGTAAGCAGTCCACTGTCATTTAGTATGACTTTTGCACACCCAAAGCAAGCATTTTTTTTTTTTTGGTGAGGAGATTGGGGTTAAGTGACTTGCCCAGAGTCACACAGCTAGGAAATATTATGTGTCTGAGGCTGAATTTGAACTCAGGTCCTCCTGACTCCCAGGCCGGTGCTCTATCCACTGCGCCACCTAGCTGCCCCAAGCATTTCTTAAACATCTGGGGAAAAGGAAGCAGAGGAATAGGACAGAGTAAAAAGGTTCTCTGGGGTCTATCACAAGATCTCTGGAGACATAAATCACGAAGACTCATGTGTAGGTTTTCCTACTTTTGTGGCAGAAGGGAAAGAGTTAATAGGAAACTCTGGAAATAAGAGAAGAAAGGACAATTTGGGACCCTCAGCCTTTTCCCTTGCCAGTGGAAATAAGGAAAAAAATCAAGCAGGGGAAACTACTGCTCCATTTTACCTCCTTCATTATTAGTTTCTTCTCCTGAGCTTGAGGCCGAGGACACCCCTTTCACATCTTTCAGTCAATCTGCTGGGTGCTGTCCTACGATAAACATGTACAGCTGTCCCTAAGACTCCACTATTCGTCCCATCTTAGATCCCAATACCTAGAAGTGGTAGCACCTGGTGGCCAAACACCAAGTCATGGGTGCTCCCTGCTTGAGAATTAAGGAGGCCAGGGGGCTTGAGTCTCCCAGAGTTACAGAACCTGATTCTATTGTACTCAGTTCCTTTGCTCTTCCCCTCCTCCCAGCTAGAGGAGGAAACAGGAGACAACAAATGACCCCCTTTCTCCCAAGTCAAACAGATAGACTACTTAAAATTCTACCACTTAAGAGATTCATTTGAGTTAACAAGTAAGCCCCAGCAAACGCTAAAAAGGAGGCAATTCCCACCTTAGTGTGAAATAGTTAAATAACACTGTATTACCAGCTGAAATGCACTGTGATTGGTCAACAGTTTATTATGACACATTAACCAGTTCCAAATAAACGTCCCCCTATGTACATTTCTAGAAAAATCCTCTAACATAGCCATAACAACTGACAACATATGTAACTTTCTACCTGGAAGAGTTAACTATTTCAAACACTGGCCACATTACTGGACATGACATCTGTTGCCTTTTAGTTTTAGTCTTCACTTGCATTACTGCAGTCATCATGTTCTTTTGATCCTGCTTTCATCATTCTGTATCAGTTTATATGCACGTTCCCACATTTTTCTGAGGTCTCCAAATAGCATGCCCATGACACAATAATAGTGCATTATTTTCTTATAATTTGTTCAGTTTTTTCATAATCAACAGGAACCTACTTTGTTTCCAGTTTTTTTGTTCCCATAAGAAGTTCTGCTAGGAATACTATGATACATATAGGAATCATCAACTTCTGTGGGGTATGACACTCAGTAGTAAGATTAATAGGGCAGCTCAGTGGCGAAATGGATGAGTGCTGGGCCTGGAGTCAGGAAGACTTATCCTCTTAAGTCCAAATTTGGCTTCAGACACTTATTAGCTGCATGACCCTGGGCAAATCACTTAATCCTGTTTGCCTCAGTTTCCTCATCTGTAAAATAAGCTGGAGAAGGAAATGGCAAACCACTCCAGTATCCTTACCAAGAAAACCCCAAATGGGGTTATAAGGAGTTGGATATTAATGAAATGATACAACAACTGTAAGACTGATAGGTCAAAGGGTATGAAGAGTTTAGTAACTTTTCTCAAAATCCCAAACTGTTAACAGGAACAACTGGATCAATTCACAGATCCACCTATTCAACACTATTTCTCTTTTACCATCCATCTTTTATTATCTTTGCCAGTATGATGGGTCTGGGGGACACCGTAGGGATGTTTTAATTTGTATTTCTCTTATTGGTAATGATTTTGGATATTTTAAAATATGATTGTTGATAGTGTGTATTTCTTCTCTTGAAAACTTTATTCATAAGCTTTGAACACATACAGCTACTCAGGAATGGACTCTCAGAGATTTCTGTCAATTCCACATAGATTTTGGATGTCTGACATTTATAAAAAATGTTCAATGAAAAACATGTTTTTTCTTCTTGTTGCTGTACTTTTATTCACCCAACTAATGTACTTGAAATGATCCATTTTGACTTTCATAATCTAACCAATCCTTAGTCTGGTTATGCATTTTCTCCCGACCATAACTGTGAAAGACAGGACCTTTTGTCCTACTCTATTTTTCTTGAGACATCCCTCTTTATATTTATATTGTTTATTTATTTGGAATTTATCATGGATTAGTCCAAATCTGCCTTCCTCTAACTTCCACTCAATGGCTCTCATTCTGTCCTTTGAGGCCACACAGAATATGACTAATCCCTATTCCCTACAGCAACCCTTCAAATATGTGCAGACCACTATCATGTCCTCCTCAGTCCTCTCTTCCATAGTTCCTTCATTCATCTTATGACACAGTTTATAGAGTCCTACTTCCCCTTCTTGGGAAATCTTCCCTACGTCAATATCCCTCCTAAAATGTGGCCCAGGGATGAATGCAATATTTCAGATGTGATACGACCAGGGCAGGGTACGGTAAGACCATCACCTCTCTCTTTATGGATAGTATACCACATTGTTGGTCCGCTACAATCAGCCAAAATGCCCAGTTGTTTTTTTTTTTTTTTTTTTTACAGGAACTGGTGTTAAGTCATATCTAATTCATCTTATGCTTTTTAAACCCTAAATAACATTCATCCCTGTTAAATTTTATTTTAATAGGTTCAGTTTATTGATCTAATTTGGAGTCTTTTCTGAATCTCAATTCTGTCATCAAAACACACTAGCTTTGTCTCAGTTGCCAATTCATCATCACTGATTTTATGTCTTCATGCAAATTACAGACCAAACATTAAACCCAACGTGACCCCAGACAGAACCTTTTAGCATTCAAGACCTCTTTCTAAGTTCAACTCAACTCAACAAATATCTATCAGGTGCTTACTAGGTAGAAGGCATTATGCCCAGAATGGGGGACACACAGAACAAAGTGAGGGAGGCAGCAGGGTCCAGTCACTAGAAAAGTGACATAATCTACTAGATTCCAGAGGAAATAGTACTGTCATGAACTTGGGAAGTCCTAAGTTCAAGTCTGACCTCTAACACTTTTTTAGCCTGGTGACTGTGCGTCACTTAACTTCTTTAAGCCTCAGTTTTCTCACTTGTAAAATGAGGGTCATAATACCTATATGACCTACCTCACAGAGTTGTTGTAAGGCTCAAATGAGATAACACATGCAAAACATTCTGCAAACCTTAAAGTATTATATGTCAGTTATTATCATTAAAAAAATAAAAATTATACAATCATTGCCTCAAAGGAGCTCACATTCTAATGGGGGGTGGTGGTGGAGGTGGCCAAAAGAAAGAGATAACAAGTACTCCTCTGATGAAAGCTGAATGTCACAGCATCAAGACAGCCAGGGAAGTACCTAAACAAAGAATCTTAATCTTCTCCTGCCTGTGTAGATGGTATCTATGGAGGGGAGAGAATGGGAGAGGAAAGCTTTGGGCAGGAGATAATATCTGAGTGGAGCCTCAAGGGAAGTGAAGGAGGAGGTATTCCAACCATGGTTATGGAAGGAGCAAAAAATGGGATAAAAAGGGCCTTTGACAGAGATGGGAGAGAGAAGGACAAAAATGAAGGACAGAGAGAGAGTAGTTCAGTCTGATTGGCTCACAAAATAGATGGCTAGATAGGTAGATTGGAGCCTAACTTTTCTCACAATTTCAAAATATAAAAAACAAACAAACAAAAAAGCAGTTCACAGATTTGTCAATAGTGAATTAGCATGCCTGTCCAGGGGAGTGACAGGATCACTTTATTTAGCAGGTAATGGGGAGAAACTAAAAGTTTTTTAAAAGAAAAGTGACATAATCATGGTAGTTACTTATGAAGATTACTTGGACAGGATGGATTGGAGAAGAAAGAGAACAGGTAAGAGGCTTTTGAAATTGTCCAGGCAAGAAGAAATGAGACCGTGGACTAGGGCAGTTATGGTGGAGAGAGGGAGAAGCAGTTTCTGGATGAGATATTGTAGAGATAATAACTTGGAAAAGGTAGAAATATGGTAAAGGTAGGACTTGGGGAAATGATTAGCTGAATGAGATGGGGCGATGTAGGAGAGTCAGAGGTAACTCTAAGGTCCCTAGCCTAGATGAACTGTGAGAATGGTGGTGCTATCAAAAGAGAAAGAGAAAACTTGGCTAGGAGAAGCTGATTTGGAGAAGAGCTGATAAGTTCCTCTCCTGGCAATGCCTCTTCATCAGCTCAGCTCCTGTAGCCTTCCCACCCAGGAGTACCCTTTTCCCATTGGTGAGTTCCTCCTGAGGCCTCCATTTTGTGGAGGGCCCCAGGCCAATCAACCTTTTGTCTCCTGTTGGCTCAGCTCCTGAATTTCTGGATTTTAATGCCATAAACACCTTCCCCGCTAATCCCCACCCTAGTTCCTTTTTGTGTTTTGTCTTCCTCCATTAGCGTATAAACTTGTATCCCCAGTGCTTAGCATTGTCTCTGACTCATGGCAATTGCTTAATAAATATATAATGTCTTGGGTTTGGTTTTAAACATACTGTGTTTGAAGGCATAGCAGTTCAACCATATTTTAGGATACTTATTCCTTCAGCCTATTCATTAGGATAATTATTCCTCTCCATCTTTGGGGAGATAGCCAAAAGGAGGCCAGAAATATGAAACTGACATTCTAGGAAAGGTAGGGGGCCTGAGATAAAGATTTAAGAGTAATTTGCAAAGAAGTAACCACTGAAACCATGGTAGTGTATAAGATCAACAAAGGAAAGAATGTAGAGAGAAGACCTTGGGACATATTCACATTTTAAAGAGGGTGAAGACAAAAAAAGTCATTTAATTTGATAGTAAGGAGGTCATTAATGCCTTGGAGAGTGGGGACACATGACAGACTACAAAGGATTTAGAAGCAGTTGGCAAGAAAGAGGCAAAAGTGCATGTAGACTAATGTAAGAGTTTGGCAGTGAGGTGGAAGAAAAAAATAAAAGAGATGGCAAGGGTCAAGGGAAAGTTTATTTTATGAAAGAGAGCCCTGAACATGTTTATAGGCTCAGAGGAAGAAGATGAGAAAAAGACTGAAGGTGAATGAGAAAGGGAGATAGGTCACAGAGAACATGAGATAGAGCAGTATATGTGGAAAGGGCAGCTTTAACAAGGAAGAAGAAAGGAGATAGGATGGGTGAGGACACTACGATGTTAAGAAAGATAGATGAAGTTGAAGAAATTCACATTGGATGGCCTCAAATCTTCTTAGTAAAGTAGGAGGCAAAGTAAATCTTTTGTTAAGGGGAGGGAATACAGAAGCCAGAGGTAATGTTGGAACGTGGGGCACTTTGGAAAAGGATAGGCTTGGGAAGCGGAGGGGTTTTGTCTATCCAGAGGATAACAGGAGGGCACTGGGGTCCAGGAGAGCTGGTTCATAAAGCACTAGGAGGTGGAAGGGGTAGGGGTTCAGAAACAAAGAAATGGGAGATTACAAAAGACAAATTCTTTTTAGCTCATGAGGTCCCATCTCCACTTTCCCTTCATTTTACTCCTTCTGGAGCGGGGAGGGAACAGACAGTAAGGAAGACATTTAAAACAGCTGTAGGAAACTGCCTATTCATTGATCAATATACAAACTTTACTGGGACAGGACTAGATACAAGATACATGCAGAGGTACTTTATACTACTTCTGGTCCCAACTCTACTCACTGTTAGATTTAGGGATAATTATTCTTTCAGCCTGAGGACCAGCATCTGACTGAGAGACCCAGAAATAGCCAGAGAAAAGACTTGAGAGAAAGGGACACTAATACCTCATTGGGGCAGGCTGTCAGGAGGAAGAAAGGGCTTACCAAGATTCTCTGCCTTATATGTTATCTTCTTGGGCTGGCAGAAGGGCAGTGAGTAATATTCATAGGGCAGCTGAGTTCGAGAACTGGTCAGCTTCACAGCCTGGGGGGAAGAAAAGAGAGAGGGCATTATACTCAAATCAGGCAAACCAATAGGATTTGCTATACTCTTCTTCCTAGATAAAGAATTTTCAATACTTCCTAACTCTTGGCACATTCTCAACTAAACTTTTTCAATGAGAGAATGAATAATAGCAAATATCCAGATTACAAAAAAATCAAATGTGAATTATTTAGCTTTTTATGAGGTTCAGATTTTAGTCCTTCAAAAGACCTACACTGTCCTCAGTTGGAAGCAGATTGTAATCTCCAATAACTTAGTATATGGTTTCATGAGTTGCTATGACAAGCCCTCCCCCCACCCCCCCCAAAAAATCATCGCTTAGGGGCCAACACTTGGGGGATGAAACTTCTCTGCATTTAGTTAAGCAGGTTCTTTTTCCTTGGCCTTTACTCAATTCAATGCAATAAACATTTATTAAATGCCCCCTATGTGTCAGTGTGTCTAAGCACTGGGGATACAAAAAGAGGCAAAAGATAGTCCCTGCCCTCAAGGAGCATTGGATTGAATGGGGTAGACAACATGCAAACAAATACATATAAAATAAGTTATATACTGGATAAATAAGAAATAACAGAGGGAAGACACTGGAAATAAGAGGAGCTGGGAAAGGTAGGAGGTGGGATTTTAATTGGGACTTAAAGGAAGCTAGGGAGGTCAGTAGTAAGAATGGAGGAGAGAGAATATTCCAGGCATGAGGGACAGCCAGAGAGAATGCCCAGAGCCAAGAGATGGAATGTCTTGCTCATGGAACAGACAGGAGGTGAATGTCACTGTATTGAAGAGTACCTCTTGGAAAGGTAGGAGGGGGCTAGGATATGAAGGGCTTTGAATGCCAAACAGAACATTTTGCATTTGATTCTGGAGGCAACAGGGAGCCACTAAAGTTTACTGAGTAGGGGAAATGACATGAATTGACATGCATTTTAGGAAAATCACTTTAGAGGCTGAATGGAGAATGGAATGGAGTGGGGAGAGACCTGAAGCAGGCAGACCTACCAGCAAGCTATTGAAATAACTAAGATGTGAGGTGATGAGGGCATGCATGAGAGTGGTGGCAGTGTCAGAGGAAAGAAGGGGATGTGTTCCAGAATTTGCAAAGATGAAACTGACAGGCCTTGGCAATAGTGTCGATGTGGAGTGAGGGTAAGAGACAGTGAGGAATCCAGAATGTCTCCTAGGTTGCGAGTCTGAGGTGTTGCCCTCTAAAGTAATAGGGAAAGTAGGAGAGGGACTCAAAGCTATGTTAGCATGGAAGTACCAGGGCTTACCCTCCACTAGATGTACCTTTAAAGTACTCAGGGTCACTTTCATGTAATGATGAGGGAGCACATTTGTGGAGGGAATGTTAGAATATCATGTACATAATGAGTAAATGTACTCAATACTTAATAAAATGTACTTAATGAGAATACAAAGTTAGACTTTATCACATTGTCTAAGGACAATCTCTTTGACAATTTTTAGGGTGCAGAGAAAGAAAATATTATCCCTCAATTTATAAGTAGAGAAACTGAGGCATACAGAAGGTAAGTGCTTTGCTTTGACCAAGGTCATAAAGTGAGATGGAGGAAGAGCTATGAATAGATCCAAGATCTCTTTTTTATTAGATAAAGCTACTCTCCTATAGTTACATTTGGGGGCAAAACTGAAACAAAGATGGGGTTTAGATGATACAAGAGCAGCAGCAGGAATTGTTCTCACCTGTGACTAAACTATAACACCAGGAATTAAAAAACAAAAGCAAAAAAAAATCCTCCTCCACAAAAAAACCCACTAAAATGAGTTAAACTGCATTAAAGAGCTCCAGACCTAATTAATATCTTAAATCTGGATACATAAAGAGGTCAGGATAGCCATTTATTTGGTCCAAAAGGCCAAATACTAGAGAAATGAGGAGCCAGTCCAAAGTAAAGGCAAGTAGCACATCTAACACTCTCCTCTCCCATCTAAGGATGAAGAAGTCTTCTGTTAACCCAAGGACTCTCTCTGTCCCACCTGTTGCTTCTCTCTCTCTCTCTCTCTCTGCAAGCACAGTTTACACTTACCTTGATTTCTACAGGGTCATTCTGGTGGAAGTTGATTGGTGCAACCCCAGGGACATAGAAGGAACTTGTTCCACAAACAAGAGAGAGAAGTCCAAGAGCTTGCGGCAGCAACCAGCCCTGCCAGGAAGAAGAAAGATCAGGCTGGATGAAGCAGGAAGGATCACAGGATTCTGAGCTGAAGGAGCCTTAGCCGTCATTTAATCTATTTCCCTCACTTTGATGAGGAAGATGGGGAATAGAAAGATTGAGTGACTTGCTCAATATCACATATGTGATACGTAGTAAAGCTGGGATCCAAACTCAGGTATTCTGACTTTGCACCACGTCATGATGCCTTGGAGAGGGACTGTCATCCAATGGACAGATAAAGTCACTCAAAATAAACCTCAATCAATCCTGCTACTGACAAAGTATTTTTCTCTGTGAAGGCCAAACCATTTTATATTTGCTGTTTTCTAGGGGTTCTATAAGACAGTCATTTTTCTTCCCATGAAATGGATACCAAAATGGACAATGAGTGACAAGGCTAGAAATTGAAGCCAGGTCTCTCATTGTTCTTCCTACTAGTTCATTCTTTTTCTTGACCCATTTACCTAGCAGAAAGGAACACTCAGTAATATCCACAGAAATTGCTCACTTCCTTATTCCAACTGTCTTACTCCCCCAGGAAGCTGTCTTCTCCAAAACAACAAGTACCTGGAATCCTACCAGTCTGACAAAATGTTTCTACCATCATTTTCTGCCAACAAACCAGAATTCAAAATGGGATATTCAGCTCAATCTGACCAATTAGTTGTCTACTATGTTGGAGAGATGAGGTACAGTGACATGTAGAGAAAGCCAGCTTTGGAATGAGGAAGGCCTCGGTCTTAGTATATGTGGACACATATGATAGGGATGTGACCATGAACAAGTGGCTTTAATTCTCACTATGACTATTATAGATTACAAATAAGTTGTCAATCTGTATGGATGGAGATAGTTTCCACACTGATGATGTACACTAATGAAATCATGGGTCCAGATTCTCCCCACCATTTCCCCAAAATGTCAATACACAGATGAAAACCAATACAATCCTTACCCTCAAGAAACATCCTATTTATCTATAAAATTTGCTTGGATTCATAAGAAATGAATCCTGCTCTCCCTCATCCTACCCCATCCAGTCACAGAAATTCTATGGCTATTTTCCCTCATTTCCAATGACAATTATGCTTTTACCCTTAATATGTACCTACCCCTTGACTACATCACTACTATATTGTCTAATCAGGTAGTAATGTGAATAATCTTCTGTATACTTACATCTGACCAAATTACTTCTCAAAACACTCAAATGGCTCTTTATTGACTCTACCTTGGCCTGACATTCCAGTTTCATAATAATCTGGCGCCACTCCACTTTTTCTAGCCCCTTTTTGCTATCTCATTTCCCTGATGCTTCAAGAAAACTGAACTTTTCAGGGTCCCTGCCTATAGGTCTTTCTTACTTGCTATCTTACTTACCTGCTTTGCTTTCTTACTTCCATGCCCTTGCTAACAATTTTTCTAACATTTCAAAAAATCATTTATTTATTTATTTATTTATCTTTAGTTTTCAACATTCACTTAGATAAGATTTTGAGCTTCAAATTTTCTCCCCATCTCTCTCCTCCCCCCACCCCAAGATGGCATGCAATTTGATAGACACTCTACATATACATTCATATTGAATCTATTTTCACATTAGTCATGTTATAAAGAAGAATTAGAACCAATGGGAGAAACCATAAGAAAGAAGAAACAAAAGAAAAAAAAAGAGAAAGACAGCAAACAATATGCTTTGATCTGCATTCAGACTCCATAGTTCTTTTGCTGGATGTGGGCAGCATTTTCCATCATGAGTCCTTTGGAGTTGTCTTGGATTCTTGCAATTGTATGAAGAAATGAGTCTATCAAAGTTAGTCATCACACACTGTGGCTGTTACTGTGTACCTCTACTAACAATTTGCAAAGAGATAAACATCATGAAATGGGAAAAAGCACTAAATTTGGAGGCAGGAGACCCAGCTCTAGTATCTATGAGCTATGCAACTTTGAGTGTCATTTGCCCTCCTCTGAGACACAATTGGTTCAACTATAAAAAGGTGATAAATAATATAGAACAGCCACATAGGATTGTTGTGAGGAAAGGCTGAAATGTCCTTTCCCAGACTCTTCCTCTCTCACCCTGGATCTAGGATTTTCAAGACACAGACCAAATGTCACTTAGACATGAAGCTTTTCCTGATCCCATCCATCCCACCACAACCCAGGCAAAACATGATTTTTCCTTTCTTGGCCCTCATATAACAAATACTTCGCACCTCTCACTCTTTTATATTTCTTAAAGCACTTTGTCTGGATCTCTCCTTTGTCCTCATTACATTGATTTTACCCCAGTAAACGAGCCATTAGCCTTTACCCCACTGGTATATGATTTGACGCTTAGAAGGGTGCTTACAATCTCTTTTGGCTTCCAATTTGATTAAATCCAATAATTCACTTCAGCCCCACCCCTTCTGAAACTGAATCTTTTGATCTTACCTCAGCTAAGCTGTCCCAGGGAATTCAAGGGCTCCTGGAGAGCTCAAGTTGCAAGGTGAAATGAAGACCCAAAGCTAGCCTATTTTAATCCACATTCATGAGAAAGCTTCAAAAATGACACAAAGATGCAGGAAGCAAAATGGATCACAACAAAGAGGCCAGTTCTCTCTCCACTAAAACTGGACCCTCTCCTACCTCCTTGCTTGGAACTGACTCATTTCACATCTTTGCCTATTTAAATCTCCCCTTCTTCCAAAGGCCTAGCGCTCCTCCCTTCTCCCTACATCTCACCAACCTCCCTGAAGGCAAAGACTATATTGTTTACACCTTATATTTCAGGTACTTACTGGGTGCAACACACCCAGTAGGTGCCTAATAAACATTTCTTGAATGAATGAATAAAAACAAAAAGGTCAGTATGACAAGAAACAAGTTAAGAGGCAGAATGACCTTTAGGATAAGAGACACCTGAGTGGAATAAAAATCTCAGGTAACATGATCACTGTCTTTAAATACCTAAAGGGTTAGTCAGGCAGAACCAGGGAGCAGAATCAGAGAACCTAGGAATTGGCAGGATCCTCAAGGTGATCTAATGCAATAATTCTCAGAAGAGTTCATCCCATTCACAATACCCCCAACAAGGAATGGTCATCCAGGCTTCATTCCATCCTTGAATGGTTCAAATCGGTAGGACATAGGACATTCCATTTCCCATCTCAGTGTCTTTATGCTGGCTTGCCCTCCCTCAACCTCTGTCTCTTAGAATCCCTCATTTCCTTCAAAACTCCATCCAAATGAAGAATTTTGAGGAGGAGGGATGAGATATATGCAGAAATAATTATAATAGAAATAGAATGAAAGAAGTGTTTAGGGGAGGTCAGAAAAGGCTAAAAGACTGGGTGTAGGGCAGGAATTTTAAGCTCAGGGAGATAAATCTTTTCCATGAAGCTCTTCCTGATCTTTCTAGCTATCAGGTGACTACCCCCATATTCACTTTGTATTTATTTTATTTATACTTACTTGTGTGCAAGTTCCCCCCCCCATAGGATTTAACAACTTTATTTCATTTCTGTTTCTGTATCTCCAGCACAAAGTGGATGTTTAATGAATGCTTGTCGATTTACTGGTGAATGATAATGGGCTGAACACGTCTTCCCTAAAACTTCATTCAACAAATACTTATTTAATTCAGCACCTATGATAGCTTCTAGACCCAGTGCTGCTATCATTTCCTCTGTAGGACCTTTGGGGCATTAGTTTCCTTTTCAGAACATCTATAAGTTCTCTTCCGTCTTGGCCATTCTATTATTCTGTGTACATGGCCCTGAAATACCAAATTGACTAAGAAGACATTGTTACGTCTGACCTCTAGAAGAGCAGATGAGATCTGTACATCTCTACAACGTAAAGCAGGATGTGATAAATGCCAGAGAGAGATAAACATAAAGCTGCTCAATAGCCTGTTACAATTTGGGCAAGATCTCATTTGTATAATAGAACAGGAAGAACTAACCTTACATTATTATAGTGGAATGAGCATAGGGTCTGGAGTTTAAAATACGTGGCCTGAACACCAGCTAGCTTTGCCTTTGTTATTCAGTCATTTCAGTTCCATCTGACTCTTCATGACCCTACTTGGGGTTTTCTTGGAAAAGATATTCAAGGAGTTTGCCATTCTTTCTCCAGCTCACTTGACAGACAGAAAATTGAGGCAAACAAGGTTAAGTGACTTGCCAAGGGTCACACAGCTAGGAAGTGTCTGAGGCTGCATGTGAATTCAGGAAGATGAGTCTTCCTGACTCTGGGCCTGACACTTTATCCACTCCACCACCCAGCTCTGCTACTGACTACCTACTTAAACAACTTTGGGCGAGTCACTTAACCGCTGTGGTTCTCAATTATTATTTTTTCTTTTCTTTCTTTCTTTTTTTTTTTTGTTCTCAATTATTTTGATGAGGGAATAGACTTGCTGATCTCTAAGCCTTCCTTCCAGGTCTAGATTCTATAATCCTAATAATATCACCATATAGTTATACAGAACTTAACAGTTTATATAGTTCTTTCACATGCATCATCTGACTATCTACCTCAAAGGGTTGATATGAGAAAAATAATTTTAGAGTAAGCTATAAATGTGAGCTATAATTATTAGTATCTTAAGCATTACATTTCCAGGAACAGTCTAGACAAAGTAGATCTATCTGCTATCTGATAATTACTACTGTAAAGAGCGATACAGTATACACCAGCAAGAGACAGCAATTTCTAGTCTTACATTTATTTCACACTTAATAAGGATAAATGACATAATTTTCACAAGTCCTTTTCATGGGTGTTTAGCTGGGACAAGAGAAGACTGGGGGAATATGAATGCTATCTTCAAATTATACAGATATACCTACACATACATATATACACATTATATAGAAGAGTGGAGGAGAAAAAGGAGGGAAGGGGAAAGGGGAAAGGTAAGGGGAAAGGTGACTTACTAACAGGGAGATGTACTGGCTGCTGGGATAGAAATGGCCTAATTATTATTATATCTTAGAGTTTGTGATTGGGATGCACCACATATTTGGGGAAAGCACATTTCAAAGGGTTAATAGCTAGGTCCTCATGGACTAAAATTCTTTATAGGAGAAGTTAGCCCTAAAGGACTGGAAAATCCTCAAGATGGAAATTCTTGTACACAAAGATGGAAACAATTCCATGAGGAAGAGAAATAAGGTTTAACTGAAATGACTGATGTGGATGTACAAGGAACTAAGCCAACCGAGATTTTAAAAAGCTATATATAGTTCAAATCAAGCGGCAGAGCCAAGATGGAGGAGTAAAAGCAGTGACTTGCTTGAGCTCTCCCCCAAACCCCTCCAAATACCTGTAAAAAATGGCTCTGAACAAATTCTAGAGTAGCAGAACCCACAAAAAGACAGAGTGAAACAAATTTCCAGCCCAAGAACCTGGAAGATTGGCAGGAAAGGTCTGTTGCACTGGGCTGGGAGAGGAGCATAGTTTATCGTGGGGCCCCACAGGCAAAGACCAGGCCTCAGTGAACCTGGAGCAGGCCTCACAGGCAGCTGTGGCGGTTTTCAGACTTCTCAACCCACAAACACCAAAGACAACTTAGAAGATCAGTAGGAAAGATCTGTGACCATGGTGAGAGAGGAGCTTGGTCTGGACCCAGTCCTGGTGCAGTGCCGGTGGCTGCTTCCAGAACTCTTGGCCGACAGATGGAGTGGGGATCAAGTGGCGAATCAGAAGGGGATTGCAGGGATCTCTTTGACGGTGTTAAGGCAGGATTCTCTTGCTTTGCCCATGCTTAGATCTGGGTCGCAGATCTGGGTGGTAGTCCTGGGGTGAGGAGGAGCATTGCCGTGATGAAACTTGTGGTGGTGGTGGAGAGAGAATCCTCCTCACAGTTCCAAGGCAGAAAAGAATGCTTGTGGTCACTCATAGACCACAGCACAGGCCAGGAAAGGAGTAAACACCTCGCCTTTGATCATACCACCTTGGAAGAACTGAAAATTTACAGGTCCCTAGAATTATCTCTGAAAACAGTTGCACAAAACCCCTGAAGCTTGCGACAGTACATTCTCCACACTGGAAGTAGACCCCTACCTTAACAAAGAGTTTAAAACTCAAGTAACTGGTTGGGAAAATGAGCAAACAGTGCAAAAAAAGTCAGACCGTAGAATCTTACTTTGGTGACAAAGAAGATCAAAACATATGCTCAGAAGAAGACAACAAAGTCAAAGCTCCTATATCCAAAGCCTCCAAGAAAAATAAGAACTGGTCCCAGGCCATGGAAGAACTCAAAAAGGATTTTGAGAAGCAAGTAAGAGAAGTAGAGGAAAAACTGGAAAGAGAAGTGACAGTGATGCAAGAAAATCATGAAAAACAAGTCAACAACTTGCTAAAGGAGACCCAAAAAAATATTGAAGAAAATAACACCTTAAAAAATAGTCTAACCCAAATGGCAAAAGAGGTCCAAAAAGACAATGAGGAGAAGAATGCCTTAAAAAGCAGAATTGGTCAAATGGAAAAGGAAGTCCAAAAGCTCACTGAAAAAAATAATTCCTTAAAAATTAGAATGAAGGGGCAGCTAGTTGGCGCAGTGGATAGAGCACCGGCCCTGAAGTCAGGAGAGCCTGAGTTCAAATCCAGCCTCAGACCAAACACTTGACACTTAATAGCTGTGTGATCCTGGGCAAGTCATTTAACCCCAATTGCTTCGCCAAAATAAATAAATAAAAATTTTAAAAAATTAGAATGGAACAAATGGAAGCTAATGACTTTATGAGAAATCAAGAAATTATAAAAAAAAAAAAGCTATGTACATTCTGTAAAAACAATTTGGAATTGTACAAATAACAGGATGAAAATGCCCATGCACCTTGATCCAGAGATTCCACTGCTACTAGGTACATACCCCAAAAAAGGTCACTGATAAAAGGGCTCCATATACACAAAAATACTTGTAACAACACTTTTTGTGATAGCAAAGAACTAGAAACAAAACAGATGGTTATCAGTTGGGGAATGGCTAAACAAACTGTGGTACCTGAATGTAATGGAATATTACTGTGCTATAAGAAATGACAAAAATTATAAAAACAGAGAAGCATCAACTTTCATGAACTAATGCAAAGTAAGCAAAGCAAAGAATACAATATATACAATGACTATAACAATGTAAATAAGAACAACCACAAAACAATGTGAAACAAATGTTGCAAAACTATAAAAATAAG
Source organism: Vombatus ursinus (assembly GCF_900497805.2). Lineage (NCBI taxonomy): Eukaryota > Metazoa > Chordata > Mammalia > Diprotodontia > Vombatidae > Vombatus > Vombatus ursinus. Next base: position 32,403,034 of record NW_020954564.1, read on the forward strand.
GTTGGTCCTAATGAAGAGATATAAGAATACTCTTGCTTCCATTCATATTGTGAATATCAGATCTTTTTCAATGTATTGATTGGTCTGCTGAATTTTTTTTCTTTAAAAAATTCTTTGTTATAAGGCTTAGCTTTTTGGGAAAGATATAAGGAGAGAAAGAGATCAATAAAAATGTATTTTTACAGCAGATGGAAACAAGGGCAGGTAACAGTTCGTGCACAGTCCTACAAAAACAAGTGTCAAGAGTGCTAAAGCTCCAAATGAACTGAGGCTAGTGGAGGATACTAAAGACAATAAAAAGGAGTTTTCTGCTACATCAGGGGAAATAGAAGATCAAAGAAGGGATGTGACCAATGCATAGGGACAATGGGGCAATAATAAATGACAACAGAGAAAAGGAGAAATTGATCAATTCCTATTTTACTTCTGTTTTCTTTGCCAAGGACAATAATTAGCTTTCCCCTAGAAATGACAAAACAAAAAAGATAATATTGAGTTGATACCCACAATAAGCTCCAGATGAATGAACTACATCCTTGGATACTAAAAGAATTGGTTGATGTGACTGTGGAGCCATTCACTGTAAGATCTCAAAGACTGTGGAAAAGAGAAAAGGACCACAAGAGATGGGCAAACAAAAGAAGACTACTGAATCTGTAAAACATGTGAGTTTGACATTGATTCCTGGGAAAATTCTAGAATAGATTATTAAAGAGAAAAGAGAGGATTACAAAGACGGTCAGCATGGCTTCATCAAGAACAGTTCAATGCCAGGCTAACCTTATTTCCTTTTTGGACAGGGTTACTATTCTGGCAGATCATAAGAATATTATAGACACAGCTTACCACAGATTTCAGGAAAGCATTAGATAAGGCATTTCACACTATTCCTGGTGAAAAATTGGAGAGATATTGACTAGATAATACAATTAAATGGATTCAGATGTCAAATTGGAAAGTCTCCACTGGAGTGTGCTTTACCCTGTGCTGTTTAACATTTTTTTAAAAATTAATTAATTTATTTTTAGTTTTTAACAATCACTTCCATAAGCTTTTGAGTCTTAAATTTCCTCCCTTTTCCTCCCAACGACAGCGTGCAATCTGATATAGGCTCTACATATACATTCCTATTAAACATATTTTCACATTAGTCATGTTGTAAAGAAGAATTAGAACCAATAGGAGGAGCCACAACAAAGAAGAAACAAAACAAAACAGAAGAAAAAAAAAAGAGCAAACAGTATGCTCTGATCTGCATTCAAACTCCACAGTTCTTTGTCTGGATGTGGAGAACATTTTCCATCATTTGACTTTTGGAGATGTCTTAGATCCTTGCATTGCTGAGAAGGGCTAAGTCTATCAAAGTAAGTCATTGCACAATGTGGCTGTTACTGTGTACAGCATTCTCCTGGTTCTGCTCACTTCACTCAGCATCAGTCCATACAAGTCTTTCCAGGTTTTTCTGAAGTCTGCTTGCTCATCATTTCTTACAGCACAATAGTATTCTATTACGTTCATACACCACAACATGTTCAGCCATTCCCCAATTGATGGGCATCCCCTCAATTTCCAATTCTTTGCCACCACAGAAAGAGCTGCTATAAATATTTTTGTACACGTGGGTCCTTTTCCCATTTTTATGATGTCTTTCGGATACAGCCCTAGAAATGGTATTGCTGGGTCAAAGGATGTGCACATTTTTATAGCCCTTTGGGCATAGTTCCAAATTGCTCTCCAAAATAGTTGGATCAGTTCACAACTCTACCAACAATGCATTAATGTTCCCATGTTTCCATATCTTCTCCAACACTTATCATTTTCCTGTTTTGTCATGTTAGCCAATCTGATAGGTGTGAGGTGGTACTTCAGTGTTGTTTTGATTTACATTTCTCTAATCAATTGTTTAATATTTTTATCAATAATTTTGATAAAGTCAAATGGCAAATTCAGCAAATTTGCACATAAGACCAAGCTTCCATGGCTGGCTAACCATTGGATAAGAGTCTGTATCCCAAAATATCTTGACAGGTTTAAGCACTGGGCTAAATCCAAAAATACAAAATTCAACAGGGACAAATGATAGTTTTATGTTTAAGTACATAAAATCAATTTCACAAGTACAAGGTAGAGGAGGTACAGTTGTGTGAAAAAGCTCTGTGGGTTTAAGTGGACTACATGGATATGAGTCAGCAGTGCAATAAGACAGCCAAAAAATCCTAAAGTCACCTTGTGCTACATTAAGAGAAGTGTGGCTTCCAAGACTAAGGCAGTGATATTTCCTCTGTACTCTGCCCTAGCCAGACAACCTCTGGAGTACTATATTCAGTGTTGAATGCCACCTTTTAAGGATACAGATATGCTGGAGGGCAAGCTGAAGAAGGCAATAAGGATGGTGAAGTGCTTTGAATCAGTATCACATAAGGACTGACTTAAGGAACTGGGGATGTTTAGCCAGAAGAGAAGACTCAGAAAGGACATGACACATGTCTTCAAGTATTTGAAAGGCTGTCATATAGAAGAGGGAATTTGGCTTGTTTTGTTGTTTTCATTACATTTCCTCTAGTTCTTAACTCAGTGCTGTCAACACAGTAGGTACACCTATGTCAACGTGAGTTTAAGTAAGGTGGAGGTTGTCATCATGGTAGACATTCAAGAAGTATGTGTTCAGGTTGTTAAAGGGGTTTCCAAGATGGGTAAAGAAGTATCTGACTTTGAGGTGGCTGGGGGCAGACAGAAAGATCAGGCCAGATAAACTGGAGTCCTACAGTAAAGGCACAAGTTATTGCCCACCAACTCCAGAAAGACTCTCACTGCCAACTGGCCCCTAGGCTTTACAAGCTCAAGGCTCTTGTCTGTTTCTCACTCCTACCACCCTAATCCTCTGAGTCCCTGCTTGCCTCCTCTTCTGGTGTTCTAATACAACATGACTCCAAGAGTTGTACAATCAACTGAATGAAGAATGGGAACATGGGCTTGAACTCCACCCTCCCTACAACAGTCAAATGTGGGACTTGTCTTCAATACAACTATGCCTACTCTTTACCCATTATGACCTAATACTACTTTGTTCCCTCCTTCCAACTCCTTTTCCTGTCCCTTCCACCTCTGGTCATTTCACGGCTATGGGAAGCACTTTGGGGCAGTGACCAAAATAAGAGCACTTCCCCAACCCCCATTTTTATTTCAGGTTGGATAGTGAGTCTCACAGTATACTTATACATGTAATTTATAAATAAATGTACATATGTTGAAGATATAAGCTGAACAATATTTTACTGATAGGGGTGCACAATCAAAAAAATCTGGAGCCTCGTGTTCTTATCTATCGTTTAGTGGATGAGTCTGCCCATCAGACTTCCAGGTTATCTGAAGCAGGCCACTCTGCTAAATAAGCGGTCTTGAAAATCTTGACTCATACGCATCTGAAAACTTTCCTCCAATACCCTTTCTTCCCAACCCCAAATGGCTAGAGATAAGACACTTTCTGCTTAGCAGAATGAGGGGCAACAGTGGAAGATGCAGAGAAGTAGATTGAGGTTTGACATAAGGAAAAATTTGCTAACAAACCAGGCTACAGCAAAGGCCACCAGGGGAGGTAGTGAGTTCCTTCCCACTGGCGACCTTTAATCAAGAGCTGGATGGTCACTTGTTAGTACACTGTAGAAGACATTCTTATTTGTCAGTGTGGACCACCTAGCCTTCTAGCTCTCTTTCAACTCTGATCCTGTAATACTCTGAGACTATCTGGAAGGCTCTCAGAGCAAAGAAGCATTTGCTTTGATTTGTACTGGTCTAAAGAGCAAAATTTGGACCAAAAGGTCCTAGTGACAGGAAGCAGATTTTGACTCAATACAAGGTAGAAGCCTCATACATATTACACGCGGTGAGTCATTTCTTTCAGGAAAGAACTGGAACATGCTAAACACAGCAAATAACAAATAATATCACCAAAAAAAGGTCACTATTTTGACAGGTAAGTAGTTGATGCTTATGTAGAAGTTATTTCCAAATAATAAGTCTTACAGTGACCTGTAAGGCAAAAAAGTGGACTCCACCATGCCCATAGGAACACCTTTATCAGGAAACTCATTATCCAGTGAAATAAAGCCGTGTTACTCACAACTGAGCACTCTCTTACACCCTCTGACTGGAGGGGAAACAAAGAAACGTCTCCATTTAAAATCTCTTCATTTCCTATTCAGTTACCCTCCTTCAGGCTGGTTTCCATCAACACCCTAGGCAGGAACCTCCACGCCCCTTTTCAGCCTTCTTTTGTATGTCATCTTTCCTCATTAAATAGTAAGTTCCTTGAGGTCAAGGGCTGTCTTTCTTTTATTATTTTTATCCCTAGAGTTTAGGACAGTGTTTGACACATAGAAGGTATGTCATTACAATTACAAACATTAACAAATGTTTATTGACTGAATTGATTTACAAGATTAATGCAAAACTAATGGAAAGTAAAAAAATTAGAAAAATATATGGTGTGCAATTAAAGTAACTCTAATCTGACTCCCCCTCCCCCCAGTAAAGTAAATTAATGGAGTAAAGGGCATCAATATTGAGTATAAAAATTTCATTAAAAAGTTTAATCCGCGTCAAGCAAATGCTCTAATGAGGAGAATAAAAGAACTTATAAACTACCTTAGCTAGAAATACTTGTTCTCCTTGCTAAGAAGGGTGCTGTGGCAACCAAAGGCAATATTGGTTTAAAATAGATTTATTTGTAAAATTTTATAGGAGATGGTGGAAGATCATGAGTACTACACCACATTACAAAACTGCAAGAAACGGTGGAGGGGAAAACAAGTTTAAGGAGATATTAGAGAAATACCCAACTAAGTCACGCAAAGGGCTTTTAAAAGGATGAACCTGGAAGGAAATCAATAGACAAAAAAAAAAAAAAAAAAAAAGGAAAAGGAAAAGAGCCACTAAAAAAAACAAACTTCTAATGTTTTTACCATTTTTACCAAGGACTCAACATAAGAGTCCTGAATGTCTGCAGAAGAAAGTAGAAATGGCACTGAAGAAAATTAAGATGGAGAAGCAGCTCAATTAGAACAAGAACATGCAGAATATGCTTGGGTTAAAGGTGAGACAATTCTGAATGCACTGAGGGACTGACTCTCAAAAGTTATATAAAAGAGGGGAAAAAAGTTATATAAAAAAAGTTATATAAAAGACCTGGGGAAAAAAAAACCTCACAACCTTATTATTACCCTAAAAGGCAACTGAAAGGATATCAATAACTACTAACTTCTACGCCCACATTCTCATTTATATAAAATATTTGTGAGAATCTACTTGGGAACTGATGATATTCTTGACAGACAGGCAAAGGCAAGTAATATTGCACAGTAGCTTATATCTTTTCCATCACAAAAGTGACCAAAAGATATAGCAAATACAAGATCTCATTGCGCTTACTGTATGATTACTAAAAAGCTTTTGATTTGACAGAGTAAAAAATTGCCATAGAAATTCTCCTCCAATAAAGTGTCTCCCAAGGCATATGTCAAAATTATTAAAAAAAAAAACTCTGAAAGATGCAGTAAGAGATAACTTTGTTCAATGACCCTCTGATTATTTTTTAAAATTTATTTTAGTTCACAACATTCACTTTTATAAGAGTTTGAGCTCTAAAATTTTCCCCTTCCCTCCTTGTCGTCCTCCCCAAGATGGCATGCAATCTGATATAGGCTACACATGTAAAATCATATTAAACATATTTCCACATTAGTCATGTTGTGAAAAAAGAATCAGAACAAAAGAGAAAAAACCATAAGAAAGAAAAAACAACAAAAAAGAGAAAACAGTATGCTTCAATCTGCATTCAGACTCCATAGTTCTTTCTCTGGATGCGGATAGCATTTTCCATCATGAGTCTTTTGGAATTGTCTTAGATCATTGTATTGCTCAAAAGAGCTAGGTCTATCAGAGTTAGTCATCACACAATGTGGCTGTTACTATGTACAGTGCTGTCCTGGTTCTGCTTACTTTGCTCAGCATCAGTTCATGTAAGTCTTTCCAGGTTTTTCTGAAGTCTGCCTGCTCATCATTTCTTATAGCACAATAGTATTCCATTACATTCATATAACACAACTTGTTCAGCCATTCCCAAATTGATGGGCATCCCCTCAATTTCCAATTCCTTGCCACCACAAAAAGAGGTGCTAAAAATATTTTTGTATATATGGGTCTTTTCCCCTTTTTTATGATTTCTCTGGGATACAGACTTAGTAGTGGTATTGCTGGATCAAAGGGTATGCATAGTTTGGTTGCCCTTTGGGCATAATTCCAAATTGCTCTCCCAAATGCATTAGTGTTCCAATTTTCCCACATCTTCTCCAACATTTTTCATTTTCCTGTTTTGAATGCCCCTCTGATTATTAGAATCATTAATATTATTAACATCAAGTGAGGAATAAAACAGGGAGGAAAAGGTATCCACCACCATCAAGGAGAATGCCCAATACAGGATCCAAATGAGAGGGATTCCCTACAGATGGTAAGATTCTCAAGAGCCTCCTCTTTATGGATGACATTATGCTCATGGTATCTTGCCCCAGAACATTACATAGCCTCTTTTTTTTTTTCCTTTTTGGTGAGGCAATGGGGGTTAAGTGACTTGCCCAGGGTCACACAGCTAGTGTGAAGTGTCTAAGGCCGGATTTGAACGCAGGTCCTCCTGACTCCAAGGCCAGAGCTCTATCCACTGTGCCACCTAGCTGCCCCTACATAGCTTCTTAAAAGAGATCTATGATCTCCTAAGGGTTTGGCCTAAATACCACATAAAAACCAAATAGATAAAGAATGCCTATTGTCTATGACTACGGTATGCAGATTATGATATAACTGGATGGACAATGAATAGAGTGCAGCTATTAGTACTTTTATCTGGGACAGTCACTGCAAAAGATCATGTAACAAAGGAAAGAGAACCAGCTGGATTGCCTCTGGGTAATTATCCAGTATTTTCCAAACCTCTAGAAATAAAAGTCCAAATTCCTTTGGTTTAAAAAAAGAAAGGATAATAATACACTACACTGAACCTTTCCTTATAACAAAGAAAAACATTTAAGCAAAGCCAACTAACATTACATCAGAAAGCATATAAAGAATTCCACATCTGTAGTACACCCCTCAGAGGACGGCATTTCCTTATCAGTTCTTCAGGAATGAGATTATTCATTACAATTCAACAGAGTACAATAGTTATTTAGTACTGTCACTAAAATTATCAGAGTCATTTATGTACAGTTTTCTCGGTTTTGCTTTCTTTACTCTGTATTATTTCATACACGTCTTTCCATTTTTTATCTGAATTTCTCATACTTGCAATTTCTCATGCTGTAATAACATATCATTGCATTTATATATTTCTTCAACCATTCCCCAGTTGGTGGACGTCAATTTTGCTTTAATTTTTTTTTCTTGCTGCCACAAGAAAGCTATTACTATTTTGCTGTATTTGGGGCCTTTAGGTCAAAGATGATAGACAATTTAGTGTATTTTCTTATATAATCTAAAATTTTTTCCAGAATGGTCAGACCAATTCACAGCTCCATCAAACAGTTCATTCATGTGCCTGTCTTCCCACAGTCATGCTACCCTTGATTGTTTCCATTTTAAAAATTAACTTTAGGGTCCATCTTAAAAAAAAAATACAGTTTCACAAATATATTTTCTTTTTACATCACTTGTATTTCCCAATGTATCCCTTTTCCCTCTTCCCCTCCCAGATATATATATATATATATAATATATGCATTAGAATAAGAGAAGAATATAAATAATAAATAAATATATTATATGTAATAAGAATAAGAGAGAAGAAAAAATAGTTATCAAAACTAGCCAACATATCAAAAAAGTGTTCTACAGTCATAGTCCCAGGCCTTTGCAAGAACTGGGGAGAAGCCTCTTCTACCTCTTCGTAGGACCAGGCTTGTTTATCATATTGTATTTCACAACATAATCGTCACAGATTTTATGCCCAATTTTTTTTTGGAAAAAAAGGCGAGGTGCGACCATTATGTGAAGCTTTAAAAAATTTGTGCCAGTATTACTTAAGAATCATTTATTACTAAACTATCTTTGATGCAAGATTAGGAATACTTGTGAATATATGTTAAAATTGAATGCTGACAATGCTCCTGTGCTGAGAATTCTAGGCTTCTGGTTCGCAATGCTCAAGAGATAATTGCCCATCCATACACCACTGGTGAATACATTGCTGCTTTGTTTACCTTTTAAGTTGCATGATGAACAGAATTATACCATGCAACAATTACTTGATGAAAGGCTACAAACCAATTTTTGGACTGGGGTGGGGAGTGGAGAGAGAAACCCCACACAGGGCTCAACGATTATGCGGTGAAAATACGGTAATTTCAAATCATCCAGGTTTTTTGTTGTTGTTGTCGTCTTTCTTTCCATTTAAACTGTTGTAGTCACTGTATACATTGCTTTCCTGACTATGCCAACTTTGATTTTCATCAGGTCACATGCTGACTCTAATGCTTCCCTCTACTCCACATATTCATCATTTCTTACAAAGCACTAATAGAGGATGTATTAAACATTTACTATGTGCTAGGCATTGTGCTATGTGTTGGGGTTATAAACACAAGCAAGCAAAGCAGTCTCTGCCCTCAAAGAGCTTACACTTTAATGGGAGAAGACCACACATAAAGGGGAACTAGAAAGGTGGGAATACTTATGTGGCAGCATGGCTTGGAAATAGGTAGGAAATGACATGGAGGCCTACTTTCAGGAAGATAAGGTGAGAGCTCACCTATCAGAGTTTAGTGTGGTTCCAGTATCAGAGTCTAAGGTTCCAATGGGAGAGGGATGAGAAGGTTGAGGATGATAAGGCACTGTATGGAACATCCACTTATCACAATTTGTTCAGCCATTCCCCAATCAATGAGCATCTACTTTGTTTTCAGTTTGCTACCAAAAAAAAAAAAGTGATGCTATAAATATTTGATTGTCTTTGAAGCCTTCCTTTTTGTCAATGATTTCTTTTTCCAGTGATAAATTGCTGTGACTAATGAAGTACTATGATGTCTGAAAAACTGAAGCTGAAGATCATTCAAAGGAAAATAGATGGTATTAGAAGGATGCAACACAAGAGACTGCATGTGACAAGTGGTATAAAGGATGTCATCAAAGAAATGTATGATCAGAAAAAAAAAAAAAAGATGGACCTATCACATAGTGGCAGTGTGGGACAACCAACAAACAGCCTGCCTGCTCCACTGGTATCCAAGTATGGAGAGTATGGACGAAGGTCACATGGGACAGACAGACATGGATGGATTACCATCTGCATCGCTGAAGGGAACACCCACATTATATATACAATGGAATATTGGAATTGGAATATAAGATAGAACTTCCTAATTGTGTCATTTAGCATGACACCAATTGTCAGCACTGATATTAGTCATATTGTCTCCTACACCAAGTTGGAGATTTAGATAGTATTTAAGTTTGTAACAGTTGTGGGGTTTTTTTCCCTATAAAACAACTTGATTTGTTGCTAGTGATGTCTGTGTAAGATTCAAAAGGCATATGACCCTTGGGGAATCAATTTTACTGCTATCATTGTTGGGAACCCTAAATATATCAAACTTATTTTGATATCCTTTATTCATTAAATGATCACCAGATTGATGTTAATGTAGTGAAATATTTGTAGGCTGATTTCAGAACTGAAATAAGATATTGTGAAATTAAAGCTTAATAAACATTTACCATAAAAAAAAAAATTAAAAAAAAAAAAAGATAGAACTTCCTAACAATTAGAGCTATCCTACTATAGCAAGGGCTGCCACCAGTGGAAGTATTCAAGGAAAAGCTTGATGACCATCTCTTCTGGATGTTGTAAAAGGGATTCTTACACTGGATGAAAGATCAGACTAGGTGATTTCTGAGGTTCCTTTCAACTCTGAGATTGTATGATTATTCTAAAAATAGGCTACAGTCAAACCATTTTATCTCCCCCTGCCTTGATGTTAGAGCTAAATGTTCTCTTCCAAGATGTGACAAAGTTTGTATGAATCCATAGGCTCCCAGGTTATACATTATGACCCATTTCCCCCAGAAAGTAGGAAAAATTTTACCTTTCTAGGTCTCCTCTAAAAACCATTTTCACATAAGCCCTACTAAGAAATACAAAGTCAAGAGAGTAGATACCATTGACATTACTAAAAAAAAATGCTACTGAAATCCTTTCAGAGACTAAAGGGACTACTTAAGTAGAGAAAATATCAACTTTATTGATAAGCAACTCCTTTCAGCATCTTTTGTAACAAAAGTGCACCATTAAGTACAGGCAGACCCCAAGGTATTCTTCTAGGGTCTACTCTGAATATTCTAATAGATTATCCATATGATGGAAATTGCTGCTGCGGCTGTTTGTTCTTCTTCTTCTTCTTCTTTTTATTATTATTTTAAGCAATTGGGGTTAAGTGACTTGCCTAGGGTCACACAGCTAGTAAGTGTCAAGTGTTTGGTCTGAGATTTGAACTCAGGTCCTTCTGACTTCAGGGCCAGTGCTCTATCCACTGCACCACCTAGCTGCCCCCTGCTGTTTGTTCCTCTTGAAGAAGACTATGATATCAGGGAGACCATGCCATGACAAGCAAGTGAATTGGATTCAAGTGAGGAAGGGCCATGCAAAGTCACTAGCCTCATTTTGTCTTCCACGGTCATCTGAGTCCAGCGGCCAAATATGGATCAGGACAATTGGAGATGGCCCAGGATGCAGTAGGGGACCTTGGCCTTTTCAAACAAAAGTTTTTAACAGGTCTCAGTTTGACTGAGGCAGCACCCATTCAGTAATTAAAGCTTCTAAAAAATGAGGCAAAGAATGGCCTCTTCAAAAAAAAAAAAAAGATCTGGGAGGGGAAGACACTCAGGGTTTCTGGCCAAAATAGAAACAATTGTTATTTACATTCATTCAGAGCCAATCTGGGCCCAAACAGTGACCAAGCAGAGCTTGGTCTAGGACGCAAATGATTTGGGGTTAAAGCTGATCTTTTAAGAGAAAAAAACAAAACAAAAAAAACCTTTCAGAGATTAAAATTTACATTCCCTCCTGGAAATACTGCCTTCTACAAACATCTGTTAATGCACCTCTTCAGTGCTTCGTGGTGAGCGTAAGGGGGAAGGGAGCAGGGCAGAGTCACAAAGCCAGCACTCTCTTCACTGTATCATGCTACCTACCATTATGTCCTAGGCCTTCAATTCTACAGGCTAAGCATCTCCAATCATATGGTATGTTCTCTAAAGCTTTCACAGTTCTAGTCACTCTCGTTGGGGTACTCTTCAGCTTATCAATGACCTTGCTAAAATGTGGTTCTCGGAACCAAACATCAGATTATAATGCTACTATCATCTCAACTACCCCGACATCGACTGGAGTTTTCTCAGTCTATTATAGCAAAGCACCTGATAAATTTTTGATTTGCTTTAATGACAATTTCATTTTTTTAAAGGGTATATGAAGCAAAGAAGGGGAATTACTGTTCTATACCTTATCCTGACCAATATAAAAGAACTGGTTGCTTCCTAAGAAATGATGAGAACCTTGAGAGGAAGTGACCATTTCACTGTTGAGCTATGATAAAGAAGGAAAAGTTAGAAGTAGTTCAACATGCACCCTAGATATTAGGAAGCTGGATTTGAGTTGAGAAGAAAGGCTCTTATTGCCTAAGATTTTACAGAGAATTTGGCCTAAGGGGAAGCAATCTAAAGAGACCAATGTGGAATTATGGGGAAATTACTCACTACCTTGGAATTCATGAAGAAACTTATGGTATGTGAATAATTATTACTGTACCATAAAAAAGATAACATAAGGAATTGGGAGAAACAAGGGAAGACTCATGAAGACACAGAGTAATGAAGGCAGGACAAAGCGAACAATATAACAATGATAATAACAACAATGTAAACAATAATGGGAACAATGCTGATGAATTGTAAGGAACAATATTGGTCTTAGAGAACTGATAAGGAAACATACCTTCTTTCTCTCAGGAAAGAGGTGAGGACTAGAGATGTGAAATTCAATATGCACAGTGAGATACATTTGTTGTTGGTTGGCTTTGTGCCTAGCACAGTGCCATTGTAGGCATGCTGATTGCTGGTAGATTATTTAAATGTTTTTCTTTGTTACAAGGAAGGGTTCAAGGTGCATGTGTGTACACGTATGTGTTTTAAAATTACTATCTTGGGCATATAATCCTAACTAAATAACCATAGCAACACTATGAACGTAATGTAATATTACTGTAGCATAAGAAATGAAGATGAGGAATTCACAGAAACATAAGAGGCCTTGAGTGAAATGATTCAGAGTGAAGAAAGCAAACCTAGAAAAACAATATACTATGACCACAATAACATAAATGGAAAGAACAAAGCTAAGCTGTGATTATAATGAATACTCTGGTCCCAGAAAAGAGATTCACCACTCTTTTTTCCTTGGAGAGGAAAGTGAGGAACCGCAGATGTGGAATGTTTCATACAGAGCCAGATAACTATTACTCATTTTGCTACAAGGGAAGGCTTCCTGGGCAATAGGGGAGAAGGATAACACAGTCACAAATCACTGTGATGTAAAAACAAAAAAACAATAAAACTCTTTTTAAAATGAGCAGTTTTGGTCCTGTGCTATGAATAAAGGAAATTCTCAATGAGGAAAGTCTCTTCACCAATGCAGATGACAACTGTTCTTCATCTTTTGGTGTTACAGAGTTGTCTGGGGCACTAAGAGGTTAAGTGACTATTCCAGAGTAACAAATCAAATATCAATCAATCAATAAGCATTTATTAAGAGTCTACTAGGAGCAAGGCACTCTTATTAGGTCCCAGAGTTTATACTGGGGAAAACATGTACAACCTGCAGATAAATAAATAAATACAAAACATATACAAAATAAACACAAGGGAGTTTTTTTGGGGTGGGGGTGGGAGAGAACAGCTGAGAGTATGAGGAAAGATTTTATGTAAGAGGTGGCTCTTGAGGTGGGTTCTAAGATTCTAAGAGGCAAAGGTGAAGGAGTACATTCCAGGCCTACAGGACAACTGGAGCAAAGGCTGTAATGAAGAAAAGCAAGATGGCCAGTTTGACTGGGTGGTTTAAGTATGAAAGGGAGTGATGAGTGTGATCTAGAAAGGTAGGCTTGAGCCCCACTGTGAAGGAATTTAAATACCAGAGTAAGGAGTTTCTAGCTTATTCTAGGGGCAATAAGGAGGTAGGAAGGAGGGGTGTGTGATATGGTCAGACCTGTCTGAGCAGTATTTTAGCAGCTGGGTGGAGGACTGGAGAAGGAAGGGACCTGAGGCAAGGAAACAAAGTCTACTGTCATAGTCTTGGTGAGAGGTGATAAGGCCACCAGTGTGGTTGCTACATAAGTAGAAAGAAGGACATGGATGAGAAATGTGGAGATACAATCAACAAGAACTAGCAACTGATTAGATAGATGGAAGGGCTGAAGGAGAGAAGAGATGAGGATAATTCCAAGGTTGCAAGCCTAGTTAACTGGAAGGATGGTGGTATCCTTAATGGAAACCGGGAAGTTAGGCATTGAGGGAAATAATGAGTTCTGTTTTATGTTAAGTTTCAGATGACTATGGGACATCCAGTAGAAAATTTACAATGGGCATCTGGTGACACAGGAATACAGCTCAAAAGTGAGATGAGGCCTGGATATATGGGTCTTGGATTTTGCATAGAGATGATAAATGAACCAAGAGCTGTCAATGAGATTACCAAGGAAAAAGGTGATGGTAGAGATAAAAGAGAAGAAGAACCAACTAGGACAGAACCTAGGATACAATTACAGTTTAGGATTAGGGCATGGGATGATGCTGATCTAGCAAAGGGACAAAGAAGGAACCGTAATACAGTTAGGAGGACTAAGAAAGAAAGAGAAAGAGTATTGTCAAAACTCAGAGAGGAGAGTGTATACAGGAAGGGAAGGTGGTCAACAGTGTTAAATGTTATGTAAGATTGGACCTGGTGGTCTTAAGATCACCGTGATAGTCTTTCCTTAAGGGAGGTTGTAAGCTGATAGAACATACTCATAGAAAAATATTTTTCAAAGGTTAATACAGCTGTGTTCCCCAAATAATCTTTTATCTACCAGCAGTTTTTCTTCCTGGTAACAAACCCCCAAAATAATATTTTGCCTTGACCCCTGCTACGCAAATCTGCCAGCTCTTGGAGGGGCACCCAAAATTATAGTATAAGAACCCCACTCTCAGAAGACCACCTTAGAGTACCTCTTTCCTGCTAAATGGACCTGTCTCTGCTTCCCAACACAGTGCCATCCTTACATGAATTTCTCTCTCTTTCAGTTTATTTCAGGCCCCCATTTCCTCTTTCCCTTCTTCCCTACTGCTTGCAAAAAGCTTTGCATTGAACTGATTCTCACTCTTGTTATTCTCACATGTTATTCTCAACACCCAAACTCATCATGGGGATTGTTTTCCCCAATGTCTAGGGTCGGCCCATGGGGACTTTCCTTACACAAAAACTGGGAATCCAGAAGAGGATTTAACCTACTGACAGCCACATTTACACTGGGGGAGTATGGCACTGTGATCCCAGCTATAGAAAGCAAGAGTCAACAGGGGAGCTCTACCTCCTCCCAGGAGGGACTCTCTTATGCCAGAGGGCTGTCACAAAACAGAGGTCAAGGAGGAAGACTGAAAAAAGGCCACTGAATTTTTGATTAAGAAATTTTTGGTGCCTTTGGCGAGGGCAATTTCAGTTGAACGATGAGGTCAGACTGATAGACAGAAAGGGGTTGAAAAAGAAGTGAAAGGAGAAGAATAAGAGGAGGCAGAGCTTCTTCTAGCAGTTTGGCTCAGGAGAGAACTGGAAGGGGCAGCTAGGTGGCACAGTAGATAGAGCTCCAGCCTTAGAGTCAGGAGGACCTGAGTTCAAATCCAGCCTCAGACACTTGACACTTATTAGATGTGGGACCCTCGGCAAGTCACTTAACTCCAATTGCCCCACCAAAAAATAAATAAATAAAAGGGAAGAGGAATATAGGATGATAGCTTGAGGAGATAGTAGGGTTTTTTAAAGATGGGGAAACTAGGGCATGCTTGTAAGCGGCAAGAAAGAAACCAGTGGATAGGCAGAGACTGAAGATCAGACAGAAAGAGAATGACTGAGATGATGATTGTGGGGCAATCCACTGAAGAAGTATCAAGGGGATGGGGTCAGGTATCCAAGTAGAGAGATTGGCCTTGGTGAGGAAAGGGGCAATTTTTTCATCAGAAAATAGAGATTATCAAACAGAGGCAGGACATGAACCCAGAGGTCTTTCAAATTTTAAAGCTGACTGTCTATCCATTACTCCACACTGCTTTTTAGCAATAAAATCATACATAGCATTTAAACAACAAATTTGAGGTGCCATTACCACAGTGATCAGGATAAAAAAGCAGTATAATTTTGCCCTTGGAAAGAATGGTCTTGCT
The DNA here is from genome assembly GCF_900497805.2 of Vombatus ursinus. Taxonomy (NCBI): domain Eukaryota; kingdom Metazoa; phylum Chordata; class Mammalia; order Diprotodontia; family Vombatidae; genus Vombatus; species Vombatus ursinus. The sequence goes on from NW_020954564.1 coordinate 32,418,544, forward strand.
TGCCCAAGTCTAGGCCCATTCATTTGATAGGGTCATCACAATATTTCCCAAGGAATCTGACTTTTCATCAATGAGACAGAAGGATAGGAACTATACCCGATAGCCAAACTAGGCAAATACAACTAATGCTTCTTGGAAAAGTTTTGTTTTGTTTTGTTTTTTAAATCAATAAAAGGGAAAGAATACTGAATTTGAAGTCAAGAGATCCCAAATGTTCAAACTTCAATCCTGCTACTTACTAACTGCAGGATCTTAGGCAAGCCACATAATTTCATAGGGTCCGTGTCCCCACATGTAAATTGAGGATGTTGAACTAAATGATCCCTAAGGTCTCTTCTAGATTTAAATGCCATGATTCTAATGACCTCCATAATGGTTTCAACTTTAGTTTCAGTTTGAGAAGTCAGGTTGACAAATAATTCCATTAAGTTCAGCTCTTTACCATGCTAGGAGAGGGATTTTAAGAGATGTGAAGGAACCAACTCAAGATTCTTTCACCTGATTTCTTTCCAAGTTGTCTGACTGTAAAAGCGGTGACATGCTGCTACAAGGTGATGGCAATCTAGAATTTGCATGGGATATAAACTAATTCACCATCTTTGGCTTCAAAGGTGACCCAGAAAGTTAGAAAACAGGAGAGGCCCAAGAACTAAGGTCTCTCCATCCCCCAGGGTACTCTTCCTAGGGTTAAAATATTCATGGAAACCTAACCATGTACAAGAAACAGGGCCTAAGTCTCTCAAGATATCAGACCCAGAAGGGGACTTAAAGACTATATAGCCCAATCTACTTCACACAACTACCACCCTCCATCTTTTTTTTTTTTTAAGTGAGAAAACTGATGTGCAGAAAAGGCAAATGTTTTGCTTATCAAGACTACATAGCCCATTGCCTTCTCAATGAAGGGGGAAGGGAGTGAAGGGTAAGAATTTGGAACTCAAAATTTTTTAAAAAATGTTAAAAATTGTTTTTGTATGTGACTAGTGAGGGAAAAAATAAAATGTTAAATAAAAAAGACTACATAGCCCATGTAAAATTAAAAAGTGAGTGCTACCCATGTCCTAATAGAGAGGTGATAGACTCAGCAAGCAGATTTAAGACTTTTTTGGACTCAGCCAATGCAGGAACTTGTTTTGCTTGATGTACACATTTGTGGTAGGGGATTTGTTTTTCTTGTTTTCTCAATGAGGGGTGAGGGGGAAGATGGGAAGAAAAGAATGTAGACCTTAAGATAAATCAAAATTGAATTTTAAAAAATAAAAATAAAGCACAGAAAATGAAAATGTGAGGATCAAAATGTGTTTACCCCTCCCCAACCTAGCACTTTTATCCCAGATTGCAGGATGTGTATAAACTAACTTCTACCAAAGGAAACTAGGTGCCTGAAAATGAAATATTATTCATATTTATCATAACGTCTCAGTTACAATGAATCTGAAAGATCCAATCTCTCACCTGAAGAAATCCCCTTTATGCAATTTGCACAACATTCAACAAATCTTCTACTTGAATATTTCCAGTAGTAGGAAGATCACCTTATATGATAACCCATTTGATTATAAAATCTCATAGAATGTAAGAGCTAGAAAGGAATCTCAAGAAATCATCTAATCCTGCCTTTTCCTTTTATAGATGAAGAAACTAAGGTTAAAAAGATGTAACATGCCCAAAGTCATAAGCTAAAATAAAGCTAGTATTAAGAAATCACATTGGATTCCCGATCTATGGGTCTCTCTATCGAACCAAACCCACCTCTTGCCAAAAGCTAACCTTTCCTTTCCTTTTCTACACAAAAATCACATCTCAGCATTTTGATGTCTCTTACTGCCCCTGGAAGGGAACTTGATTTAGGACCAAGTCTGAACCTCTGGGAGAGCCAAGGACTATATAAAATGATGACACGAGACTAGAAGCCCCCAAAGCTCCCCTCCAGCTCTACATATCCCTCTTTGGTTGGAAAGAATTACTTTTTTTCCACCCTATCTTCCCAAATCCCTACACTAAACCTGTTTCTTGTGGGAAAAGCAGCTAAAATTATCTTCTTCCTTCTCAAGAGCACACCAACACTTGCCTCTCTATACTAGTCTCTTTTGCCTGCTGCCAAGAGCTGAAAAAAATCAGCCTCACATCAGGCTAGCAAAAGGCACTAAAGGCTTTAGGGAACAGGTCATAAGCAGTTAATGAGAGCAATTACCTAATCAAGCAAAGCCCCCAGAGAATGGAGTCACAAAAGAATAACAGCAAAAATACACTTAGCAAGGAGACTTTATGGAGCAAAAGGAATCATTGAGGAAAAAACAAAACAACCACAACAAAAAATTCACCATGAGAAATTTGGCAAATGTTATCTTTATTCTAAACCACTATCTGTTATACAGAGACAAAGAAAATTACTTTAAAATAGTTGGGAGAGGGGCAGCTAGGTGGCGCAGTGGATAGAGCTCCGGCCTTGGAGTCAGGAGGACCTGAGTTCAAATCTGGCCTCAGACACTTGACACTTACTAGCTGTGTGACCCTGGGCAAGTCACTTAACTCCAATTGCCCCACCAAAAAACAAAACAAAACAAAACAAAACAAATAAAATAGTTGGGAGAGGAGGGAGGAGGAGAAAATAGGAAAGATCACCTAGACAACAAGAGTTTGAACAGACCTGAGGGAAACTAAGTAGCTATAAGTTACTACTTGATAGGCAACACAAAAGACCAAAAGTGCTTTGGATAAGCACAAGAAAAATACAACACAGTGAAGGGTCTCCTTTACATACAGAATCTATAAGAGGATAGATTAGAAGGAGTTGTTTGCAGAGAATATGTAACTGGAGTAAGACTGGAATGCAGTACAAAACTTCCTGACCAAAATCACAGGATCCTTTAACAGCAGAGCTCAAAGGGATCTCAGAGATGTAATCAAATAATACAACAGAGATGAAAACTGAAGCTCAAAGGGATGAATGACTTGCCTGAGGTCATCCTACTGGTTAGTGGCACAGCCAGGGTTCATTCTACTATCCCATGATGCTACTGGAGTCCCCCAAGGAGGAGGAAGGCAGCTGAAGCCTCCCAGTCCAGAAACAGGACCCACAAAATAAGCCCAGCTGGGCCCTGGCTCCTTCCAGATCTCTCTTGCTGGATGGATGAGAAATCTCCTGACTCTCCAGGATAATGTTTTTGAAGCAGGCTTAGAATTCAAATACAGCCTATACTGTATGCATATATGTGTTTTTTAAAAGACTTACTGGCTACATTTAGCAAGACCCCTGAATTCCAAAGGTCTTTCAAATTTATGTTTGTCTAATTAAGCACAGACAGTATAGGAAGGAAGTGTTAACAATGTAGAGAAGGAAGTAATGAAGATCAACAGAAAAATGTAAGAGACAATAAATGAGATCAGGTAAGGAATCATGGTGAACACTGAGAAGTAACTGAAAAGTTAACAACCTCATGTATTGAAATTAACATGTAAATAGTTACTAAGCAAGTTTAATTGGTTAATATTTAATATTAAGTTTTTAATAAACAATTAATAATAAAAGACTACAGGAAAAGAGAAGAGTCCCAAGTGTCCCTGGTCCACATCTGGAAAAAAGTAGTTTAAGCAAATGGTTCATGGATCAAAGTGGATTTGTTGATGTGTGGTTTGGATCATTCAAAAGAAGCCAAATGGCTCTAGGTTCATCTAGTGTCTTTCCCACCCTCCTGGATTGAAACTCAGAAAGGAAAGCACTGTCACCATGACCATCTGCACTCTCCTGCCTGTGAGTTAAATGCTAGATCAAAGGAAAACTTTTGCTAAGGTTGTAAAAGAGAAACCAGGTGAAGGAGGAAAGCAAGTAGCAACTTAATGTTATTTCCATCCTTCCTGGATACGTTGAGTATCCTCTATAAGGGTCTGAAGATAAATTAAAAAAGTTTGGCTGAGAAAGGAGAAATCATCACCTGTCCAAGTATTTCATGTTTATGCACACAGAAAAGATGAGGCAATCGGTTATGTGTTCCTATTAGTCCAGTGGTGCCTGAAGAATACAGTACCAGGCTGAGGACAGACGTAGGAAGTAAGTACACAGAGACACAACCAACAATTAACATGTCAGGAAAAAAAAAAGCTAAACTTATTCAAAACCACAGGGTCAATAAGAGTGAAAAGGAATCAGAACAGTTCACACCTTTAAGCATCATGGGGAAGCAACCTTTAACATGCAGCCCCTACACAGTATCATGAACTATCAGAACTGGAAGGGATCATAGTAAAATCACTATCTCCATCTCATCCCCTCCCATTTACAAACGGAGAAACTGAGGTCCAATGATAGGAAGAGACTTGTCCAAAGTGTTGTGGCTAATTTGTTGTTGGGTCAAGACTGGTCCACCTGAACACTGCTCCTTTTAATACAGCCACAGCTATTATTAGCATTTGGCGTAAGGTTCCGGAACCAGGGCTGATGACACACAGATGCTTTTTGGCTATGGACAGATAGTAAGATGCCTTTTCTTTGTGATGTTGAGCATCAGTATAGCCTCCTTAGTTCAAAAGGTACCTTGAACTCTTTTAGTCATTCACTTAGGACCAAAACTAAACATTAAAGACAGGGTGACCAGATACATCTGAGAGGGGAGAAATTCTTTAAATTGAGTGTCAAAGAGATGGCAAAAAAAAAAATCACTACATAAAAATTTCCCAAGTTTAACCAAAATGATATCACCAATGGTAGCTTTCTTCACTAAATAGTGATGCTATTTAGTGAACATGCTCCTTCCTCTTGTTTCACTGTTAACTAGTTTAACTCTTGGTCCTGAAACCTTATTGTAATGATTCAAACCCAGGTTAAAAAGGCATTTGGAAAACCAAGGGGAATGTATGAAATTACAGTTAGCCTTGGTGTAACAGTGAATAAGGCAGCACAGAAACATTCTTTCTCAGGAAATACCTATCCTAACACAGATGTGGTTGATGGCAGCCCATCCCAGAAAGGGAGAGATAAAAACTAAACAACTTGAAAAGGAGAGATAAGAATCAAACAAAAGGCGGAGGGCAATATGTGCATGGGGGAGGGCAGGGGGCAAGAGGAGTTAAAAAAAACTTGGAATAACTTTTAGACATGCACTTATAATCTTAACTTTTCAAAACAGCCAGTTTCCACAACCATGAGGCTACACAGTCACTGGCTTAGGTCCTGTTTGGTTTTCTTATAATCAAGTCTTGCCACAGGAGCCTAGAAACTGAAAGGCAAGTTTCATCTTACTAGGTTGTGAAATCTATGTGTCAGGGGTGGAGTCCTCCTCCCCTATTAGAAACTGAGTCACCTGCCAACTCTAGTCAATCTGTGAACACAATTTGCATATTATACACATCTCCTCTAACAAGTTATTAATATTCAACTCTCACTATTGAACCTAACATGAAATCTCTCTCACAATATTCTTTAAATTGTCTTATAATTTAGCTGCTAAAAAGTTCAAGTGACTGTGTGAAAAACACACGAACATACTGAGCTCAGAGAGGGCCTTTTCTTCTAGGAATGTGCTTGCATCATATAATATGCACAGTATTTCCTCATCTAATCCCCGGAACTGAATCACTGTAGGAAGTTTCTTTTGCTAATTTACTATTCCTTAAAACAAACAAACAAACAAAAAACAAAACAAAACAAAAACAATAACCCCACACCACCCCCAACCTCTGAAAAGAGTATTCTATAACTGATCAAACACTGTCAACACTGCTTTACTGAAAAGTCTTCACCAAAGCAGGAACTGGTCTAATTTCCTGTTACTATCTTATTCCACAGATTTCCTAGATTAAAAAAAAAAAAAAAAAAAAAGATGAAGGGAATGAGGGTGGAAATGGGTTTCTATTCACTCTTTTTCTATTATCACCTGTCAATCAATTAATCAAAAGATCAATAAACATTTGTTAAGTACCTACTATGTGCAAAGTTCAAACAATCTCTTTCAGTTAAGAAGTATCTAACATTTCTTACCTACATAAGACAATCTATGAAATAATCCCTGAGGTACCTAAACTCCTTTCTAAGCAATTATTCCTCATTAAAAGAAAGGTTTAGTCATCTGTCCATTAACAGGGAGGGAAAGCCCACAACAATCAAAGTATCACCCCTAGAGAAGAGAAAACCAACACCCAGGGACATTTTTCTTTGGTGAGTGACAAATGCCACTTACTTGCTATAGGTAAATGTACATGGGGTGAAATTAACAGTTATCCCTCCTGAAGTCCCTGATGAATGAGACTTACTACAGACTAAGCAATTGTTATTTCAACAGCTTCTGGGAAGTGAATGTATATGTGAGGGCGGAGTGCTACTGTTCTCTTCCCATTTAGTAAAAGCAGCTCACATTTATACAGTGCTTTACAAACTATAAAGTACTTATCTCACATTACTCTTGTGATAAATTAAATGGGAACATTTTCACCCATTTTATAGATGAGGAAACAGACTCTTGGAGAAGTGGCTTACAGACTATAGGACTTTGGTGCTGGAACAGAACCTAGGGACCTACTAGGAAAACTACTCTGGATCTTATTTGCAACCACTCCCCATGAGTCGACCCTCCATCCTCTTCTTTCTTACTCTCTTTCACTGGTCAATTTCACTTACTGCCACAGCTTTAAAAGAGATGACTCCCAGATCTATATCTTATCGATCCCATTAGAATGTGAACTCCTTGGGGAGAGTTTCCTTTGTACTTATATCTCCCAACACTTGTCAGTTGATTGAGTTAATTCTGACATCTCAGTGTATCTTTGTACATAGGCATAATGCCCACAGAACATCTCCACCTGGGTGTCCCACTGGCACCTCCTGTTCAACAGATCCAGAATCAAGTTTATTATCTTTCCCCTTATACCTATTACCTCTTCTGACTTTATTGTTTCTGTAACACCACCATTTATTCTTCCATGTCACTATGAGAGGCAGCTAGACCACTTGGTGAAGCAGATAGAATGCTGGGACTCAGGAAGACTTGAGTTCTAATTTGACCTCTCACACAGTGTGGCCCTAGGCATGCCACTTAACTTGTTTGCCTCAGTTTCCTCAACTGTAAAATGGGGATAATAATAACACCTACCTCACAGGGCTCTTGTGAGGATCAAAGGAGATAACATTTGTAAGTTAGGACAATACCTGACACATAGCAGACACTTAATAAATGATTGTTTCCTTCCACGTTCATAACTTAGGATTGAAAGATGAGAGAAGAATCAGTTATCAAAGCCTGTCAATTCTACCTGTGCTGAATCTCTGGCATCAAATCCCCACTCTTTTCCCACTGCCACTAACCTAGTACAGACACTCATTACCACTTACCTGAACTACTGCAATAGTCTCTATTCATTCCCCTCACTAGTCCATGCATTACGTTGAACTCAAAATCTTATGCAAAGATCTGGACATGTAATAACTTTGCAGAAAAATCTTGGGCAGCTAGGTGGAACAGTGGATAGAGCACCAACCCTGGAGTCAGGAGGACCTGAGTTCAAATCTGGCCTCAGACACTTGACACTTACTAGCTGTGTGACCCTGGGCAAGTCACTTAACCCCGATTGCCTAGCCAAAAAGGAAAAAAAAAAAAGAAAAGAAAAATCTTTGGTGGCTTCCTACTGTTTAGTGAGGAAAGTTCAAAATTCTACCTAGTTGTCAGGGCCCTCAACAATATGACACTCCAGTCTTCTCTCATGTTACTCTCCATGTACTCTATGATTCCAGCCAAACTGGACTTCTCCATTCCCTGAACATGCCCTATGCTCTCCTACCTCCATGCTTTTGATTATACTACTACTCCCCATACCTGAAATATCCTCCCTCCTCTCCATTTTGCTTTTAAATTTCTACCCTACCCTTTAAAGCCCAACTCAAAGACCACTTTCTCTATGAAGTTGAATTTGACCCCTCCTCCTTCTAACTTGCATGTAACAGAGTTTTAAAACTCTAATGCACTTTTCATGTAATACTGTATCCTATGTCTATGTCTTATCTGATTTCTGTTTTTCAGTTGTGTCCAACTCTTCATGACCCCATTTGGGATTTTCTTGGCAAAGATACTGGAGTGGTTTGTCATTTCCTTCTCCAACTTATGTGACATACGAGGAAAATGAGGCACTTAACTGAGGGTTAAGTGACATTCCCAGCTAGTTAGTGTCCAAGGACAGATTTGAACTCTGGAAGATGAGTCTTCCTGACTCCAGGCCCAACACTCTATTCACTGTACCACCTAACTGCCCTATCTTATCTACTTACTAGATTGTAACTCTTTGAGGTCAGATACTCTGTCTTTTCTAGACTTTGTTCTCTCTCAATCCCAGGACTGTACTCTGTAACAGTGGTCACTTTTAATAAACATTTGCTGAACGTGAATGAATTGCGTAAACATCAGAGCTGAAAGGAACCTTAGAAACTGCTTCATTTAACAGACGCCTAAAGAGAGAAAGGGCCTCTTCCAAAGATCAGTAAGTGGTAGAAGTGAAATTAAAATCCAGATCTTCTGACTCTAAATTCAAGGCTTTTCTCCACAATATCCCACTAGCTCTCTAGAACACAGAACAACAATCACAAACCCAATTCTGGTGACCAAGGTTTGCCTATCATTTACATCCCAGGTGTTTCATGGATAAATGCTGGATTTGGAATCAGAAAGACCAAAGGTTTTAACACTTACTAGTTTTGGGCAATTCATTTCATTTCTTGGTGCCTCAAAATATTGTAGGATTTAGAGTAGAAAAGGATCTTCAAGACCTGGGTTTGAAATCTGCCTCCTAAGCTCACCAGGGGTGTGACCATGGGCCTCAGTTCTTTATCTGTAAAATGAGGATACTACTGGTAGCTCCTATTTCACAGTCCTGATAAGAATCAAGAGATAATTCATGTAAAGAATTTTGCAAATCCTAAAAGATTCTACATAAATGTCAGCTACTTAATCCAACCTACTCATTTTATAGGGGAAGAAACAAGAGTTCCAGAGAGGTTGCCATTGCTTGGTTTCCTTCTCCCTGGAATGTGAATAATGCTTTTGTAAACTGTAAAGTGCTCTATAACAATAGAATTGGCCTTGGAGAAAAGACTTGGTTTCTTGGAGTTGGGAAGACTGGCTTCCAGCACTGCTTCAGACACATCCTGGTAGCATGGAGCTGTGCCTCCCTGTGCCTCCATAAGACTAGGCTGTAAAAACAGTTGCCTATTTTCATTTGTGGAATAAGTTTCCTATCAGTAATAACCTATATACCAATAATGTATGTATGTGTGTGTGTGTATGTGTGTGTATATATATATATATACACACACACAGACACATGTGAACACTGGCTTTCTTTAAGTCCCAATTAAAATCCCACCTACTGAAAGCCTTCCCCAATCCCTGTTAATACCCGTGTTTTACCTCTGTTAATTATTCCCGATTTGTATATATGTTTGCATGTTGTGTCCCCCCATTAGACTGTAAGCTCCTTGAGGGCAGGGGCTGTCTTCTGCCTCTTTTTGTATCCCCAGCACTTAGTGCTGGCACATAGCAGGAGGTTAATGAATGTTTACTTAGTTGAATATATGTATATTTATATATACACATACAACTCTGTATACTCTCTATATCTATCTCTTCATTCATTCTTCTCGAGCACTTTTATGATTTTCAAGGAGATAAGTAATATAAACTTATATTACATTACATTCCACTTAACATTATTTAGCACCTACTGTGTGCACTAAGCCTCTCTCTCGGACAGTCCATCTGCATCCCAGGACATGAAACTGGAAGGAGTCACCTAGTCTAACGGTCCGGAGAGGGGCCGTGACTTAGGATCCGAGACCATTCAGTCTAATACCTTCATTTCACAGATGAGGAAACTGAGGCCCTGGGAGGGCGCGCGACTTGGCCAAGGTCACAAAGGGATCAAGTGGGGAAGCACTTAGGATTCGAACTCAGGTCCACTCCCTTCGAGTCAGGTACCAAAGCCTGGCTCCCTGGGCCCCGCCCCGAGCGGCTTGGGGCGAGCCGCCCCCAGGAGGCCGAGGGGCCGCCCAGGGGGTCCGGCTTCTGGCTCCCCCGGGAGCGTCCGAGGCGGCGCCTCCGCTCAGGCCTAGGCCCTGGGGAAGAGGCTCCTCGGGCCTGCCGAGCCTGAGTGGGCGAAAGGGGCACGAGGGCCAGGCCCGGGACGGAGGCGCGGGGAGACCCGGCCGCAGCTCCGGCCCCGACCCCAGCCTTGGGGTTCCCCCCCGCAGACATCCCGCTCTGGCCCCAGCTCCGGCTTCTCCTTCACTCACCATCGCCACCGCCATCTTGGATCCACGTGTCGCCGCAGCTACGTCAGCGGAAGTGGCGCCCCGAGTCTGACGGAGTTTAAACCCGGCGACAGGGGTGTCCGTCCTGGGCCGCCTCTGGGCTCGGGGCCCGATGATCGGAAAGACAGAGGCGTGGATTCTGGGACTCGATGGAGGACTACGGTGTCGCCGATTTGTCGTAGGAGGGGAAGGTGTAACTCTGGGCGCCATCTTGACTCCTGGCAAGGACTTCCTTAGTTAGCTACCCGCTGTTGGCTGCCCTTCGCCATCTTGATTCCTGGCAACGACTTCCTGCCTTATTCTATTATTTACAACTGGGTTTCTGCGCCATCTTGACTCCTGGCAAGGACTTCTTTAGTTAGTTACCCACTGTTAGCCACCCTGCGCCATTTTCATTCCTGTCAGGAGCAAACTTTGCCTGGGCTGCTTCGAGCCGGATTTTCTCAGTCGGGGCAGAAGAGCGTTTGACCTTGAGTCCGGGAGTAAACGTCGCCGAGGCCCCGGAGCCAGTCCCTTCACTAGAGGAGTCCTTGGTTCTTCTAGGGCAGAGAGCCTCAGTTTTCCTTATCTCGAAAATGGACCTCCGGATCGCACAAGTTCGTCGTCATGATGGATTGTAATACGAAACAGGAAAGAAAAGAGTTAGAAAAAGACAATTCTGAGGAATTAGATTTTAGGATTTAGATCTGGAAAGATAATCAGGAACACGGGATGAAGTTTATATATCGAAAAAAGGTGGTTAAGTGACTTGCTCAAGATCATAAAGCAATACTAATAACTAGCATTTATGTAGCTATTTACAGATATTATCTCATTTATACTCACAATAACTGTGTAAACTAGGGGCCATTTTACAGCTGAGGAAACTGAGGCAGATAGCGGTTAGATGATTTGCCCAGTTTCACACAGCTTGTAAACATTTGAACTCAGGTCTCTGGCTGAAGGAGCTTTATCCACTGACACCTAGCTGCCTTATAGTAGGTAGTAAAGCAGTATCATGGATTTAGAACTAGAAGGCACCTTAGTGGTAACCTAGACCAGTTTTACAGGTGGGGAAACCGAGGCTTAACAAAGTCATGGTTATATAGGTAATAAGTGACAGTACAAGAGTTGTCTTTTCTCCAAATCCTAATCCAGCCCTTTTTCTATTACATCTGATCAATCAGTGAGTCAGCAAGCCTTTTATTAAATGCCTACCATGTGCCAGGCACTGTGTAAACCTTGAGGAGTACAAAGATAGAAGTGAATCAGTCCCTGCCTTCAAGGAGCTTACATTCTAAGGGAAAGACAAAGTGTACATATAGAAATGTGTACATAGTATAGACAATAAGGTTCTCTTAGGAAGGAATGCGCTAGCAGCTGGGGTGATCAGGAAAGGCTTCATGCAGAAGGGAGCATGTAAACTGAGTCCTGAAGAAAACTGGGAGCTCATAGGGTCACAAGGAGTGAAGGGGTGCCTTCCAGAAATGGGAAACAAGTCCAAAAAGTGCTAAGATCTGCAGAAAAACAAGGAGGCCAGTATGGCTGGATCTCCGGGTGTAGAAGCAGTGTGTAAGAAAACTAGAAAGGTGGTTTCTTAGGATTAGGACCACCACTGGGTCATCAGTTGTATAGACTCTGAACTGTTGGTATGGGCCATACTTTGTGATTGGGGGCCCAGAGGCGCCCCTTGTGGCGATGCAAGGAGCAGCACTTCACTGATACAGCCCACTGCTTAGTGGTCATGTTTACCCTTGCTAAGAACACCAAACATTTCTTTGAATGAAAGGAATAACAGTGCTGTGGACAGACTCCTTGCTTGGAGTCATCCTGCCTTCATTTGACTTATCACCTTTAGGAAGGCAGTACTGAGAGTTGGAATGGACTTTTAAAGGATAGATGTCATTTTTCTTGGCAGAAGCAGTATCTTTCCTTAGTCATTGTTAGCTTTCTAGGAGGGAGGAAGGGGGGCAGGCTTTTCAAACTACTGTCCCTTTACTCCTGGCTCTTTTGGGAGCTGTGGGCCTGATACTGAAAGCAATGGCAACTTATCCCTGGGGAAAATACAGAATGTTCTTCCCAATCTCACCATCTTTCCTTTGGGATGCTTTTGGGCAAGTCATTTCCCTGAAAGCCAAGGCGGGCTTGGCATCAGAGGAAGAGACAGTGGGTCTTGACAGTAGGGGAGAAGAAGAAGTGGCTGTGCACAGTCTTTTAGGGGCTAAGATGAGTAGGAGATGGGGGAAGGTATTACCCATTTAATCCTTTTGGATGAAGGGAAGAGTGGGTGGGAGGTAGGACCTTCAGAAGAACTTGGGGGTCAGAGAATTTGGTTTCAGTAGGCTGGGGGTCAATGAGGCAGAGGTCATAACCAAGGAGGGGGGGTGAGGAAGGATGCAGGGGCAACAGAACAAGGGGAGGAGAGATAGCATCTTAGGCCAAGGGTCAGCAAGCAAAGGGATTGTATATACTTAGCTTCTGCTACCAGGTATTATTTTGGGAGATGTTTTAGAGTATAGATGTCCTTAGAAGTTCCGCTGGTTCTCATGGACAGCTTTCTGTTCTCAGCTTTTCTCCTCCTAGTTCTTTCTTCATTTGGCCTCCAGTTACATTGTGACCATCTGACTGACTTATGATCTTAACGCCGTAACCATGTTGACTTTTGGGAGGTGGCTGCGGATTTGGTTATGACTGTTTTTTCCCGTTTGTTCAGAATGTACCTTCTATACTATTAAACTTGGGTGTTTTACCTGTTACTATCTAGAACTGAGGTCCTAGTCATTACTATTAGGCATAAAATACAGTCATGCTTCTTCCACATTGTCAAAGGGTGAAATGTCTTAGGTATTTCTTATTCTGCCTAGGCCTTGGGCCTTAAGGGGTTGACTAGGTTGCATGACATTAATGACTGAAAGAATATACATAGCCTTTGGTTCTAGAAACCTGGAACAAGAATAGGCTAAATTCATTAAGGTCCACTTTTTGATAAATCTTATATAAATAAGGAAATATAGTTCTTTGGTTCTGACAAGTTATTTATTCTTCTACAGGAATATTATTGACCTGAATGTGTCCTAATGGGTAGGAAACCAGAGTACTACGCCTGTCAATGTTCATCCTTCCTGAGTGCTTGTCTGTTTTTAGGAAAGGATTTTTAAAATCCATGTTATTTGCCTCATTGATTCAATCTCTATATGTCTTGAACCTGCATTTGGTGCCCAGTATGCACCAGACCTAAGATGAGCCTAATGGGCCAGGTTTTGAAGATCTTTAAATGTCAAACTTAGGCATTTGATCCTATAGATAATAGGGAGCTGCAAGAGAATTGAGGCTAACAGGGTCAGAACTGTTCTTTAGGGAAACCAATTGGGGAATTATGTGGGGAATGAATTGGAGTGGGCAGAGGTTTGATACAAGTAGGCCAAATAAGAGGCTATTGAAATAATCCAGGTGAGAGACTATGAAAGACTTAACTAAAGTGGGAAGGGAAGGGGAGAAGGCATACAGAGCCTACTGTGTGCTAGGCACTGTGCTAAGTGTTTTACAGATATCTCATTTGATCCTCATGACAACCCTGAAACGGGTGTTATTATTCCCATTTTACAGATGAAGAAACTGAAGCAAACAGAGTTGAAGTGACTTGCCCAGGGTCACACAACTAGTAAGTATCTGAGGCCAGATTGAACTCAGGTCTTCTTAACTTCCAGGCCCAGAGCTGTTATCCGATGTATCACCTAGCTGCACACCACCACCCACAGGTGGAGACGGTGTGAGTGATTAGAAGGGGATGTATGGGGAAAGTGTTGTAGAGATAGTAGAAGGTGTAGCAACTGATTGGATATGTGTAAGTGAGAGTGAGGTATCAAGGGTGACACAAAGTTCCCAGGGGGAATAGGAATTACTCAACAGTAACAGGGAAGTTTGGAAGAAGAATGGGTTTAGGGGGAAAGATAATGAATGCTGTTTTGAACAAGTTTGAGATACCTACGGGACATCCATTTTGAAGTGTTCAATAGACAGTGATGATGCAGGACTGACGGTCAGGAGAAAGGCTAAGACTAGATATATAGCAATGGGATTCATTGGCTTAGAGATGGTCATTGAACCCATGGGAGCTGATAAGATCACCAAGTGAGGGGCAGTTAGGTGGTGCAGTGAATAGAGCACCGGCCCTGGATTCAGGAGAACCTGAGTTCAGATCCGGCCTCAGACACATAACATTCATTAACTGTGTGACTCTGGGCAAGTCACTTAACCCCAATCGCCTCACAAAAAAAAAAAAAAAAGATCACCAAGTGAGAAAGTGTAGAGCAAAAAGGGAAGAGGGTCCAGGACAGAGCCTTGGGGTATACCTAAAAAGCAAAGGAGACTGAGAAGTATCGGTCCAAAAGGTAGCACACGAATCAGGAAAGAGCAGTATCTTAAAAACCAGACAGAATTTAGGAGGATAGCAAGTATCCGGAGCTTGCATTCCAATTAGTAATGATAATCAGCCACCACTGTATCTAGATTGCTGCTGCTATTGCTTTTTTTTTTTAAGTTTTATTAATGCTTTTTCCCCCAGTGATTTCACCCCCTGACAGAAAACAAATCAAACTTTCCCTCTTGTGATATAGAAGTACAATTGGGCTAAACAAACTGATCCATTAGTCACGTCTGACTACATATGCCTCATTACATGGATACTTCTCAGTGTTTCCACTCTTGTGGTTGCCATTGTTGTTTTAAAGGTTGTTTGTGTGTGTGTGTAGGCAGTGGGGTTAAGTAACTTGCCCAGAGTCACACAGCTAGTAAGTATCAAGTGTTTGGTCTGAGGCCGGATTTGAACTCAGGTCCTCCTGACTTCAGGGCTGGTGCTCTATCCACTGCACCACCTAGCTGCCCCCTAAAGGTTGTTGTGTTAAAGCCACTTTCACATCCCATGTTCTTCTTTGATACCATGAGAGAGGCAGGGCCAGTATCCTCATTCCAATTTAATGGGTGTTGAAACTGAAGCCCAGAGTCCAAGGTAGCCTTGTATCATTTCTGGTCCTAGCACCTTGAGTCTCTTGATTTATCTAGGGCTTAAGGACCTCAAGGTCCTCAGCCCTGAAAAAAGAAGACACAGCTGCCAAAGGAAATCAACTCTGCCGGGGCATCTCCAGGCCCATGGAGCCATTGATCCTAAAGCAATTTTGGAGAAGAGAGAGTGGGTCTAACTGACCATGGAGTGCCACTGGGGAGAAAGGAGCCTAGTACTATATTACAAAAGGCAAGAGCAGGCCACAGAAAGCAAATCTTACACCTCTTTATTGATAGTTAAAACCGATGACAAGGAACAGGACCTACTGTGGTATCAGTGCCCTGGAGAAGGTTACATAACAGGGAGAAGGGGCTTGATAGAGAAAGGGGGAGACACACCTATTTTTAAAAAACATAATGAGAGTCAAAGGTAAATCAAAACTTTTCATTTTAAATAAAGTCACAAACTCACAACTCCATGCCACTTTGCTTGTATCTCTCCATTGCAATTATCTCATCCTCCCTGCTACCATAGCTATTTGTGTCTTTATTTTCTGCCAGTTAGATTGTAGATCATTGAGGGCAGGGTCTTTGCCATCTCCATGCTTGGGCTATTCTGTGTATTTGTGTTCAGCCCATCTCTCTAGGATCATGTCCTTATCTCTAATCAATGTGGCTCCATGAGCACTGAGTAGTTGAGATGTATCATAGGTCTTTGGCCCATAAATAGCCTTCAGGGCATCATAAAAGTGCTCTGGCAAATCCAGCCTCAGATACTTGACACTTAATAGCTGTGTGATCCTGGGCAAGTCACTTAACCCCAGTTGCCTCACCAAAAAGCAAAAAAAAAAAAAAAAGTGCTTTGGATTGTTACTATTGGCATAAAACTGAATTTCATCTGTCTTCTTACTGAGCCAAGAATCCTGCAAATCTCTAAGCTTTGCTTGTACTGTCTTGGCCTTTTGAATTCTTACCCATCCTTTAAAACCCAGTTCAAGTAATACCATCTCTAGGAAGTCTTCCCTCATCCACTTGGTCAATAGCACTTTCTTTAACCTTCCCATAGCATTTTCATGTAACATAATATTTTAAAAGTATCTGGGTTTATGTGTTATACACCCACTAGATTGTGTGTTCCTTGAGAACTGGGAACGTGTCTTAGCTAACCTTTGTATTTCTTCCGCTTTGTGGCACTATGTTCTGCACACAAACGTGTGGCATGGTGCTCTGCACATTTAATAACTATAGGCTAAATGAATCAATCCCCAATGGCAGAGCGTGCTCTGCAAGTAGTAGGCCCTCAACTGTTTGTTGAATAATCAATGAATCAGAGGATTTTTAGAGCTTACTAAGACTTTGTAGTGAGACAGATAAAGTGCCACTCTTCTTTGGGCACAATGGTTATGTCTCTGACCCACCACCAACAGGACATGTGTTCTGAGTGGTTTTTCCCATAGCAGATATTGGCTGCACTGGGCCATTTGCTTTCTTTTATCATGTATCTCTCATGACTAGGGCAGGAATATGCTAGACAGAGAACCAGGGTTCAGGATGATGGGGGTATAGATGCATCTATGAGACTGGACCCGGTCCTTGTTCCATCAGTTCTCTAGCCTTAAATGCCCCAGTGGCCATCTCAGCAAAGAAAGGGAGAAGAAGCCCACCTCAAACAGAAGTGAATAGGGTGTGCTACAGTTGGTTTTAAATCTCCTATTATTAATATCCACAGACCCAACTCTGAAGTGCAGAGTTAAGCCAAGGCAGGACTTTAGTGAAGCCTTGGGGAAAGCTGTGGCTGAGAATGTGGCTACACATACAAGTATGGACTGAGTGGTCTGGCTAATCTGGGAATCCCCGGAGCCTCTCTTTGTATTCTTTCTTCCTGGGAAGAAAAAATAGGAAGGTAAGGTTCAAGCTAACTACATTTTCCTCTGTTATTTTCTTGCCTCCTCCTCAGTCCTCTCAGGAGAGATAGTTTGGAAGTGACTCTTTAGCCTTCCATCTTTGCCTCTGGAGGTAGTGGCTGCCAAGGGGCCTGGAAGAACACTGGGAAAGGCCAACCCATATAGTTCCCATTTTCTACCCTCTTATGTTCCCCTTGTCCTTCAGTGGGGCTATTCTTTGCCAAGCTCCTCCAAAATCACTTCCCGCCAATCCCAGCACCCCCTTCACCACAGATGGGTTTCTGATGACCACACTGGCCAATTTGGCATAGGAAATGAGGAGGGTATAGCCACTCACTAGTCCTGACAAGAAAGCCAAAACAATTTCTTATGCCTTGATTTGGTCTGGTAGGAGGCCAAATGCCTCATTTCTTGAGAAATTTTTAATGAGAAGCTAAGCTCACAGCTCTCCTGAGACAATAGCATGTACAAACTTTCAGACTCCTTTCCTAACACTGTCCCAAGGCAGGCTGGAAGAAAAAAAGATGCAGTCCCCTTTCTCTCAGCAGGTCTGGTCTCTGGGAGGTCTCCATCCCAATTTCTTGCTCAGTGAGCTGCTAGGAACTAAGAGGATTTTTGGCAATTGGAAGAGGAGAAATGTGTGTCTATCCATAAACTCTATGGCATTCATAGTGCTTGTATTTTTCCATTTGACCCAGGTCTCTCAAAGCTGTGGCTTAAATTGGAATAACAACCATCCCAGTCAGTTGCCAAGAGTAATATTGACCAACAGTCTTCCTAGGAATCAGAGTCAGAGAATGTCAGAACCAAAAGAGCTTTTAGATTGTCAAATGTTATAGTTGGAGGGCACCTTATAATATAGAACATAGAACGCTATCACTGGAAGGGACCTTAGATCATAGAATATAGAACGTTAGAGCTGGAAAGAACCTCAGAGATCATCTAATCCAATGCCTTCACTTTAAAGAGGAAGACCCAGAAAGAGAAAGTGATTTGTCCAATGATCCACTGAGTCAGTGACAGAACTAGAACTAGATGGAGATGGGAATTAGGAAGATGAGTATGACCAGTAGGTAGTGTACATGAAAGCAATGTGATGGGTTGCTGAGATGATCCAAGAGTTGGTCACAGTGCTTGGGATGCTACTCCTTATGGCTGCTTTTGGTACTGGCTCTCAGTGGCAGTATAGAAGTCCTCCAGCACACTCTGGAGATACTCAAATGTAGGCCGATCCTCGGGTTTGTTCATCCAGCAGCGAGTCATGATGCTGTATAGTTCTTCTGGGCAATTGTCTGTCCGAGGCATCCGGTATCCACGATCCAGGGAACGGATCACTTCAGGGTTAGACATTCCTGAAAAACAGGGGAGAACAGTCAGATAGGAGAAGGAGAAGTGGGAGCCATCCACATACTCTCACCTAATTTCACTTTTGACTTCTCATGAATTTGAGGGACAGGAAGCTGGGGTTTTAGAGGGGGTATCCGTAGTCTTGAAGTAGTCCAATGTTTACCCTCAACTTTTTTCAGTCTATAATATACCTGTAAACTTAAAAGGTCTCCAAGAGGCATGGCTTCTCTCTGTTCTCTATCTAACCTAGAGATGTTTACCCTGAAGAAGAAAAGATTTAGGGAGACATCTTTACTGTTCTCCAATATCTAAAGGAAAGTTTTGTAAAAGAGGGATTCAATTTGAACTAAGTCCTGGAGGACAGAATTGGAACCCTAGTATTGGAGGTTATAAAGAGGCAGAATTCACCTCAATATGGGAAAGAACTTCCCCAAAATTAAGGCGGCTTAGAAACATGACTGTCTTGGTAGGTGTTGAGCTGCCTGTCACTGATGATGTTTAAGCAGAGGCTGGAAGACCATTCATCCGAGATAGTATAGAAAGGATTCATGCATTGGATATGGAATTAGAGAAAATAATCTCTCTTCCAATCCTGGGGTTCTATTAGTCTAGTGATCTGTCTATATCCTTTAACTTAGCCCATGATATATATACATACAGCTGTGATGGTCACTTGCTACAAGTGGTATTCAAGAGAGTGGCAGCCTGACTGCTCTAATTGGACTTCACAGGCCCATCTATACTTTTGGCTCTCTTCTTTTCAGCTGAAGTGAAATGGTTTTTTTGGAAAGGCTGTCCGGGAAACTGGCTTATAGTGATTTTTTTTTTTGTTGAGGCAATAGAAGTTAAGTGACTTGCCCAGGGTCACATAAGTAGTAAATGTCTGAGGCCAGATTTGAACTCAGGTCCTCCTGACTTCAGGGCCAATGCTCCACCTAGCTGTCCCTACTTATAGTAATTAAACTCACAAGAGTCTAACTGATAAGCCAGAAGAACAGTTGAGTAATAAAAATACTAGTTATAATAATATATTTTTATATAGCCTTGTATTATTAAAAAAACCACTTTATATATATTATCTCATTTGATCTTCATAGTACCACCTGTGAAATTCATTATCCATGTTTTACAGAAGGGGAAAATGAGACCCAGAGAAGGAGGCACAGCAATCAAGGCCAACCAATTAGAATGTAGAAGGAAGGAAGGAAGGAAATAAGCATTTATTAAACATTTACTATATCCCAGATACTGTGCTAAGAGCTTTACAAACATTATCTCATTTGATCCTCACAATCCTGGGAGATAGGTACTACCTATTTTACAGTTGAGGAAACTGAGGCAAATACTGGTTAAAATGACTTGCCCAGAGTCACAAAGCTAGTCTATGTCTGAGGCTGGATTTGAACTTGGGTCTTCCAGTACTCTATCCACTGTGCCACCTAACTGCTTCTAATGTGGTAGAATCAGGACAGGGATCCAGATCTTCTGACTCCAACTCTAGGGTTCTTTCTACCACACCAAAGGCTACCAGGACAGTCCTGTCTGCTAAACAGCTCATCCTTCCCAGAAGGAGAGTCTACTTGGAAAAGCTAATCAGTAATAGAAGGTTGCTTGACAATGGCAGATAAGGACAAAGGGAGTTGGAAGGTTTGAAGCTCCAGTTATCCAGATAATTTCCTCCAGCAGAGGAATAAGTTAGTGCAGTGGAAAAAACATTTTGGTTTTGGATTCAGAAGGCTTGAGTTCCAGTCCTGGCCCCACTAGATTCTAGCTGGTTGACTCCGATTATCATTTTCTTTCTTTGGGCCTCAGATTCCCCACCTGGGAGGGCTGCTTTGAAGATCAAATGAGATTATGTGTATAAAATGTTTGGAAACTATAAAGTGCTATGTAAAAATCATCCATTATCATAAAGAGTATTATTTAGTAAATTGTTACTTTTTTTTATTAACTGTGGCTCTGTTTCTTTTTGATTGTGACCTGGTCTCATTTTCTTCATTTGTAGAATGAGGATATTGGACCCAAATAATTGGAGAAATAATATTCATGCATGGATAAGCTAAGGTAATATATTGAAAATGACAATATTCTCTGAATTAATTTACTTATTTGGTGCATAATGATCAATTATGGAGCTAGGGAAAAAAATAAAATCATTTGGAGAAACTAAAGGTCAAGAATTTTAAGGGAAATAAAAAAAGTGGGAAGGAAGGGGGTCTAACTAGATCTCAGACTATATACTAAAAAGAAATAATCATAAAAACTATTTGTTAACTGGTGGAAAAAATAGAGAGGTTGATCAGTAGAACAAATTAAATATACAGCATACAGAAGCAAATAAACATAATAGCATAGTGTTTTTTATTTGTTCATCATGTTCAACAAACACGAAGACTCCAGCTACTAGAGTATGAGCTCATTTTTCAGCAAGAAACCTCTTGGAAAACTGTAAAGCAGTCTGGCAAAAATTAGGTAAAGACCAGATCCTCACATCATATATCAAGATAAGCTCCAACTAGATATGTGACTTAGATATAAATAGTCACATCATAAACATATTAGAGAAGCAAAAAAGAAATTCTCTTTTATAACTACCGATAGAGAAGAGTTTGTGTCCGAAGGAGGTATAAAGAGGATCACAGAAGATTAAATGGACAGTTTTGATTACATGAAATTAAAAGACTTTTATGCAAACAAATAGAGGTTTAACAATAAATTAAAATTAGAAGGGAAACAGTTCATTAGGAAAAAAAATCTCTCTGGCAAGTTTCCCTGATAAATATCTCATCTCAAAGATATATAAGAAATGAGTTCAAATTGATAAGAACAAGAGCCATTTCCCAATAAATAAATTGTCAAAGGATATGAACAGGTAATTTACAAAGAAATAAATCTAAGGTATCAACAACCATATGAAAATAATGCTTCAAATCACTAAAAACCAGAGAAATGCAAATTAAAGAAGTTTTACCTTACACCCACCAGATTGATAAAGATAATTCCCCCTCTCCCACAAAAGAATGTAACAAATGTTGGAGGGGCTATGGTAATACAAACATACTAATGCACTTTTGATCAATCCATGAATTGGTACAGCCACTCTGAAAAGCAGAAAGGAACTGTGCCTAAAAAGTCACTAAATTGTGCCTACCCTTTGATCTAGGGATACCACTACTAATCCTATACTCCAAAGAGATCAAAGGAAGAGGGAAAGGACACATATATACAAAAATATTTATAGCAGCTCTTTTTATATTGACAAAGAACTGTAAACCAAGGGGGAGTGCCATCAATTGGGGAAGGTCTGAACAAATTATCACATGTGAATTTAATGGAATATTATTATGCCAAAAGAAATAATAAATGGGATGGTTTCAGAGAAACCTGTGAATACACATTAACAGATATAGAGTGAAGTAGGAAGGATTGTGAGGACAGTTTATACAATAACAACCCTTTTGATGTCACAAACAACTTTGAAAGACATAAGAACTCTAAGTAATACAATAAACAACCATGATCCCAGAGAATCAATGAAGTTTGCTACTCACCTCTTGACAGAGAAGTAATAGACTCAAAATTCAGAATGAGCCATATATTTTTGAACATGGACAATGTGGAAATTTCTTTTGCCTGACTATACATGTTTGTCACAATGTTGTATACATATGTTGTATACATATTTGTTTCTTTCTATTTTTTTTTTCAATTTGGAGGGAGAATGAATAGCAATAGAGTTCTTTGCCCACAAAAAAATGATAAGAGAAAGAAGAATAAAAGATATTACAAACAGGACAGCTTTGAAAGTTACATGTTAAGGTTATTATATTCTTAAAGAGAAAAGCAAGCTCTACATATTAGAAGTTCATAGTTTTGTGTACAGTTCCCCTCCTGTTCTACAACATATATGGAAATACTCAAAATTAAAATAAAGATAAATAAAATAAGGATGAACTAGGTGATAATCTCTAAGGCTCCTTTTAGTTCTAGTTCCTATGTAATAACACAGAACTATGTAGTATAAAATATTTTCTTTATGAAAATCCTTTTGAAGTGACCAGAACATTTTTCTCTGGTCAGTGTTAGGGACACAATGGCAAATTTCTACTCCCCAGCTTTAATTTTTTAATATTATCATCAAAAGCAGCCCTCTGTACTGCCAGCCTCACAGGACTATTAAAAAGCCTAAATGAGATCATAAGTAAGGCATTTTGCAACTGTAAAGCATTATAAAACCTTAATCAGTTTTGCATACAGGCTAGATTTGTTCTCCAGATTTAGTTTACCTAAAATCTGAGATCAGCCTAGAACAGGTATTATTTTTGGAGTGTATTTACGTAGGGGCAGCTCGATGGCACAGTGGATAGAGCACCGGCCCTGGATTCAGGAGGACCTGAGTTCAAATCCGGCCTCAAACACATAACACGTACTAGCCATGTGACCCTGGGCAAGTCACTTAACCCCATTGCCTAACCAAAAACAAAACAAAAAAAAAAGAGTGTATTTATTTGAAACTTACATATTTTCAAAGAGATTTTATGTTAGGGATATACCTTATATTTGGGATGACATAATATTATTGTACCTCTGGCAAACTGATCTTCCTAAAGCAGTGCATACACATACTACTTTCTGCTCAACAATTTTTAATAGTTCTCTGATCCCATTTCATTGAATACAAGCTCCTCTGACCTGCTTTTAAGGCCCTCATTATTCTAGTTTCATAATCTTTACCCTCTCCTTACTTTCCCCTCATTCCATAATATACTTCCTTTGCTCCTGAAGATATCATCTTTCTCACCTGGATAGGGAATCCGGCCATAAGTGACAATCTCCATCATAAGGATGCCGAAGGACCACACATCTGACTTGATGGTAAAGGAACCGAAGTTGATGGCCTCTGGAGCTGTCCACTTAATGGGAAACTTGGCTCCTGGTGGAGGATAGAGTTGAGTCAAAAGAGTCAACTGCAGGGACAGGGGTAAGGGGGAGTTATGATGTGAATGGGATCCCCAAATGGCCAGCATCTGTTCCCTGGTCCAACACTTGTACCACCCTGAAGATCCAGTGTCCATCCTACCCTCATATATACACAGGCACTTTCAGGTAGAGGTCTTGGAGTGCAGTTAGGGAATGAAATCCAACTGCCCAATCTTCTGATGATGAGCCTTTCAACTCTTAGGGAATGAAATCCAACAATGCAGATGTGTTGGTTTTCTTGAACACATCAAGAATCTGTTATTTCCTTGGCGTGGGTGCTCCCTACACCTGGTTTGATCTCAATCCTTCCACTTAGCAATAGCTAGCTTCAGGAAGCATTACCAGAATCAAATAAGATAATGTAGGTAAATACATACACACACATATTTTGTATAAGTAAGATTCTGTAAAAAGGAGAGCTTACATTTACATGGATCAATATTTCAAAATTCTGAGGAAGTATTTTGAAAACTTGAAAGCATCATACAAATGTGAGTTAGTATTATTTTTGGACTAGACCTGTGATTTCATTGATACAGGAAATTCTCAATGAGGAGACTCTCTCAACCAATGCAGATTGGTTTCTGCTTTATTATTTATAGACCTAAAAGAGGAGTTCTAAGCCTTTATTTTTAGCGTCATGGATTCCTCTAGCAGTCTGGTAAAATTTATGGATCTCTTCTTAGAAGAATGTTTTTAAATGTATAAAATACAATACACAGGATTACAAGGCAAATCATTTGTATTATTGAAATACATTTATCAAAATTTTTTTTAAAACAAGTTCACAGACTGACTATGTGACTCTGGGCAAATCATTTAAACTCTGTTAGCTTGTGTTTCCTTAAGTTTAAAATGTGGATAACAGGATCAAATGGAGCAACCTTCCCTAAAGTGTTAAGCTTAGTGTGTGTGTGTGTATACACACATGTATATATATGTGCACACACACACACATATATACATACATATGCATATATATATGTTAATAACCCTGGATAAGTTACTTAACCTCTTAGAGGAAAGGGAAAGGAATAAGCATATATAATATATATGTACATTATACCTATAATCTATGTGTGTATATAATACATATATAATAACACATTATATGTGATACATATCATATAAGCATATATGTATATAACATATTATATGTAGGTGTATGTGTATATACTATATATCTATATCTATATATAATACACATATAATAATATATTATAAAATGCCTATATAATATATGTACATATGCTATATTATAGAATGCATATGTATGTTATATGCATATATGTATGTATAGTTATCTGTGTATATAACATATTAAATAGCTTATATGTTAAATATAACACATATAATGTCACATAACATATAACATGTTATATATACTATATTATATATAATATTCCTATTCCCTTTTCTTCCCTCTAAGAGGTTAAGTGACTTGCTCAGGGTCACACAGTCAGTATATACCAGAAGCAGGCCTTGAATTCAGGTCTTCCTGAGCCTGAAGCCAGTTTTTTATGCAACACCGCTACTCAGTTGTTGTTATTATTATTATTATATAAGTGGGAGTTCTCCCACCACTAGCATACACTGAAGTCCCTCCTCATCTTTAGTAAATGGTTTAATGAATTGCTGTAGTGAAAAAAAAAATTCCCTAGTGCCCAATCTTCTGATGATGAGCCTTTCAACTCTTAGCTAGGTTGGTCCTTACACAACAGGCACACAATCAATCAATGAATGGTCCTCCTTTTGAGGCTTTCCCAGTTTAGGAGAATCAATAATGAGTTGTTCTTTCAACCCTTGGAACTTCTGGCACACACTTTTTGCTTTTTGGCCAATTGATGTTTTCTTCTAAGTGTTTATAAATATTTGGGGGGGGTGATGCAAGACGTCATGCTTAACATAGAGCACTTAAATACAGAATTGAACTATTTTTTGAGAGGTTATTGGCGTCCTCATTTTTTGATAAAAGGTATGTGATACCTAGGAAAGATATGTAAGTGATAAGGCTTTCATCTGAAAGGAAGGTAGTGAAATGATTTGCTATGACTTATAAGCCCCCGGGAAATGTTGAAGTCAATAATTATGAATCTTATCCAGGCCTGCTGCTTTCCACTACTGCAAAGAAACTAATGTTTCAGTCATTGCCTTTGATGGTACCTTTTGGTCATTCATTTTATATATAGTTCACTAACAGTCTGCTTTGTGCTTGATCCATTGAACTGGGTTCTTGCAACCATAAAGACAACTAGAAAATTTCTGTTTTTCATTTTTCATGGGTTCTCTTTCTCCTCTGACTTTTTTGCTTTTCAAGCCTCTGTGCTTAAGTTTGATGGTTGTTAAATTATTTATTTTGTTCTTTTCTTTCATCTCCTCTTTCTCCTTTTTTCATTTCTGCTCTTCTTTTTCTCTTCCTTTCTCCTCTGCTCTTCTTTCTTTCCCTTTCCCCTTTCTTCTCTCCTTCCCTTTCTTCCCCTCTCCTTTTCCTCCCTCTCCCCTTTTCCTTCTCTCTCCTGTCTCTCTCCCCCCCTTTCCTTTCCCTCCTCCCTTTCTTTTTTCCTTTTTCTTTCCACTCTCCCTTTTTTTCTACTCTGTCTTCTCCATCTTCTCGTTCTATAACCTCCCCATCCTGGTCTCTGAATTTCAGTCTTTTTCTCTGTCATTTCACAAAGTATACATTCAGTGAAACAAGTCCCTATCTAAGATAAAAACCAGTCCTACAACTGTAAAAGGTAAGTCTAGATGCTCTCCTGTCTGTTCCTCTTGGGTTGGCCCAGGTGTCCTGTCTGCTGAGGGATCTACACTTGAAACAGTTGGACCTCCATTCTCTTTCATACCTCACCCTGCTCCTTACACCTAAGATCTGGCCTGAAATCTCCCCCATTAGTCACTAATGGCCCAGGTAGCCAAGTATAAACTCCCATTAGTACAATTAAATTTTTGAACCTAGGCCTGGAGGAAACAGGTCAGTTTTGAAGAGGAGAGTTATAAGCTCATATATCTAAGAAAAAAGGGGCAGCTAGGTAGCACAGTGGAAAGAGCACCATCCCTGGAGTCAGGAGGACCTGAATTCAAATCCGGCCTCAGACACTTGACGCTTACTAGCTGTGTGACCCTGGGTAAGTCACTTAACCCCATTGCCTAGCAAAACAAAACAAAACAAAACAAAACCCAAAACATATATCTAAAAAAAAAAGCTGTCCACCTGTCCATTTCACAGAGAGGGAGAGTGTCTGCCCAATGCCACACAGATGGTAAATAATAGAGTCGGGATTCAAACCCAGATCCTCTCTGACTCCAAATCCAAAACTCTTTCAAATGCACCACACTGTCTCCAGTCTCCAGAAACAGGCTCAAAGACATTAAATGGCTTTTAGTGTTAGGGAGGGGCAATAACTGAGGGTCTCCTAAGGCTCACCCTCTTTATCTCTGGCTGATCCACAAGATTGAGGTCTGAGAAAAAAGATGTCAGACTGGGCATGAAGAAGGCTGTAGCAAGATAACTAAGGGAGAGAGAAATAATTCAGGGAGAGAGAAAAGAGGCCATGATAGTGCTTACCCTCTCGAGCATTGTATAAGTTGTCCTCAATGAGCCGTGCCAGGCCAAAGTCGGCAATCTTACACACCAGGGCCGACGAGACTAGGATGTTGGCTGCTCTTAGATCTCGGTGAATATAGTTCCTCAGCTCAATGAAGGCCATTCCCTCAGCAATCTACAATGTCGAAAACAGAGAATCATCCTCAAACTTAAGCCAAATTCCAAACAGTAGAGGAGGAGCTAACCAAGTAAGTGTTACCCATTGTCTTCCTCCCCTCCCAGAACCCTTCTAGGCCCAGATTAAGATAAGCCTAGGTCCACTAAGACCATCTGGGCTTGGAACAGCTATTGGACTTCTTCTCGATTGTTAGTCTTGAGAGATACCTCAAAGAGCAACTAATCCAACCCATACTTGAGCAAGAATTTTTCTTCTATTGCACCTTGCACAAATGATCATCCAGCCATGAGGTGACTATGTCAAATTTTGAACAACTCCAGTTTAAGTTCTTTCCTCTACTGAACTGCAATCTATGTCCTTATAACTTTAAACCCTTTGTCCTAGAGCTGCCAACAGTAGAACAGGCTGCCCTGGAAGGTGGAAGGTTCCCCATCCCTGGAGGTGTTCTAGCGGAGGCTGGTTGACCACTTTTCAGAAATGTTGTAACGGGCTTGATCCCTGCTCTGATAAAGGTGGGACTGTATCCCCTTCACAACCCTTTCCAGGTCTGAGATTCTGTGTTCACCCCCACCCCATCCTTGTTTGTTTTTGGTTCTTTTTTTTTTTTTTTTTTTGGCAGTTGGGGTTAAGTGACTTGCCCAGAGTCACACAGCTAGTAAGTGTGAAGTGTTTGGTCTGAGGCCAGATTTGAACTCAGGTCCTCCTGACTTCAGGGCTGGTGCTCTATCCACTGCACCACCTAGCTGCCCCAATGACTCATCCTGATTCTAAGAGCAATGCTTTATCCACTGCACCACCTAGCTGCCCTACCACTGCGCCACCTAGCTGCCCTCACCTCATCCTTGAAATGATTGGATATTCACTTTTTGTGTATTATGTATTTACCTACATACATGTTTCTTTCAGTAGAATGTAAGCTCCTTGAGAGTAGGGCATTTTTTCTTTTTTCTTTTTTCTTTCTTTTTTTTTTTTTTGCCTTATCCCCATAACCTATAACAGTGCCTGGATTGTAAGGGCATTTGAATGCTTGCTGAATTGAATTGAATGACTCTCTGAGATCACATAGAATAAAGATGTTCCTTCTTCCCTATAACGGCCCTGAATGTAAATAACAATTGTTTCTGTTTTTGGCCAGAAACCCTGAAGATCTTCCCCTCCCACATCTTTTTTTTTTTTTTTTAATTTAAAGAGGCCATTCTTTGCCTCATTTTTTATTAAGTCTTAATCACTGAATGGGCACTGCCTCAAACTGAGACCTCTTAAAGACTTTAGCTTGAAAAGGCCAAGGTCCCCCACTGCATCCTGGGCCATCTCCAGTTGTCCTGATCCATATCTGGCCACTGGACCCAAATGGCTCCAGAGGAGAAAGTGAGACTGGTGACTTTGCACAACTCTCCCTCACTTAAATCCAATTTGCTTGCACATCATGGCATCACCTCCCTGATGTCATAGTCCTCTTCAAGAACAAAGGACAAATAACAGCTTATCAATTCCTCCCAGTCCTCATCATCCAAGCTAAACATCCTTAAGACAATTGACTGTGTCAGTGTTAACTCACGTCACTTGGACAAGCTGGTTGACTCGACGCTTTTTAACACTTTTTTGGGGGGGGGGAGGGCAGACACACTGACAAATACTGACAAACAGTTCATTTTTGACCTAGAGACAAATGTAATAATGGTGAAACTTCAAAAATGGTTTGAGTAAAGGGGCTTTAGAACACAGAATATTAAACCTGGAAGAGCCTAGGGAACTGAGGATTCAAATCCAAGCCCTGACTCCAAACATAGTATTCTTTCTATCACATGCTATCACCTTAGAATGTGAATACAAAATGTCAGAACTTGAAAAGAACTTGGAACATAGAGCTGGAAGAGAGCTTATAACTCTTCTGGCCCAACTCCTTCATTTCACAGAGGAGGAAACAGGCCCAGAGAAGGGGCACGAAGTGCCTAATGTTGCAGACTAAGAGGCAGGACTTGGCTTTCAAACTCAAGTTTTCTAAGCCTAAATTCAGTAAGCTTTCAAATATCTCATTCTATATTATTCAAGAGGAACCCAGGTAACCAGAAACCTCAGATAACTGGGAATACTTTCCTAGTCCATTTTGAGAGGATGGAAGCAAATGACAAGGAAATCAGCTCATACCAGGGATTAAATACAAAAATCAGTCTCTAGGACACAGGCTAGATTGTAGACTAGAGATCTAGGTGGCACAATGCCTACAGTACTGGACTCATGTCACAAAGACACGTTTTGAATCTTGCCTCAGACGCTTATCTATATGAATGTATGAAAATCACTTAATTTCTTTTAGATTAAGTTTCCTCATCTTTAAAATGAGGATAATAATAATAATACCTACTAGTGATATCATAAAGAAATTAGAGGAGTAAGAAAGAAATTACCAGGAATATCTATGAATAGGAGAAGAGTACATGACCAACGAAGAGATAGAGGGGTCACATAAGGAAAAGTAGACAATTTTGATTATGTAAAATAAAAAAGTTTGTGCACAAACAAAACCAATACAGTTAAAATTAGAAGAGAAACAGGTAAATGGGGGCGGGGAAATCTTTGCAGCAAGTTTCTCTGATAAAGGTCTCATTTCTAAAGATATATGGGGAACTGATTCAAATTGCATTCCCCAATTGATAAATGGTCACATGATATGAACAGTCACTTTTCAGAGGAAGAAATCCAAGTTATTAATATGAAAAAATGCTCCAAATCACTACTATTTTGAGAAATGCAAATTAATGCAATTATGAGATTCTACCTCACAACCTTCAGAGTGGCAAAGTTGACAAAAAAAAAAAAAAAAGAAAATGACAAATGCTGGAGGGGCTATGAGAAAACAGGTACATTAAAGCATTGTTGATGGAGCTGTGAACTGTTCCAGCCAATCTGGAAAGCAATTTAGAATTATATCCAAAAAGCTATTAAGCTGTGTCTATCCTTTGACCCAGTAATACCACTATTTGGCCTATGTCCCAAAGAAATCAAAGAAAGAGGAAAAGGAATTATACAGAAATATTTATAGCAGCTCTTTTGTTATGGCAAATAATTGGAAACTGAGGGGGTGCTCCTCAATTGGGGAATGGCTGAACAAGTTATGGCACATGGATATGATGAAGTTCTATTATGCTGAAAGACATGAGCAAGGTGATAGTTTCAGACAAACCTGAGGCGACTTGTATGAATTCATGCAGAGTAAAATGAACAGAACCAGGACAATAGTTTATACAGCAACAACAATGTAAAAACAAACCACTTTGAAAGACTTAGGAACTCTGATCAATACGTTGACTAACCACAATTTCAGAGGACTTACAATGAAACAGTCTATCCATCTCCTGATAGAGGGGTGATAACTGAGAGTACCAGTTGAGATACTTCTTTTTACATGTCCAATGCAGTAATTTGTTTTGCTTGACTATACATGTTTGCCACAGGGATTTTGTTTTTCTTGATTTCTCAATGTGTGTGTGTGTGTGTGTGTGTGTGTGTGAAAGACAGGAGGGAAAAAAGGTAGATCTTCATGAAAATAAAATAAAATTTAATTTAAAAATAATAACACCTACCTCACAGGGTTGTTGTGGATCTAAGAGGATAATACACATAAAGCCCTTAGTAAACTTTGTGAATGCTGTAAGTGTTAGCTATTATTCTTACTAGGATTGGGACTGTGATTTCATTAGTATAGGAGACTCCCAGGTAAGAAAACTCCATTTACCAATGCAGGATGATGCCTTCTTTGCAACTTACAGTTTTAGAGAATTAAATGGTTTGGCCAATGCTACATAGCCAGTATATATTAAAGGTGACACTGGAACCTGTCTTCTTGGCTCTGAGACAACTCTAAGGTTCATTAGGTCAATTATTATTAAAAGAAGGTTTCTGGCCTTATCCAACTAGGGAATTCAATTAATTGGAACCCCACACCCAAGAAGTCCTTAAAAGCTGAGTTTGGCTCTATTTGTTTTAGTGTAGAGAGGGCAGAGAGAGTAGATTAGGCACCCAGGGACTTTAGGGATCTACAAGCAAGATTGTGGTGTCCTAGGTAGGCTACACCAGCAGATGGCAGCAAATGAACACCATTGTCCCAAAGCCAAACTGTTACTTGACTTTGGCTTTGCTGAGAATCCTTTAGGCTCAAAGGACTTAAAAATGGAAGGGGCCTTAGAGGCCATCTGTTTCAATTCTCTCATTTTACAGATGAGGAAACTGAGGCCTAGAGAGCTAAGGTTACAGAGTTAGTAAATGGTAGAGTCAGATTTTAAACCCAGATTTCTGAACTCCAAAAACTAATGTTCTTTCCTTAACACCATATTCTTTTTTTTTGTTTTTTTTTTTAGGCAATTGGGGTTAAATGACTTGCCTAGGATCACACAGCTAGTACTTAACACCATATTCTTAACCTGAGGGTCTGTAGGCTCCTAAAGGGGGACCTTAAGCTTGGATGGGGAAAAATTATATCTTTGTTTTCAGTAACTACTAGGTGAAATTTGGTGTTTCTTTCGATCATTTAAAACCATTATTCTGAGAAGGGGTCCATGGGCTTTACTAGATTGCCAAAGGGGTCCGTAACACAAAAAAGGTTAAGAACCCTGGCTTTGCATTGGGTTCTGACTCTGTAGTCAGAGTTTTGGGGTTGGACTTTTGGCTATATCACTTACTACCTGTGTAATTAGGAAGAGTCATTTAACCTGTCTGGGATTCAGTTTCTTCATCTGTAAAATGAAGGAGGTTGGACTAGATGACCTCTAAGGCCCCTTACAGCTCCAAATCTATGATCCTATATACCATGCTACCTTTTACATGCTACTGGATGCCGCTGGCCTCCAGGGGCTCAATTCAATGTAATAAATACACATTCATTTATTAAGAGCTCAGTTGATATGGTCTGTATCCTCAGGATGCTCTGAGGTAAGTGACCATCATCAACATCACTGATGAACATTCACCAGGGGCCAGGATTGGCTTTAAGTAAGATTGTCTCCATGTAGCAGGAAGGACACTCGGCTGAGGAGCAAGAGACCTGATTTCTGGGCCCGGCTCAGACTTGGTGTGTGATCTTGGGCAAATCTCTTTATCACTTAGGGCCTTATTTTCGTCTTCTCTCAAGTGAGCCGGTTAGCCTGTACACCTTTCAATTCCTTCCTTTTCCTAACATAGTGAGTTAGTGATAATGCCAGGACTGGACAGGGGGTCTACTGGCTCTTTCCAGTGATTGTTATGATTAGGTTTTCTATCTTAATATTCTATATTGTAAGGACCTTTCCTCCTCTGATATTCTGTTTTGAAGTCAGGAACAAACCAGCTTATTGTCTTCCTGGGGCATTGCACTGGAAATTTCAGAGCCTCATTTTCATATTGTTCTCCTGAGAATGCCCTGGGAGGAGGTCCACTTATTGTATATAGTTTGCCAACCTTAGCTTTGCATAGTCAAAGCCTCTCTGTATTCCCCCCCCACCCGTATTGTTTTTAGGTGTTGTCAGTGTTCCAGCCCTTCTCTGTGCTCATTGGAGCATCCCTGGGAAAGAAGATCTTCCCGAGCTTAGGTGGTGTTTCCCACCCATGCCTCTTTCTCCTCCTTTCAAGGCCTCCCTTGATGCCCTCACATAGAAGTGCCTCTTCCTTCTTTAAATGCTCATGGCACTTTTGGGGACCTCACTCAGGGTCCACATTACACCTTACCTTGTATCTGTATCCCTTTCTTAGCTCCTTGCCAGAATGTTAGTTCTTGAGGAGAGGGACTGTATTCTCCTCATATTTTTATCCTCACTGGGCCTTGCACATAGTAGGGGCCAGGTTAATGTACGTGAATGAATGAACGCTCTTGAGTCCAAGTGTGACCCTTTCCCCACTACACCTTGTGGAATGAAAGCTCTCTGATAGCTGGGATTGTTTAATTCTTTGTATTTATAACTCTGGGGCAACTGGCTGGGACAGTGGATAGAGCTCCAGACCTGGAATCAGGAAGATCTTAGTTCAAATATGGCCTTAGACACTTATTAGCTGTGTGACCCTGAGCAAGTCACTTAGCCCTGTTTGTCTCATTTTCCTCATCTCTAAAATGAGTTGGAGAAGGAAATGGCAAACCACTCCAGTATCTTTGCCAAGAAAACTCCAAATAGGGTCATGAAGAATAAGAAACAACTAAACAACAACAATATTTATATCCCTGGAACCTAGCATAGTGCCTGGCAAATTAAAGGTGCTTCACCAATGCTTGTTTATTCATTGATTGATCATACTCTGTTTGGATCCTAGTTATTTGTATAGCTGTCACCACTAGGGGCACCCTTCCCCCCATCAACCTCTCTTGTCCCACCCCTTCCTACCCCAACCCTTGGCCTTTATGCTTTACAATCTGGCCTGTCTGTATGCCCTGCAGTCCCCTGGCATTATGATCTGACCTCCTTAAATAAACTAAGGCTCCCTGGGCCCTGCTCTCTACCCTATCACTGTACCCTTAGGACTTCAGCTGAACTTCCTTTGCTGTATTCTCTCTCCCAATTACAGTGTGACCTTTTTGAGATCAGGAACTGTCTCACTACTTGTTATTCCCAGCCTTTAGTACAGTGCTTGACACACAGTGTTTGATAAATGCTTTTTTCATTCATTCATGCCGTATCTCCCCTACCACTGTAAGGTTAATGAGGCTAGGGACTGTCTTATTTATCTTTATATCTTCTCCATGGTCCAGTACACAGTAGGCACTTAATAAATGTCTAAATGAAGAATCCAGGGGCAGTTAGGTGGCGCAGTGGATAGAGCACCAGCCCTGAAGTCAGGAGGACCTGAGTTCAAATCCGTCCTCAGACCAAACACTTGACACTTACTAGCTGTGTGACCCTGGGCAAGTCACTTAACCCCAATTGCCTTAAAAAAAAACAAAAACAAAAACAAAACCAAAAAAAAGTGAAGAATCCAGACAAGCAGAGAACAACAGGAAGAAACTTCAGGCAGAAGAAACAGTGTGAGCCTAGACACAGAAGCTGTAAAGCATAAGAGTGTTGAAGGCGAAATGGAGCAGTGGTGAGTCTGGTCTTCTTAGAACAGAGGCTTTAGATAGCAGACCAGTGGAAAATAAAGCTAGAGACACATTCTGGGACATTCAGTGGAGGGGCCTTGAAACCCCAGCTAAATAGTTTAGGCTGTGTAAGGATTGAATGAGATCATGTATGTAAAAGCACTTTGCAAACTTTAAAGCGCTACATAAATGTTGATATTATTATTATTATTATTATTATTTCCTATAGACAATGGGGAGCCATCAAAGTTTTTTGAGAAGGGAAGATACACTGAAAGAACTGCTTTAGGAAGATTAAGACTTTTTTTTGGGTCAAGATTATTGGTATAGTATCATGGAATTAAGACCTAAAAGGTACCTTAAAACATAGACCATATAATGTCAGAGCTGGGAGGAACCTCAGAGATCACCTAGCTCAATTTCCTCATTCTACGGATATAATACTGAGACCCAGACAGATGAAGTATCTTAACCCATGTCATACCCAGTATCACCAGGGCTGGAATTGGCCTTAAGAGTCAAGACCATCTCCTTGTAGTAGGAAGGATACTCTGCTACAGAGGAGGATTAAGTAGCAGATACAGGGTCCTAAACCAAATCCAGTGCTTCTCCCACTGAGTTTCCAGCTTATGGAGACCCCAAAGGAAAACAGCAAGGGGGTTGCTGGGATAGAAAAATGAGTCTTTCCCATGACACCACTGATAATGGGGGGGTGGTAAAGAATTTCCCCAAGGAGGTTACCCTCTTACCTGGGCTGAGAAATCGATGAGCTTTGGTAGGGGTTGTTTTCGGCCTTCATCACTTTTCAGAAAGTCCAGCAGGCTTCCTAGTTGGGGGGGAAGGTGGGAGAAAGAGCTGAGCGGGAGTTCAGGGGCCAGCTGGACTCACTAATCAATGCTGGCTCCCCAGCCCTATTATGTAGTTCTTCCTAGGTAACGGTGGCCCTTGAGTCCAGGTCTCCTGAATTCAAGGCAGTGCTCCATACAGTGCCTCAATCATTTCTTCCTAACTAGACTGCTAGCTTCCCTTCTTTGTAGTCCCTGCAATTCCCAGCACAGGGCAGGGCACAGAGCCTTTCCTCCAGCACAATAAATTAGGGTGATGATCCCACGTTCTTGCCTTCCCCCCTTCTCACCAACGGCAAGGGTATTACTCTTCCAAATCTTCCTCATGTGGCACTTCTCTTTCTTTTCTAGGCTGTGTTCAATGAACTCCTCCCCAATCCCCCCTTCCTCAACTGCAAGTGACCTCTCCTTCATCTGATCTCTTTTTATTCCTCAAAGTACTTCAATCATGGAAACATAGTCTCAAGAGTTGGAAGGGCATTAATAGAAACATAGTGCCCAGAGTTAGGGAGTTTCAAAAAAGAGGCGCCCAAGTGCTATGTTAGAGGAAAGGAATAAATGACCATTTCCATGTTTCTGTGACTAGGGTAGGGGCAGGGAGTGGAATTGACTGGGGTAAAAGTAATGAAGGCTTCCTGGAGGAGGCATTTGATCTGGGCCCTGATGGCCACCCCAACCTTTTGCCATGAACTCAGTGATGATGTAGATGGGCTCTTCCTTCGTGACCACAGCATGCAATTTCACAAGCTTGTCATGTTGCAGAGTCTTCATCAGGTTGGCCTCAGCCAAGAAGGCTTCCACAGACATGCTCCCTGGCTTCATGGTCTTCACAGCTACCTTGGTGTGTTTGTTATAGGTAGCTGAAGGGGGACAGAAATGCGGGTAAGGAGTGGTACCAGAGTGGGGATCCTAGTGGGAACTGCCACCCACACTCTCTTCCTACTCTAAAAGACCTTTCCCAATTGCTTCCACCCCACGGAGGGAATCACCAATTTCTAGACTTCCTTTCTCAGAAGGGAAGACAGTAACTTATCCTCTCAGGGACTTTAAAGGCAAATTGACTTTTGGATAAGCTAGGGGATTTGATTTCTTATCAGAGAAACTGCTTCTTAAAAGTCATTATTCAAAGCTATCCTTCCCTCTCCCACTCCTAGGTCCTTCCCAGAATCTCCCATCCAGCCCAGCCCAGGACTCTTACCCATCCAGACTTCTCCAAATTGCCCAGCTCCCAGTTTCCTCTCCAACTTCAGGGATTCCCTGGGGATCTCCCAGGCATCCTTCTCCCAGGGTTTCTGGGGCTTGGGTACCACACAGGGCCCTGTTAGCTTCTGGCATAAGCCATCACTTTCTTCTGCAACAGAGGCCTAGCATTAGTTGTAGGTGACATCCACCAGTTGCAGAGGGAATATCACCAAATGTACCCAATTCTTTTTAGGGCAGGGAGCCCCAACCAGGCAAGCCCAACCTACTACTCAATTCTAAATTTTAACTTGGATGACTTCTAAACCAGTTGTGGCTGCTGTACCCATCCCACCCCAGACGCTTAATATACATTCATAGTTAGAAAGGACCCAAGAAATTATTTCTCCATTTCCTTCTGAGGCCCAGAAAGGAAAATGACTTGCTCAGAGTTACACAGTTAGTTCTGAACCAGGATTCTGAACGGAGTAGAACCAAATCTTCTGACTCCAAATTCAATGCTTTTATCTCTATACCCAGAGCTCCTTCAGCTGCCTGGGATTCCCTGATGAGGACACAGCTCTTGGCCCCAGGATTTGGGGAATACTCACTCTTGTAGTGGGCCACCAGATCCTGCAGAGTGCTGAAAGTGCTCCGTGGGGAGATATAGAAGCCACCATTGTCCAGGGTCCGGATCTTATAATGTTTCACTGCATCCTGGTGCTGGGCGTCATAGTCCCTTATTGATAAGGAATAGCTGCCTGAATGGGCAGGGGAGGAAAGAGCTCTTGTCATGGGATCTAAGTACCCCACCATCCTTCTTTAACACTCTCCCCCTTCCTTAACCCTTTCTTTCCTGGCAGAGGCTCCCAGTACCATTCACATCATTTCCTCAGCCTTTCCTAGAGTACAACTGCCCTAGACAGTGGGCTACAGCTGAATGAAGAAACTGTCAATGCCACCTTAATAATTCCTCAGTTTGGTCGTAAATGAGGTTGTTGGTGTTAAGCTTCCCTGTGTCCCTTTTCCCCACAACCACCTCATCCAGGCAAGCTCCTTTGGGAGCAATGACTTAGAGGCAAGCACACCCTGGTATAACCCAGATGAGTTGTACAAGACGAAATCTCATACCTCAAATCATTGCTTGCTCTGTACTGATATAAGCTATGTGATGGATAGAAACAATGAACCTTCAAACCCTCTATTAGCACCTACCCCCTGAAAATCATGATGACCTTGCTGGAGAAGACAAGTCAAGTCAAGTGCCATGGCACCATGTGCTCCCATCTTCCAAACTCTCCTACATGTATACTCTGCTCTCATCTGAAACACACACCACAATCACTGACTCTCCCACTCTCTGCTCTCAGGTTGGCTTCTGACCCCCAACCTTATCCTGGGCTGTGTAGCTTCCAGCATCCTCTAAATAGCCCCCTTCAAAATGCAACTGATTGTTCCTCTTCTCAACCACTCTTAGGGCTGTGAGAGGCAAGGAGGTAATCTTGGTGCAAAGGATAACAATGGAAACTCTCTTCCACTTTAACCCCAACAATAAACCAGTCAACTGGATGAAAAACAACTTGGACTTGGGCTGTGGAATGTTGCACATGGTGTCAGACAAGGTTACTACATCTATGAGTTTTGCTTCACTCTGTTTCTTTATTACAAAGGAGGGTGGTATATAGACCATGTAGTCAAGTTGAGAATTGGCTCCAAATCTTTTACATTCAGCCTGTGAACCTACTAAGAGAAGACTGCTCCTCTCCTGCCCTCTACTCCAGAATCATCTCCAACCAGCCATAATCTTACAGGCACACACACCTCTATACAAATACTGACAGCAATTCCCATCTCTATAGCACTTCCATGTTCATGCAGTGCTTTCCTCACAACAGCCCTATGAGGTAGGAAGCAAATATTACTATTCTCATTTTGCAGATTAGAAAACTTAGTCCTAGAGATGGGACTTTTCAGGGTCATATGGCTGATTAAGTGGGATACCTAGAATTCTGAACCCTTATTTTTCTGGGTCCAAGACCAAAGCATGCATACATGCGCAAAGGCATATACATGCATACACACGGAAGCATGAACACACAGAATTATCCAGATGCTCACACATGCAGACATCCTTTTTTTGTTTGTTTGTTTTTTAGTCTCTACCATAGTTACCACCCCTCCACCTGATCAAGTACAATGAGCAAACTCTGGGCATCTTGGGCCTTAACATACTGGTTGTTTCGCAGGGGCATAGATTTAGAAATGAAAGCAATCATAGAGATCAACAATCCAGCCCCTTGTTTTACGGATGAAGAAACTGAGGCTCAGAAAAGTTAAGTAAGCTACTAACCTTACTTAAAGCCATGCCAGCGACACAGTCTGGATTTGAACTCAAGTTCTGTGACTTTAACCTGGAGCTTTTTCTGTTCTATTATACAGTTAGAACCTCACAGTGTTGCTTAACAGATTGATTCAATTCATCACTATTCATAGGAGAAGATTCTAAACTTTCTCCTTTCTTTTCAACCCCCCTTCTACATTTCTTCCTCATCCATCTCTTTTACCTCAAAAGACTTTCCTTCTTACTTTACTAAGAAGATTAAGGCTATCCAGTGTAAGCTCCCTCATCCTCTCTATTCCACACCTCAAAACTCCTCTTCACTTTTACCCACCCTCTTTTCCTTTTTGATGATTTCCGAGGGGCAGCTAGGTGGCTTAGCAGATAGAACACTGGGCCTGGAGTGAGGAAGACTCATCTTCCTGAATTCAAATCCAGCCTCAGACACTTACTAGCTGTGTGACCGTGTGGAAGTCACTTAACCCTGTTTACCTTCATCTCCTCATCTGTAAAAGGAGCCAAATGGGGTCGTGAAGAGTGAGACAAGACTCAACAAG
Source organism: Vombatus ursinus (assembly GCF_900497805.2). Taxonomy (NCBI): domain Eukaryota; kingdom Metazoa; phylum Chordata; class Mammalia; order Diprotodontia; family Vombatidae; genus Vombatus; species Vombatus ursinus. The sequence goes on from NW_020954564.1 coordinate 32,457,720, forward strand.
ACAAACTACAAGGAAAAAGTAGTTCTCCTTGTCAAGGCCAACTCAGTTCCTCTATTTTGTACCCCTGATCCCTTCCCTTCCATCTCTTCTAGAAACATGTTCTATCCTGGGGTGGGGAACCTGGGGCCTTGAGGCTGCATGTGGCCTTCCAGGTCCTTGAGTGTGGCCTTTTGACTGAGTCCAAGTTTTACAGAACAAATCCTTTTATGAAGGGGATTTGTTCTGTGAACAAATCTCCTCTCTCACCTTTACTCTATCATCTTCTATTGGCTCCTTTCCTGCTGCTACAGACACTTCCTGTGTCTTGCATTCTTAGAAAGCCTTCGCTTGACTCTATCACCCCTTAAGCTAGTATCTTGGAGATCTCCTCTGTTGCACTGCCAAGTTGCTGGCCTCTCCTCTAGCTATCTTCACTTCTTCACCACCCACACATGTCTCCCTCTTTTAGAAAGTGTCTTCAGCTCCTACCTATTTGCTAAAACAGCTCTCTCCAAGATTACTAATGATGTCTTCCCTTCTAAATCCCATTGCCTTTTCTCAGTCCTCAGCCTCCTTGACTTCTCTGAAGCTTGTGGTACTCTTGGACACCCTCTCCCCCCAGACATTTTCTCAATCGATGGTTCTCATGACACTGCTCTCCCTTGGTTTTTCTCTTAACCGTTTGACTGTTCCTCTCCCTTCTCCTTTCATGGTTTAGCATCCTTTTCTTAATCCCTACATATGGTTGCTCCACAAGGCTCTGTCCTGGGCCCTCTTCTCTTCTGGTTCTACATCATCTCTCACCATTTCCCATCTCTCTGCTGATGAGTCTCAGTTCTATATATCCTAACCCTAATTTCTCTCCTCAGCTCCAGTCCCCCATCACCAAATATTTGCTGGGTTTTTCTACTTGGATATCCCTTTGGCATATCAAAATCTATATGTCCCAGCTGACCTAATCATTTCTCCCTCTATATCTGACTTTCTTCCAAACTTCTTATTTTTCTGTTGAGGGCACTAACATTCTTCCAGTCACCTAGATTCATAATCTCAGAGTCATCCTTTCCTCTCTCCCCTCTCATATCCTCCATATTTATTCAGCGGCTAAATCTTATTAATTCTACAACTATATGTCATGTCAATCCTTTTCTTTTTACTCAAAATCTAGCTGGGGAGACAATATATACATACAGAAGCATATATAAAACGTATAGATGGGGGGCCAGACAGTAAATCCATGGATGCGAGAGATGGAATGTCACGTATGAGGAACAACAAGAAAGTCAGTTTGGCTGGTAGAAAAAAGGGAAGGGAATAATCTGGAAACGTAATTGGGAGTCAGGCTGTGAAGGATTTTAAGTGCCAAACAGAGGAGTTCATATATTTGATTCTGCATGTAATGGAGAGCCATTGCTGTTTACTGAGTAGGGGAGTGACATGATCAAACTTATACTTTAGGAAAATCACTTTGGTAGCTATGTGAAGAATGAATTAGAGTAGGCCTGCACAACCTGTGGCCCGCTGGCTGTAAGTAGACCACAGGCACACCAAAGGATTTCAAGCGGCTGGCAAAAGATGTAGAAGATGTTTTCCTCTACATTTTTCACCAGCCTCCCAAAATCTTTTGGTGTGCTGAAAGTGGCCTGTGGACTGCAGGTTGTGCAGGCCTGACTTAGAGATACAGGGAGAATAGTTGAAAGGCTATTGCAGTAGTCCAGGTGAGAGATGACAGCAGTCTGAACTAGGGTGGCAGCTGTGCAAAAGGGAAGACAAGGATAATTTGAGTGATGCAGTGAAATAAAAACAATAGATTTGACAACTAATTAGATGTATGTGGTAAGTGAGAGTGAGGAGCTAAAGATAGCAAAAAAGTTGGGTGCCTTAGTAACTGGAGTAATGATAGTACCCTCCGCAGAAGTAGGGAAGTTTGGAGGAGGAGTAGATTTAGGAAAGATAATGAATTTATTTTTGGACATGTTGAATTTGAGATATCTTCAGAACACTGAATTCTAAATGCTCAGCAGGCAGTTGGTGATGCTAGACTGAGGCTCAGGAGAGAGTCTAGGGCTGAATAGATAGATCTTGGAGTCATCTGCACAGAGATGATAATAATTAAACTTAGGTGAGCTGATGTTGTCACCGAGAGAGTATAGAAAGAAAAATGGAGCCTTGGGAGACATCCAAAGTTAGGGGACATGGTATTGTGATGATCCAACAAAGACTGAGAAGAAATAGTCACACAGATAGGAAAAGCAAGAAAGGACAGGGTTAAGAAACCCAAGAAAGGACAGGGCTAGGAAAACCAAGAAAGGACAGGGTTAAACAAACCCAAAGAGGAAGGAGCTTTCAGGAGGAGAATATAGTTAATAGTGTCAAATGTGGTAAAGAAGTCAAGAAAGATAAAGAATGAGAACAGGCCATCAAATTTAGCAATTAAAATCAGTGACTTTCAATGGAACAGTTTCAGTTGAGTGATGGAGTAAGAAGTCAGATTGAAAAGGTTTGAGAAGTGACAGGAGAGGAAGGGGAGGCAATGAAAGTAGACAGATTTTTCTAGGCTGGAAAGGAAGGAGAATGATAGTCTGAGGGCTCAAATAGTTGTAGTAGGATCAAGTGCTGGGTTTTTTAAGAGTGGGAAAGACTTGGGTATATTCATAGACAAAGAGGCAGTAGAAAGAGAGAGATTAAAAACTAGAGAGGTCCATTGGATGATAGTGTGGACAATCTGCTGGAGAAGAGAGGATGGGATCCAGAATACACATAGAGGGGTTGGCCTTGGCAAAGAGAAATGCTATCTCTTTATTGGGGATTGGAGTAAAGGAGGAGAGAAACGGGGGATCATGTCAAGGGGTTGTGAGATGGAAAGGAGAAAGAAGGGAGCTTAGGCAAATGGGTTCTATTTTCTTGACTAGTCAAAGTCTTCAGCTGCAAAGCAAGGAGATGGTGTGGGAAATGTTAAGAGATTTGCATTAGCTACTGTGGGAGATGGAGCAGAGGATCAATTAGGGAGGGGTAAAGGGATTGTCTTGCAGTAAGGGCCTGGTAGAGATTAGATAGCAAATTTGTAACAGACTTTTCAAAGTTGTGTGACTTTCTCCAGCTCCATTGAATAGCACTTGAGTAGGAATAGAGAAGGAGTAAGCCAGGGCTGGAGTTTTGCCGGGCTTTACTATCCTTCACACAGTCCATGTTGTTCTCCAAAGTCAAGGTTCATCTCCTACCTCTGCACATTTGCACAAGTTGTCGAATGAACTCCATCTTCTTTCTTTCTTTCTTTCTTTCTTGTTTTTTTTTTTTTTTTTGGTAAGGCAATTGGGGTTAAGTGACTTGCCCAAGGTCACACAGCTAGTGTCAAGTGTTTGGTCTGAGGCCGGATTTGAACTCAGGTCCTCCTGACTTCAGGGCCAGTGCTCTATCCACTGCGCCACCTAGCTGCCCCTCTATCTTCTTTCAAAGTATACTTTAGAAATTGCCTCTTTCAGGAAACTTTCCCCTATCCTCTCCCCTGTCTGTGGTCTCTCCCTACTCAAATTACTTTGTGTTTACTTTTTTGTATACATGAATGCCCCAATAGGACATAAACTTATTAGGGCAAGGACAATTTTGCTTCGTATCCCAGTGTCCAGCACAGTGTGTGACACATAATGTGTGCCTAATAAATGTTTGTTGAATTGAATAGTAGAAATATCTCTGGACACAGAGACAGAAAATCTAGTTTCAAATTCTAGCCAGGCCATTCACAAGTCACTTCACTTTTGAGTTTCAGTTTACTCATCTCTAAAATGGGATAATAGCATTTGTACTCTTTACCAGGGCAGTTTAAACTTGAAAGCCCTAAGGAAATACAAACTGCTATTGTTGTTCAGGGGTTTGACTAAGGAAAGGGCTATGTCCATATGGTAGGGCTGGGCTGCTCCGGGGGGACCGCTCCTCACTTGTCCTCCAGGAATCATAGGACCATAAAATGTTAGAACTTGAAGGGGCCTTAGAAATAATCTAGTCCAACTCCCTCATTTTATATATGTAGAAACCAAGGTCCCAAGAACGAAAAAGCCTTGCCCAATATTACACAGGCTGGAATTTGAACCCTAAGCCCGTGACTTCAAATCCGATACTCTTTTTGCTGTACCAGCTTGGGATTGCCTGCCGACCTGTGTCTCACTGCCACCTGAAGACTTACCTTTGGTGGTTTCACTGTCCCGAATCATGAAGGAGCCCAGGACGTTCCCAGGTGCCAGCAGGTGACGCTCTGCATCCTTACGGCTGATGTTTTTGAAGAACCATCTGTGACAGGAGAAGAGCAAGGTGTGGGGGTAGGTGTGGGAGCTGAGAACCAGGAGAGCCCACAGTGCAATCTTGCCTCCTGGGACATGCTGGAGTCACAGTAGAGAATCATAGTAACTCTGAGTGATAAAGTAGACTGTGAGCAAGATAACTTGCCTGGGATTCAGAGAAGGCAGTCCCAAAGGTAAGAAGGTGAAGATGTTAAACTAGATTCTTTCCATTCTTCAAGGCCCAGCTCACATGTTACTCACTCTATGAAGCTTTCTGTGATCTCAAAGACTTCATACTCTTCCTCCAGGTTTATCGTATTCAGATGTGTCTTATATTCATTCCTCTGTATCCATGGCTTATCTGCCTACTAGACTGCAAGCTCCCTGAGGACTGGCATTGTATGTCACTTATTTTTGTATTTCCTTGAGAGCTGAACACAGAGCCCTGCATATAGTAGGTTCTGAGTGTTTGTTGAATGAATGTAGAGAGATCTAGGATAAAGTATTCGAAGCAGTGCATAGGGTGAGAAAATGTGAGATTGTTTTTACCTCCAGGAAACACCTGGTGATGAAGAGATTTCACAGAGCACCATGGCCTTAGAGTGCAGCAGAAAGAATTTAGGTTAGACTCAAGGCAGAACTTACTATTTGGGAGGCTGTGACACTTTTTCTGGGAAGATATTTTAGAACAGGATAGATCTTCATCCATCTGAGATGGTCTAAACTAAAGCATCCCAGATTGGATATAGGTCACAATCACCCTCTCAACCCTCTGTATCTCTATACTTCCTTCTCCAAGGGTAGGCAACAGGTATACTTACTCCTCTGTCTCCAGCGAGTTGATCTGAGCTACATAGTTACTTGGGATATAGCCCTCCTTCCGGGTTGCAAGAGAACGAGCTTTCCACCACTCTCCAGACCTGCAGGAGGAGAAAATAGGATCATCTCACTGTGGCAGAACTAGAGTGCTTCAAACCAACCCTTGACCCCTCTGTTTCTTCATTAGGGAGTGAGATACAGAACTCCAGACTTAACCTGAAGGTCAAAGAGTGTCAGTGTTGGGCATCCAACAGAGGAGGGGGTTGGGCTTATTATTTCTTAATTATTTCTAAGGTCCATTCCAGCTCTAACATGAATGAGCGTTACTTTCACGCATACGAATTAGGAGTTATGTTCTCCTTCAAAGTTCTCTTAGGAAGCTTCCCTGAGCTTTGCAGGTGACCCTGGGCTCCATATAAGCTCTGGCTAGTGCTAGATAGCTAAGAAGATATCTAGTACAGGTGATGGCTGAAGACTTATCTGAGGACCGACAAATGTGAACAGGTTCACAAGAAGATGGACAACAAGAGATGAAATTTTGTGGCCACAAAAACTGTGTGTGTTTTGGGACAAGAGTAGATCTTGGCTAAGACAGGACTATAGGCAGCAAAGAGGCTTGCCTGTCCCTTCCAGAGTTTTGACATGAACCTACTGTAGGCTCAGCCACATTCAAGGAGAGTAACACTAGGCCAAGACCTACTTTTCTAGGACCACCATCTGGTCACCCTTCCGGAAGCTGAGGTCCTCTCTGTGGATGGCCTCATAGTCATAAAGGGCCACAACTGTGATGTCCGTATTCTCAGAGCCTGTTGGGGAATGGAGACACATGTATCATCAGGAAGTGTCAGGTCATGGCTAAGCCTACCTTCCCCCCACCCCTATCTGCCCTCTACCCCCTGGATTCTTTCTCCTATGTTTCCCTTTCCTGTGTGTTTCTTTTTACAAAAGAACTTTTACTATAAATTTAATAACAATTTTAAAAAATATTTAAAGAAAACACACAAACTAAACTGTAGAATAAGAATAAGAAACTGAAGAAGAAGAATAAGAAAAGTATAGTAGAAAGAACACTAGATTGCGAATTAGGGGACTTGGGTTCTATTGCTAGTTTTGCCATTGAGCAAGTCACTTCTACCCTCTTTCCCCCCCCCGCCTACCCTGTAATTTCCTCTTCTGTAAAATGGGAATAAGAATACGTGTCCTTTCTGTCCTGTGGGACTGTTGTAAGGAAAGCACAGTCCTATCAGAATATGAGCAGCTATTATTATCACTGTCCTCAGAGGTGCCGATAGGGCCATCACACGAGAGAATGTGTATAAGGTACTTTGTGAACAGCAAAGTACAATAGGAATATGATGTTATTTTTTCATAATCATCTTTTATACTTTAAAAGACTACATAGAATACCCATTATACAAAATAACAGTAACATCTAATTTGTTCAGTATCTCCATCTGAGCTTTTATAAGTCTATCGAAAGTTTTGGTGTTATTATTTATAACTTCAGAATGTTTTTTGTCGAGTAGTGAAGGGGCTTAGCATCCCAGTGTCATATAAAGAGCACTACATGAGAAATTAGGAGACTTCAGTTTTAGACCTTGCTGTGTGACCTTGGGTGAGTCCCTTCCCTGGGCCTCAGTTTCCTCCCTCTGGAAAAGGAGCATATTGGAATAGATTGTTTTGGAAGGAGGGGAGAAAGGAGGGAGGAAAAGAGGAGGAAAGAGAAGGGAAGAGGGGAGGGGAGGAAGGGGAGAGGACTCAGAAAGGCAAGGAAACTTTGGTTTCCAAGGCAAGATTCTTCCTGCCTTGGAGCTTCTCTGTTTCCTCCTCTGTGCAACTCCTAGTTCCCTATCCCTTTCCACCTCACCACACTCCTGTGTGACTCAGAGATGACATACCATCAGAGGAGATGACCTGGTTGACGCTGGAACCACTGACTACCTATAGAGAGTGAAGAACAGGGTCAGGATCAAAGAAAAAAATGAGTTTGGAGCTTGATGGGGATCTCAAAGTTGAGCCTCTTTATTTTGTAGAAGAAGATACTGAAGCACAGAAAGGGCATGAGTCTTGTCCAAGGACACAACAGAAAATCAATGGCAGAGATGGAACTAGACACTAGGTGTCCAAACTCCCAGCCTAAAGCTTTTTCCACTGTTCTATACTGCCACCTGAAATTCTCAGCAAGCTGAGAACCAGTGAGAAGATATAACATCTCCTGGAGGGATGGAAGGAAGTGGGAGGGAAGGGGGATACAGGGAGAGTTGGGCAGTGGAAAGAGCCCTGTATTTGGAGCTGGAGGATCTAGGTTCCAAATCTGTTTCTCCTAGTTACTCTCTGTGAATTTGGTCAAGCCTTAGTTTCCTGCACTATAAAATGAGAGGTGAACTAGATAATCTTTGAGGTTCCTCCTAGCTCCAGATCCTGTGATTCAGTTGTTATGGACAAGCCTGGGGCACCCTGGGATAAGACGAAATGAAATGCTACAGCAAAGATGGCTGAGAGTCTGGGATCTTGCATAATAGGTGATAAATAAGGGAGGGCTGGTTTCCAACTTTGTGTAGGATTCATCAGGGTCTTAAGGGGCTAATACAAGAGGGTACTGGAGATTTGGGGATAAAGAATCAGTTACCTTCTAGAGACTTCAAAGCAGATCTGTCCAAGGGCATTGGAGACCAATACCATGGACTAAGGGCTCTCTTTGGGCACAACCCCCACAAACAAGGTGGGAAGAAAATAGAAAAGAAAGGACTGTTCCTCTTGGCACAAGTCAAACTCACAACATAATGAGGAACTCACTCTTCCCACCAAACCTGAAGCCTTGCTCACCTTTTTTCCAGAGGATGTTGGATCTGGCACATACACAGGGCCCTGGGTATTTGTTTGAGACTCTTTTTTGAAGAACTTCCCACCATCCTGGGTAAACCTGGACTTCACACACCCCATCCTAGGATAGAAAAGGGGGAATGTGACTCTGTGCCCATAGCATCCCCATGGACCCAATCAACCCATTAATAATGATATCCTTTTCTGGGTGTTCAGTGTAAAAGACTCTATATGCCAAGGGGCAAGAGATACAAATGCAATAGAGATGATTGTGTTTTTGCAATATGATTGGCATAATTAATCACATAAACAAAAACCCCAATACCACATAATTATATTAATGGATATAGAAAAAATTTTCATCAGAGTAAAACATTCACTTATTTAAAACAAACAAAACAAAAGTACAGACATGGGTGGGCCCTTCTTTAATGTAATCAAAAGTACAGATCCAGAACTAAGAGCTAGCACTATTAGCAAGATAGAAGCATCGAAAGCTTTTCAAATAAGCAAAGGGGTAAAACAAGGATTCCTCCTCTCCCTACTATTATTTGACATAGCACTAGAAATACTAATGATAGCAATAAAAGAAGAAAAAGAGATGAAATATAAGAACAGCAATGAAGAGGCAAAATTCTCCGTTTTTGCAGGCAATATTAATCACTTATGTAGAAAGCCCCAAAGAATCAGCAAAGAAATGAACCACAATGATTAATAGTCTTAGCAAGATAATAGGATACAAAATAATCCACAGAAATCCCTAGCATTTTTATATAGTACAACAAAAGTATATTACATTACACCTCTAAACAGTGGGAAAAAGAAATGTCACTCAAAATACCTAGAAAACACAGAAAATATTTGGATGTTTACCTAAGTTACACAAAGGATTTATAGGAAAATATTATTAAACACTCTTTACTGATGGAGCCAGAGGGATGTACAGATTCTTTCAGGGAGAGTAGTTCCCTATTATTCTTTGGGTGTCAGATACTTTGATTAATATTACCCCCATCTACTGGAAATTTCACTCTTAAATTCAGCATATTATTAATGAATCCCTTAGACCTCTTAGGATAGTGAAAGCAAGACAGTTTAATTAGTGGTAATATAAAAAATAATAGGAACAATAGCAGAAACTCTGTACCTTCTCTATAGGAATAAAGGAAGGCTTAAATAATTCATTGCTCATGGTTAGGCCACAATAATATAATAAGATGATTCTACCACCTAATTTAATTTGTGGGTTTTTTTTAATTATGCCAACCAAACTACTGTGAGTTTCTTTCTCATTAATCTAAATAATACCAAAATAAATTGGAAGAACAAGATGTGTGAAGAAAATAATGAAGAAGAAAAGGAATAAAGAGGGCCTAGAATTACAAGGACACATATGATATTATAAAGCAGTAATAATCAAAACTATTCAGTATTACTTTAAAAAAGTGAAAAGTAGATCAGTGGAACCATCTAGAAAGTGAAGATGCAGAAGGAAAACATAGTACCCCAGGATTCTGTAATCTCAAGAACACATTGCTGGGGAATAGATTCCCTAGTTAACAGGAAATATTGGGGAAACTGGAAATACTAGAGGCAACTGGTGGTGTAGTGGATAGGGTACTGGGCCTGTCAGGAGTCTGGAAGTCTTGAGTTCAAATGGGGCCTCAGACACTTACTAGGTGTGTTACCCTGCACAAGATACTTCACCTGTGTCAGTTTCCTCAACTGACTCTACCTCATAGGGTTGTTGTGAAGATTAAATGAAATAAGAATTGTAAAAATCACTGAGCACATTCCCTGGCACATAGTATAAATGCTGTATGAATGCTTATTCCCTACCCCTACTATTATTATTATTATTAATAAAGAAGACATTGTATGTATATAGCATTTCATGGTTATAAAGCATTTTCACATTCACCTGTGCTGAACTAGAACATTCAAGGCAGCGGACAGTGAACATGGATAATCTAGGCAGTTGGGTCAGCTCTTAGCTATTGCAACAGGGGCTGCTCCCTATTGGGTCCAAATGAGAGCCAGGAGGGCACAATAGATAGAGGGCTAAAATTGGCATCTGGAAGTCTTGAGCTTGAGTCTCATCTCTGGGATTATCTGAGTGACAGCAAGTCATTTAATCTTTCTGAGCCTTAGTTTTTTTCATCTATAAAATGGGGAGTAGAGCTCCTATCCTCAAGGATCCTGTGATGATGGAAAAAGGTATCAGTTAGTTCTCTCTCAAATGCCAGGGAAGAAGGGAAGGATTGGGCCAGGCATCAGAGGCCCTCCTCTTAATGGTAGGAGTACTGGTTTCTGAGGCTTTGGTCTTGGGCTGTGTTCTAAAGGCAAGGAAGGGTTTGCTGTTTGAGATTCTGGTCCTAGAGATGAGTCCTCATGTCCGAGTGAAGAAAGTAGATGTAGTCTTAGGCTGCATGAAAGAGAGACGTGGCATCTAAAATGAAAAAGCCCACGGGACTTTGCTCTGGTTAGATCATATCACAATATTTTGTCTATTCATCCCCTATCTCCATTCCCATTCCCATCCTAACCAAAGCTCCCATCACCTCTTGCCTGACTTCTGAAATAGTTTCTTATTAGGTCTCCTTGCTTCCAATCTCTTGTCCTACAACCCACAGTGTCTAAATCAGCTTCTTGTGTTTTTTTTTTTTTTTAGGCAATTGGGGTTAAGTGACTTGCCCAGGATCACACAGCTAGTAAGTGTCAAGTGTTTGGTCTGAGGCCAGATTTGAACTCAGGTCCTCCTGACTTCAGGGCCAGTGCTCTATCCACTTCGCTACCTAGCTGCTCCTAACTGATTCTAAGTCAGCTTCTTAATACACACCTGTGATTGTGTCCTACCCTCCATCCCCTCAATCAATGAACAAGCATTTATTAAGCACTTTACTATGTACCAGCCATGATGAAAAGTGCTGGAGATACAAAAAGAGAAACAATCCCTGCCCTCAAGGAGCTAATGTTCTAATGGGGGAAGACAACATATAAAAAAGGAGCTGAAAAGTAGGAGGTGGAGAAGAAGATAGAGTCAATAATCAATAAACATTTATTAAGCACCTACAATGTGCTAGGCATTGTGCTAAGCATTGGGTATACAAAGAAAGGTGAAAAGCAATCCCTGCCTTCAAGGAGTTCACAGTCTAATAGGAGATTGCACATAAAAAGAAGCTAAAAGGGAAGGAGGAGAGAGGAAGAGGAAAGGTGGAGGGAAAGAAGAGAAAGGAGGGAAAGAAGGGAGGGAAAAGGGGGAGGGAAAGGGCACCCTGTGAAGGGGCAGGATGAATTCCTGTAGCCAGGTGGGAAATGATGAGATGACCATCCTGGGCCCCTTCCTTAAATAGAAGATCTGGGAGGAGGTCTCCCTATGTTCACCTCACCCCCACCCCATCCAATCATCTCACTCAGCTGCTCATCTGGACTTCATCATTGTCTCCAGAAACTGGTTTTCCTATAAGATCACATCAACTTGGAAACACACCTCCTCAGTAGCCCTTGCCCCTTGGGCTCCTCTGATTAGAGCGAAGGAGGTAATCACTCTAAGTCCAGAGAATCAGGGCTGACTGGTCTGGGTCTTTCTCCAAAACAGAGATTCTAGGGAGAACTCACCAATGGGAAAAGGATTGGGTTGGGGCAGAAGCAGAGGAAGCTGAGGCATAGTGACTAAGTCCCCTGCTCAAAAAACCTTCAATAGCTCCCTAGTGTTGTTCAATGCAATGACCTCAAGTCTGAGAAGCCAAGAATTTTGGCTGTGACCACAATAACTAGCCAGGTGTTGAGCAAATTATTCTTCCTCACTAGGCTTCAGTTTTCTCATATGGAAAATAGGGGGTGGGACTAGACGAATTCTATGTTCTATGAATAAAATCTAAACTCCTTTGTTTGGCATTCCAGGCCCTTCACAATTTGTTCTCAACGCACCTTTCTAGCCTCCCTCCCTCCCTCCCCTCCTCTTCCTACCCTGCCACTGCTTCTCTTTACACACACTCAGCTTAGTTAAAGGACCATTTGCTCAATATCTTGCTTTCACTTTCCCTACTTCTGAAACTCCTCCTCTCATCTCTCCCTCTAAAGACTGTTCCTCATTAAAAAAAATCATCCAGCAAGCTCTATCTTAGATACCTCCTTTTCCAGGGAGACTTCCCTAATTCCCTCCCCCATTCATTTGAAGCAATCTTACACCACTTTGACCCTCTCAAGTTCTCTTCACATTCTTCCATGCATTGTAGCTTTTTGTGTTCTTATCTAATCTTTCTGCTAGACCAGGGAGTCTTAATCTTTTGGTGAAACTCACGGACTCCTCAGAATAATATGTTTAAAAGCATAAAATAAAATACATAGGATTACAAAGGAAATCAAAGGTTGGTGAAAATAGAGATGTAATTATTTCCCATCCAAATTCATAGACTCCTTGAGTGTCTGTGGACCTTAGGTTAAGAAATGTCTGTACTAGACTGTGGTCTTTGTGAGGCCATGAGCTCTCAATCAAAGACTCAAAGAATGTTAGAGTTGAGAGAGGCCTGAAAATGATGTTAGTGCATAGAATGTAAGGACTGTAAGGGATCTTTGAGTATATAACAGTGGTTCCTAACATGTGGACTGTGGACCTTTGTGGAGGCTCATAAAATTATTGCAAGGAATTCTCAAATCTAAAGGCAGTGTAGTGGTGCAATGTGGATAGTACACTAGACTTGGGTCTAGTGAGGCAGGAAGACCTGAGTTCAAATCTAGCTTCAGATGCTTATTAGCTATGTGACCCTGAACAAGTCACTTGACCTCTCAGCCTCAGTCTCCTAATTTGTAAAATGGGGATAATAATAGCATTTACCTCCCAAGATTGTTGTGAGCATCAAATGAGATAATATAGGTTTTACAAACTTTACATACTTTTAAGTGATATATAAATATTTATTGTTATTATTGTTGTTACAATGTGCACACCAAACTTTGTCATTTATATTACATTTCATTTGTGGTTGAGAGGGAAAAAAGTCCTTTGAACCTAGTCTTCATACACAAAAGCACCTGGTTGGCTTGTGGATACCTGTTTTTTCTGATTGCCCAGAGCCATCTGATAAGGCTAAATGGACCAGATGCCTTTTCTCTACAACATACGTTTGTGAAAGTGGATTTTCTGCACTTGTATTGAAATCTAAATATTGAAGCAAGTGGCATGTGGAACCAGCTCTAAGGTTCATAATTTCATCCTTTCAACTAGACTTACAGTACTGAAAGCTACAAGCTGGGCTCTGTCTACTATCTCATTAAATAACCAGTGTGACCCACAAGTAAGCATCCTTTATGAACTGAGTAAAGAATGTATCCTATCACAATGTTTCAAGTGGACACAGATACTGTTATAATTGATAAAATATAAATTCACTTAAAAGCATTATCAAATTCATTGTAACTTTTGGTCAGGGTTTTTGCACATTTTTTCCATCAATATATGTAGTGGTGGTCCTTAAATTTTTTTTATCATTAAGAAAGAGTCCTTAAACTCTGAAAAGTTGGGAACCACTGGCATAGAACATAGAATGCCATAACTATAAGAGTTCTTAGAGACCATTTGGCCCAACTAGATAATTTTTCAGATAGGGAAATTGAGGTCTGGATAAGAGATGCTATGGACTCAAGGTTTCCTAGCAGACCACATATCCATGGCCACAGATTCACTTGCTCTCATACTAACCTCAGAACTCCAGGACAGGTGGATTACAGTCGGGGGTAAAATTGAAGCCCAAATGGCAGAAGTGACTTGACCAAGACATATAGAGAACAAGTTCAAAACTACCAAGTAGCCAGGTGGTGCAGTGGATAGGATGCTGAACTGGATTCAGAAGTTCAAAATCCATCCTCAGATACTTATTAGCCATGGGACCCTGGGAAAGTCATTTAACCTCTGTTTGCCTCAGTTTCTTCCACTGTAAAACAGGGATGACCATAGCATCTACCTTACAAGGGTTGCTGTGAGGATCAAATGAGACAGAATTTATAAAGCACTTGGCACATAGCGTGGGCCTAGTAAATACTTATTTCCTTCCCCCCCCAGTCTTTTTATACCCATACATTTCTCATTTAGCCCCCTCAAAAAGAAAAAAAGAAACAAAATACCTAGTCTCCATCTACCATTCTCACCTTAGAGAAATGAAGGAGAAATGGTCAGCTATCTGGGATGGATCTATTACTATCATTTTCACCACACCTGCCTGTGCACTACACCCACCACTCACCAAGCCCTCTATACTTTGTCCCGAAAAGAAGCTTTTACAAGGACAGAGTCTAGGGGGTATTCACACCTTTCATTACCAAAGAGCAGACAGTGCTCAGACTCTGTACAGAGCAAGAGAATAGAAGAGGCTTTGCCTTCTAAAAGTTTCCGATCTAAGGCAGGGCTCAGAAGCAGCACTGGATGATGGAAAGCTCCAGTCCAGGCACTCTGGAAGAACAGTGCTCTGCTATAAATTGTGTGTGATTTTGAAAAAGTCAATTCCTCTTTCTGGGACTCAGTTTACTTCTCAGTAAAAGGAAGCGATTGGACTAGGTGATCCAAAGAGGTCTTTCAGTCTTGACATTTCATATTTCTAGATTTCTTTCAGTTCTAAGTTTCTCTGATTCTGGTTCTAAAGCCTGGGCTTCTGGTCCTTCTGCCACAATATGCTGCCAGGCAGCTGAGTTCTAGGTTTCCTAGCAAAGTTGACTTGAACTATATTAATGGGGACAGGTTGGGGTTAAGCTCTACAAGAAACCATTCTGTTAGAGTTCCCCCCTCCCCAAGGGCAGGAGCCCTTCGGACTGCTCCATGAGATCACAATGTATCCATTTATCTTATCTCTGGATAGGAGTAAAAATAAGGAACAACTGATTGCCCAGGTGGTATGAGAGATCTAAACCTAGAAAATTGGGACTACTGGGTCCTATTCAGAGATCTATCTTCTGAATGACTATGTGAACAAGATGGGATTGGGGATAAGAGTGCGGCTGACTTTGCCCCTCTCTGGGCCTCCAGGAGTCTGTTTGACCCCTTCCCCATTGGGGACAGTGATTGTCATCCTCTTCTTATAGATTGGTGAACATGGGGCAGGAGGTTAGGATGCAAAGGTTAATCAAGATCCTCTGGGACTCTGGAAGGAGGGTCTAGCCCAAGAGGAGCAGAACCCAGCTGCAGCTTAACCGCTGATGCCACCCACACACCCCTCCCTTAGCACCCAGTCACCCCCAGCTGCCCCCAGCTGCCTAGCCCCTCAGACTCACACACCACCTCTGTGCTTCTCTCTAGCTCAGGGACCTTAAGGCCCCTCCTCACATATACTAGTGTCCTGAGAGAAACAGGAAGAGTCTATCTGTTCTTCCCATTTGGTAGAAAGGGAACCTGAGACCCAGAGAGATTAAAAATCTAATCTCAGGTCACACAGCCAGGACTTCTGGTTCCTGTTTAGTGCTTTCTCCATTTAATGTTCCTGAGCCAGGACTATGAAACTGGCTTCTCCCATTTCGTCAACATTATAATCTCTCTTCCCTTTTTTTCCTCCACCTTTCTATCCCTTGGCACATCACTTTACTCTCTTCTCCCCGTTTTCTCTCCTTCTGGAGCACTCAATACACACAACTCTTCCATTCTCCTCCCTCTCGAATTGGGTTCATATTACCACCATCCCATAAGTAGCCCCGAACTGCAGGGACACCACAACCTGCTGGCCCCGTTTACATTACTCATTTCTTCCAGCCCTGCCGAGAGACAGTGGTGATGGTGGGTCTGGATATGCTCCCAAAAGCCTTTGGGACTCACCTGACCTTTAGTCTTCTAAACTGTCCCAAGACGTGCGGCTCCAGCCCTGGCCCAGGCGCCCCCGACTCAGTCTTCCGGGGGCTCCGCCGCTTCTGGGGCATCAGGCTGCCCCAGTGGGGTTGAAAGGAGGCTGGAGCGGTGGTCCCTTGAGAGCCCTCCGGGACTCAGTTTCCCTTTGCACAAGGAGCTCCAGGAGCCTCTGCTTTTCCAGGGGATGGAAAGGTTGGGGAAGGGGAGTGGGTTGGACGCAGGGGGAGTGGTACTCAAACGGACATCCTAGCTCTTCACCCTATCCTTTCTCCCTCTTTCCCTCTTACTTCAATGGTAGGAGTGTCCCTTTGGAGGGAGGCGGGGGGAGACAACAGGAGCTACAAGGAAATAAACCTCATCTTTAGGTGGTCCTCTACTGCTCCTCGGGGCATCTGGGTTCTAACCAGCTGGAGACAAGTTCCGCCTACAACACTTCCACCAGCTCCGGAGCTGTTCTAAAGTTTTAAAGCCACCCTTAAAACTAGCGTTCTGACAACTACCCGAAAGAGTCTAGTCCCGCCCACAGGAGTTCAGACTCTGGACAAAACATTCGAGCCTCGCCCTGAAGCCTTCAAACTTTCCTGATTCGTTTTCATCCCCTACCTCATTTCCCCCAACCCCTCTACTCCCCTCTCCCTTTCCCGTGTGACCCTCCGGGTCGGAGGCACCACTTTCCAGACCCTTCCTTGTTTCCCTGCGGTTAAAGATTTCCTCCTCTCTGCCCCTGCTGTGGGTTATTCAAACCTCATGCAAAGTCCCTAACACAGGAACAATCGCTTTGACGTTTGAGGCCACTGATAGTATTTTCAGAAGAGCTCAGAGGCTTTCTGAGACAGGAAAATCAAGCTGTCATCCATTTGGTTTTTTACTGTCTCGATTGCTAGATTCATTTCTTTTGAGGGATTTCCAACAGATGGTGATCTCTTTGTGATCCTCCAGGCGGTCCTGTTTGTGGGGATCAATGGAAAGAACTAGCGCAGTATAAAAAGCCCTGAATTTAACAGTCAGAGGACAGGGGTTCGCACCCAGCTCTGCCACTCAGCACCTGTGTGACTACAGGCGAGTCATTTCCCTTCTCTGGGTCTCAGTTTCTTCATCTGTAAAATGTGGGAGTTGGACTACATAATCTTTCCTGTCCCTTCCACTTCTTAATTAATCAAAGACTTGGGGGGAGGGCAGGAATTAGATCATTATTTCTATACTGAAGTAACAGGGGGTCCATTTATTCATAATGAGCCCCCGTATTATTTTTTTTCTCTAGACCAACCCTCCTTTTTCTATGCTAGGAGTAGAGAACTGTAGAAAGAGAACGTTCGAGCTGGACAGATGCTTAGAGATCACCTACTCCAACAAATGAGGAAGTTCCTTTGCAAGTTACACAAGCTGACTGTGTTAAGCCACCGAATACCAAAGTCCATGAGACCAGTAGTTACTTGAGGGAAGGGGAGAATAAATGGAAGAAAATATAATTTCCAAAGACTTAACACTGATCCAAATCCTTGTTCTGGCCACCCTCCTTTGGATGCATTCCCAGTTGTCAGTTTGGTTTTTTTTTTTTTTTCCTGACTAGTCTTATGATTTCAACAATGCAGGGAATTCCCAATGAGGAACTTTTTTTTTTAAGGCAATACAGACAGGCACTCACTCTGCAATTTATAGCCTTAGAGAGTTGTCTAGGGGCACTAAGAATTTAAGTGACTTGTCCATGGTCACAGAGCCAGTATGAATCAGAGGTAACTCTCTCTCTTTCTCTCCCCCTTTGTCTCTCCCTTTCTCCATTCATTCCTCTCTCTCCCCCTTCTTCCCTCATTTTTTCTCTCTCCTCTCTCCCTCATTTCCTCCCTCTCTCCTCCTTTCTCCTTCATTTCCTCTCTCTCTCTCTCCTTCATTCTCCTCCTCTCCCTCTCTCTCTCTCCTTCCTTCCCCCATTCTTTCTCTCTCCCTCCCTTCTTTGCTTTCTCCCTCCCTCATTTCCTCTTTCTCTCTCCCTCTCCACTTTCCTTGCTCATTCCTTCTCTCATTCTCCTTTCCTCCTTACTCTCTCCCTCCCTCCCTCATTCCCCCCCTCCTCCTTCCCTTCCTGTCTCTCACCCTCCTTCCTTTCTCATTTCCCCCCTTTCCAATGAGACATTATTTCTCCAAGCTGCCAATATCTTTTTTAAAATGTGAGGCCTAGAATTAAACATCTGGAGTATGGTGTTCATATTTTGTTTAAATACCCATAGAACCTAGGAATTTAAATGGACCTCAGAGATCATCCCTCTAGTCACTTCTTCTATGATATCTCTAAGCAGAGCCTCTGTGTAAACACTTCCAGTGACAGGGAGTCACCTACCTCACAATGAACCACCTATTTTTTTCATATTGATCCATTATATTCTTCCACATTAGGAGCAAAGTACTATAGAAACAGAATTGTAGGAGTTGGATAAGTCCTTAGGTAATCTAGCTCAACAGATGTAAAAACCACATTAAAAGTTCACGTAAGTAGCTAAAGGAAGAAACCAAAACTCTAACTCAGGTCAGTGTTTTTTTCCATGCTGCCTTTCTAAGTGATTTCTAAGGTTCTCTCTAGCTCTGATATTCCAAGCACTATGTTCTAAGGTCTCTTTGAGCTCTTGGGTGGGAGGAGGGGGTGAGGGAAGACACAATGACCATTGCTCAGAGCTCTTATGCTTTGCCAGATGCTGCTGCCATCAGCCCTCAAGGTGTTCCCTAGGAGAGGTTAGTATTATCTTGTTCACTTAGAATTTTGGGTTGGGAGGCAGGAGACTTGGGGTTAAATCTAGCTTAGACACTAATTTGCTGTGTGACCTTGGACAAACTTTCCTCCAGTTTGGGTATGCCATGTTCTAAGACCAATCTGAGTTCTAATGTTGTGTTCTAAAGTCCCTTCCAGTTCTAGTATCCCACGTTCTATATTACAAGGTCTCTTGGAGCATTAATATCCCATGTTCTAAGCTCACCCACAACTCTGATATTCTGAGTCTAGCTCTCTTTATACGTTAACTAGGGAACATTCCCCAAATAATTATGTCTCAATTTCACACCCCAGGAAAAAGCAAATCAATATTAAAACCTTAGTTTAAAAAAATTAGTTATTTTGTACCTCTTGTATTCCTAGCAAAGTACTGAGCCCCTAGTGGACACACACATAAAAATGCACTCATGCATGTATACACACATGTACCCTCACAAGGGTTCACACACAAACACATGCATACAGGTATATATACATATGCATGCATACAAGGCACATTTACATAGGTACATAGTGCACACAAAACACATATGCAATTCACACACATGTATAGTCACACATATGCACAAATACACACACAGGCAGATAGATATATATTCATGCCAACACCGGTATACTCAAATGTACACACATCTACACACAAACACATGCATGCAGGCATATACACACAAGTACACCCACATGTATGCACACCAACACACAATGCAGGCACATACACATGAATGAACACACAGGTACACTCGCATGTATGTACACATACACAAAGTTCCTTGCCTTTGGGAAGCTTACAGCTTTTTTGTTGAATCAAGATTAAGTTTACATTTGTGAAATAGATAACAAGACAAGGGAGCGGTTAGAGTATATATCCTAAACTGTATGGTAAAAGACTCTAAGAACTATGAATGTGGTATACAAGTCAATACTATAGGAGCTCTGAGCTGGGAGAGACAGAGTTCCCTGTGGGTAGGAGTGGTCAAAGAATACTCAACAGGGCTGTGGAGAGACTGGATCTGGATAAAAATGAATGAAGGAAGGAAGGAAGGAAGAAAGGAGGCAGAGAGGGAGGAAAAAAGGAAAGAAAGGAAAAGAAGGGAGGAAGGGAGGGAGGGAGGGAGGAAGGAAGGAGCAGAGAGTGAGGAAAGAAGGAAGGAAGGAAAGGAAGAGAATAAACATTTATTGTTATGTGCCAGGCACTATGCTAAGCACTTTACAATTATTATCCCATTTGATCCTCACAGCAACCTTGAGAGGTAGGTACTATTATAATCTCCATTTTACAATTGAAGAAACTCAGGCAGATGGAGGTTAAATGACTTGCTCAGGGTCACACTGCTAGGAAGTATCAAAGGCTGGATTTGAACTTAGCTCTTCCTGACTCCAGGCCTAGCTCTCTATTCACTGCACCAGTCAGATGATCTGGGCTGGGGAGCTTCAAGAATATGGATTAGCAGACTAGAATCAGGGGCATTCAAGCCGGAGAAGCAGTGTGAGAAAAGAGCTGATAGAAACACAAGGCTTTGTGCTGGAAGAAAGCTCCACTGTCATTTAGAGCCACAAAAATATAGACTTCTAGATCCAGAGCTGGGCGGGACCTCAAGGGCCACCTAGTCCAACCTCTTCATTTTACAGATGAGGAAACTGAGGCCCAAGGTCACCCATGTCAGAAATGCCAGAGATTATATTTGAGCCCAGGTCCTCTGGCTCTAGTGTCAGTGATCTTCATAGCACACCCAGTCCAACCCTTCATATCGCAGAAGAAACTGGAGCCCAGAGACATTAAATCAGTGACATGCCAAAAGTCACACAGGGGACGAGGAGCAGAGTCAGGATTTGACCTTAGCTCCTGACTCTAAATACAATTGTCTAAAGACCCCAAGTTCTTGTTCAGTCATTTCAGTTGTTTCTGACTCTTTGTGGCCCCATTTTGGGTTTTCTTGGCAAAGATACTGGAGTAGTTGGCTATTTTCTTCTCCAGCTCATTTTACAGATGAGGAAGCTGAGGCAAACAGCATTGCTCAGGGTTCTCCTGACTCCAGGGCTGGTGCTCTATCCACTGAGCCACCCAGCAAATATTCGTTCTTATACAGTTCAGGGGTTGACCTAGATAATCTCTATGATTCCTTTCATCGCTATGTTTAAGGATCAGTGTTCCTGGTTCCTGCCTCCTTCATTTTCATTTTCAGTCCCTCCCATTAAAAAACTGTCCCCACAAGGTTGATTGTACCCTACAGCAGGCCTGCCACCAGCTCTTTAGAAAAATTATTTTCATATTTTCAGTGGCATTTGCATTTAATATTTTTAGATTCTCTTGAATTCCTATTGATTGTCCAGGCATTTGATGCAGGACTGACTTGGTGGGGGTGGGGGGAGGGACAGGGGAAAATGCAGTTATTATGGCATAATATTCATTTGCTCCCTTTTGATTTGCCAGATGTTCCTTCCATCACATCACAAAATATTCCTTATGAGATGTTAGCATTTTCTCGCCCTGGATTGACAGGCAGGAGACCTGGGATGAAGACTAGATAATAGTCACTAATTTTCTGAGTGACCTTGGGAAAGTTCACTTCTCCTCTCTGAGACTCACTTGTTTTTTCTGTAAAATACAGATATTAACAACAACAACAACACAACAACTTGTCATACTTATGTCACAGAGTTAAGATGAGGATCTGGTAAGATAATAGATGGGAATGCTCTTTGTTAGGACACTGCAATGTGGCAGAAAGATCAATGGAAACAGGAGTGAGTCCTGGCATTATACCACTAACCCCCTGTGGGACCTCAGGAACACTGCTTCCCTGTTCCAGGAATCAGTTCCTCCTCCTCCTCCTTCTCCTTCCCCTTCCCCTTCTCCTTCTCCTTCTCCTTCTCCTTCTCCTTCTCCTTCTCCTTCTCCTTCTCCTTCTCCTTCTCCTTCTCCTTCTCCT
>NW_020954564.1:32479143-32512283 GCF_900497805.2 Vombatus ursinus
CTCCTTCTCCTTCTCCTTCTCCTTCTCCTTCTCCTTCTCCTTCTCCTCCTCCTCCTTCTTATGACTGGAATGTAAGTTGCTATTACTATTTTAGCAACATAGGTACACCCAAATGTATGCTGAGGAGAAGAGTCCAAGTGAACCTCAGAATGGTTTGAGCTATCTGCTCAAGGTCACAGGGCAAGTCAGAGGCAGGGCGGAAATTAGAACCCATGGCCCTGTTTAAAAGGAGAACATAATGCCCCTTGGGAGTCCTTTGGTCAACTTGTTTATAGCCTTCTTTGCCACTGGTGCTAACCATCTTCAGCTGTGTACCTTGTGACGTATGAATCGAACATTTCTTCCATTAAAATCTTTTTAGGCTGCTTTTTGTTTCTACATCACAGTTACTTGCAGATATACTCCCACCACACACTCACCAACGAGCAAGCCTGAAAAAGAAAAACAATTAAATAAAATCAATTAATCCAGAAATGCAGACCTTCAACACGCAATTTTTTACCTCTTCAATCAAAGCAGGGAGGTACATTTCCTCATTTCTTCGGCTTTGTTTTAGGGTTCTTTTTATACATATTACTGTAGTCTCCCTTTAAGTCCCAACTAAAATCCCACCTTCTATAGGAAGCCTCCCCCAACCTCTCTTAATTCCAGTACCTTCCCTCTGTTAATTATTTCCTATTCATCCTGCATATAACTCGTTTGTACACATTTCTTTGCTCGTTGTCTCCCCTTTAGATTATAAGCTCCTTGAGGGCAGGGACTGTCTTTTGTATCCCCAGCACTTAGCACAGTGCCTGGTACATAGTAGGCACTTGAAAAATGTTTATTGATTGTTTTTCACTTTATTTTTCTTGCAACATGGCTAATATGGAAATGTGTTTTGCATGATTTCATATGTATAATATGTATCATAGTACTTGCCTTCTGAATCGGTGGGGGAGGGGATGGAAGGAGGGAGGGAGGGAGAGAATTTGGAATTCAAAATTTTAAAACATGAGTTAAGAATAAATAAAATAAATTCCTTAAAAATAAATGTTGATGGATTGATTGTATATCTATATCTATCTAGATCTAGATATCTTTTTCCTTGTTCTTCTTAGCTTAATAACATTCATTACACAATTGCACTTCTCTCTCAGTTGAATTTGTTCATATCTATCACTACTGAACTCCCTTTTCATCTTCTGAGTGAGGCTGGAAAACTGCTAGAGGTCCCAGGCTACTGGATGGGTCATTTAACTTGTGTGATTTGGAAACTTGCCTCATGGCCAGACTTTGCTGAGCAGGATTGATGTTGAAATGCAAACTAGGTTTAGATTTCCTGTATTCAGAGACCTCCAAAAAGCTTCTTCCTCAGCCAGCCTGTTCCTCACTGCTCCTAGTGAGGCCTCGTGACAGCAGAGCAGTAGACAAAGTAGTACTGGGCTTGGAGTCAGAAAGACCCAAGTTCAAATCCTGACTCATTTACTAGCTGTGTGATCCTGGGCAAGTCATTTCCCTCTATTAGTCTCAGTTTCCTCACCTGTAAAATGCAGGAGATGGACTTGGTGATCTATAATATTTTTTTCCAGCCTGAGATCCTGTGATGCTGAGGTCCTTTTCTTCCTGATTCACAACGTCAGCTCCACCTGAGTGACTCCCAAATGTTGGGGGCTGAAGCTGGTTTAATACTTAGGAGAACAAGAGTTACTAAAGCCCTTTCAACTGACACTGACCTAAAGTAAGCAGATCCCAGGCACCTTTGAATAGGTTAGTCAGAAGTAAGCTAGAGAGTCACACACAGAGGCTGATAGAATTCCTTTGGTGATCAATGATTACACCTATGGATTGTGTTTCTCCTCTTCCCTCTGGCAGAATGGGAAAGCCTGACCGAATCATCTCAGGGAGGCAGGGGGAAAGAGGGGCTAACAATAGCATGCAGCCTGTGCTCCATGGGCAAGTGAGTGATATTGAAAAGTCAGGGGTATGGAAACTCATAAGAGGAAGAGTTCTCGGGGCCAGCTCAGTCAGGAAGGCTTCATGGAGGAAGCAAGACCAGAGTTGAGCCTTGGTAGATGGAAGAATGTGGAAAGGCAGAAAGGAAAAGGGAGAACCTTTTAGGATGGATATGAACAAAAGACTGGCTGATTAGGCAACACTGTCTGCTCCAGAAATCGGCAATCTAGCAGCACTCTCCTTAACCCCTAACCTAACCCAAATATTTTTTTTCAAATTTTTAACATTTTTATTTAAAGTTTTGAGTTCCAAATTCTATCCCTCTCTCCCTTCCCTCTCCCCTTCCTAAGACAGTAAGCAATCAGATAAAGGTTATACATGTGCAATTATGTAAAACATTTCCACATTAGTAATTTTGTACAAGAAGACTCGAATAAAAGAAAAAAA
Organism: Vombatus ursinus; assembly: GCF_900497805.2. Classification (NCBI taxonomy): domain Eukaryota; kingdom Metazoa; phylum Chordata; class Mammalia; order Diprotodontia; family Vombatidae; genus Vombatus; species Vombatus ursinus. Next base: position 32,481,526 of record NW_020954564.1, read on the forward strand.
ATGAAAGAAAGAAAGTGATAAAAGCATGCTTTAGTCTGTATTCAAACAATATCAGTTCTTTCTCTGGAGACAGATAGTATGCTTTATCATTAGTCCTTTGGGATTATCTTGGATCATTGTATTGCTGAGAATAGCTAAGTCATTCATAGTTCTTCATTGAACAATATTGCTGTTACTGTGTATAATGTTCTTCTGGTTCTATTCACTTCACTTTGCATCAGTTCATGTAAGTCTTTCCAGGTTTTTCTGAAATCATCCTGCTTGTCACTTCTTATAGAACAATAATATTCCATTACATTCATATACCACAGCTTATTTAGCCATTCCCCACTTGATATGCATCCTTTTGATTTATAATTCTTAGCCACCACAAAAGGAACTGCTACAAATATTTTTGTAAACATAGTTCTTTTTCCCTTTTTTTGGATATCTTTAGGATATAGATTTAGCAGTAGTATAGCTGGATCAAAGGGTATGCATAGTTTTATAGCCCTTTGGGCATAGTTCCAAATTGCTCTCCAGAATGATTGGATCAGTTCACAACTCCACCAACAGTGCATTAGTGTCCCAGTTTTCCCACATCCCCTCCAAAATCCAACATTTTCTGTTTTTTGTCATATTAATCTGATAGGTGTGAGGTGATACCTCAGACTAACCTGAATCTTAACCATTGCCTAAAAGATAAGGTACAAACATCTCAGCTTGACATTAAAATTCCTCCATAACCAGACTCTAACTCCTCTGTCTGTTTCTCCTACTGTTCCCTTACAAGCACTCTCCATCCCATCCAGATCAGTGTTCCTTCTAACCTGCAGACACATTATTAAGTCTCATTATTAAATCACTCCCCTACTTACACTCTATGATCCAACCAAACTGGCCTTCCCTCTGTTCCTCCCTTTGCAACCCTTCATCCTCATCTCTAACTGTCCCATGCCTGGAATATATTAAACACAAGCCCCCTCCATAACCTCTTAGAATTCTTTATTTCCTTCAAAATTCCACTCAAGTGACACCTCCTACCTGAAGCCTGACCCTCCTGGCTGCTAGAGTTCTTTTCCCCACTCCATCAATACCTTATATTTATTTTTGTATGTGTTATTTGCCCTGATAGAATTTGCCCTGCTTCATATCCTACTTCATATTAAGTTATTTGTATATTTGTCTTATATCCTATACTAGACTGTAAACTCCTTGAGGGCAGGAACTGCTCTTTAGCTGTCTTTATACCTTCAGCACCAGTACAGTGCATGGCACATAGGACAAACTTATTAAATACTTATTGATTGGTTGAACTATATGCAGAGCACAGTCCTAGGCACTAAGGAAGATACAAAAATGAAAAAGGCTCACTCCCTACCCTCAAGGAGTTAATAAGTAGTATGAGTGATAAGACATATATATGTAATATATGGATATATGGATATTACATATAATACATGTAATACACACACACATATATATATACATATATTAATATGAAGTAGAATATGAAAGTTGTATAAGATGAGCCAGGCCCAAAACTGAATAGGAAAAGAGTGAGCTAGATTGCATTTGGGAAGGTGGGTACCACTTTCAAAGATCCCAAGCTGATTGCTGCCACAAGTTTAACACCAACATTCTCTTTGTGATACTTTATGACTGTGGATTATAGAACTCTAACACTCAGAAGAATTAAAACTGTGACCTGCCCTTCCCCTCACCCCAAGAACAATAGAGAGACGGATGGGTGGGTGTAAGGAGGCTGGCACCTGATACCAATGATGACTTGTACAGAAGTGACATAAAATACATCAGTGAAGACATATATAACCCAAAAAATAGGTGGGTCAGTCATATCACCTGCCTAGAAAATGTACTGGCTCCGGTGTCAGAGGGCTAAGGTTCCAATCCTACCTCTTATACCACTTGTGCCACCTGAGGCAACTCACTCTCTCTGGCCTGGTTTTCCTGATCTGTAAAATGAGAGAGTTGGATTAGATGGACCTTGAGATCTCTTCTAGCTCTAAATCTGTGAGTTTATGAATCTATGATCTATGGGCCTATATAATGACAGTGAAGGAGAATGCTGCCCTGGGACCTACACGTGATTAACAGACCTAGAGAAAGGCCTCTAGTGTGTTGGGTAGATCTTCTTGTGTGGCAGTTTCTGGAAGGGTATGAGCAAGAATCTGAAAGGATGAAAAGGTGGGTCTCATTTTGCACCAGTGGAATAATTCTCAACACCAGTGAGATCATGGACCCACCAAAGCATTCAGCTATAATTGCATAGGAGAAGTACAGAGTGTTACGTGATGATATGAGGCGGGAGTTATTTTGAGCTGGGGAGAGTCAGGAAAAGCTTCATGGAGGAAGCAACATTTGAGCTCAGTCTTGAAGGATACAGAGCAAGGGTTCTTAACCTTTTCTATCAGCAGCTAGGTAGTTCAGTGGACAGAGCACCGGGTCCAGAGTCAGGAAGACCTGAATTCAAATCTGACCTCAGACTCTTACTAGTTGTGTCACCCTAGGTGAGTCTCTTAACCTCTCTTTGTCTCAGTTTCCTTATCTGTAAAATGGGGTTAAATAACAGCACCTACCTCAAAGGGTTGTTGTGAGGATCAAATGAGATAATAATTATAAGTGCTTAGCACAGTGCCTGGCACACAAGTAAACACTATAAAAATGTTAGCTACTATTTATTTTATTCATGTTAAGGATCCCTTTGACAGTCTGATGAAGCCTTTCTCAGGATAATATTTTTAAGCAAATAAAATTAAAATACATAGAATTACAAAGGAAATAAATTATATTTAAAAAGTTATCAAAATATTTTCTTTAAAAATACGTTTATAAACCTCAAGTTAGGAACCCCTGATGATGTCAAAAGGCAGAGATGAGAGATGGTGGGAGCTTCTCTACTCTTTGTTTTTATTGAATTAGCCTCTGTCTTAAATGCCAGCTCTGGGGCTTCTGGGATGGGAGGGAGGAGGGTAGGGAAATGAAGGGGGAAGTGTAGAGAGAGAAGGAGGTATAGTGTGAAGTTGTTTTTCTCTCCCAGCTGCATGGACACCTCCAGCTGGTGGCCTCTCCCCCTAGGGGATGGCCAGTGGTGAGGAGGGGAACCAGGAACATGGTTCAGTTACACAACCTACAGGTTGGTTCCTTCAGAAAAGAGGAAGTACCTCCTGGACTTCCCCATGAACTGGGCCTGTCAAGTTCAACACTCTTGGGGGAGGGGGAGCCCCAAAGGCTTGAGGAGGGGAAGGCAAGAGGCTGCCAGGGCTGGTACTCTGGGCCCAGAGGGCACAGGGAGGGCCTCTGGGATTTACCCAGCCCAAATTACCGTCAGAAGTGAGATAGTGTAAGTGGTGAAGAAACTGGTCCCTACTGAAAAATGTGGGTGGGGTGAGGATGTCAAAAGATATTGTGTCCTGTTTCTGAGATAATTACCATCATCATCATAATAACAACATCACCTTTCACTAAATACCTTCTCTTATGCCTCCTTGTGGCATGAAAGTAGACTATGCCAGTAGAGTCCAAACTCCAGTTAAATCCTACCAAACTTCAAAGACTTCAGATTCAGTAATGGCCTAGGTGCTTGCTGTCTAAAGACCAGCCCAAGCTCATAGGATCATGGATTTGGAGCTGGAAGGAAGCTCAGAGGTCATCTAGTACAACCCCCTCTCTGGGGAAACTGAGGCCCTGAAAGGTTGAGCAGCTTTCCAAAGTCAAACAGGTAATAAGTAGGAAAGGCAGAATATGAAGACAGGACCCTTGACTACGTATCCTCTGTACCATGCTACTTCCAGTAATTTCAGAAAGACTTATTATGAGGTTGAGGATGAATTTTTTGGGCACATCAACTTGAATCTTTTTTACATTATGAAATAACATAGGTGCTATCTACATATTTGTTGTTGTTCAGTCATGTTTGACTCTTCATAACCCTATTTGGGATTTTCTTGGGCAAAGATACTGGAGTGATTTGACATTTCCTTCTCCAGCTCATTTGAGGAAACTGAGGCAAACAGGGTTAAATGACTTGCCCTGGGTCACACAACTAGTAAATATCTGAGACTGGATCTGAAGCCAAGTCTTCCTGACTCCAAGACTGGCACGCTATCCAACTTTGATGCCCTATCTACATATATGAGATGACATAAGTTAAGTACTTTGCAAAATTCAAAGCACTGTGTAAATGTTAATTACTATTACAATCATTGTAGAAGGGTTGTGCTCTATGTTGGTGAAAAGAGCACCACTCTGACAAAATCAGAGCTATGTCAATTGTTCATGTAAAAAGAACAAGAGTTCATGTTTCTGTATTGCTTTAATATCTATAAACTTCTTCCTTTTTAGTATCATCATGAGGTTAAGAGTGTTAGGATCCTCACTTTACAGATGAGGAAACTGAACCCCTGAGAGGTTAAGGGACTTGCCCTGGGTCACACATTAAGTGACACATCCAGGTTTTGAATCCAGGCCAGAACTCTTTCCCCTAGGCCAGGAACTTAGAAAAGGAAATGAATGTCCCTCCCTTTTCTTTGCCCTCCTCTTGAGCAGATACTCTCCATCCTTGAAGGTCCAATTCAAAGCCTACCCCTTCTGTGAAGCCTTCTCTGACTACTAGATTCCTCAGGGACCTCTTCCCCACAGAGCTAATCATCTCTATCTCTTATAGGTTACAGAGCATAAACTGCCTGAGATTACTTAACGGTGGAGTCCTTTCTTCTCTAGTAAACTATGATTTCCCAAAAGGCAGGGCTGGACCTTTGCTCCCTGCCCCCACACTTCAATGTAGTTAAGTAATAAGGACTGAGCACACATCTGTTGTTGTTGCAGCTGTTGTGCAGCTAGGTGGGGTTGTGGATAGAGTCCCCAGGCCTGGAGCCAGGAAGACTCATCTTCCTGAGTTCAAATCTGGCCTCAGACACTTACTAGCTGTGTGACCTTTGGCAAGTCCCTTAACCCTGCTTGCCTCAGGTTCCTCATCTGTCAAATGAACTGGAGAAGGAAATGACAAATCATTCCCATATCTCTGCCAAAGAAACTCCAAATGGAGATTCATGAAGTCTAAACAACGACTTCTGGAGAAGTGGAAAGAGCATTGAACTTGGTTTCAGATCCTAGTTCTGCTATTACTAGCCCTGTGATCTTGGAAAATAACTTTCTCTTTCTGGCTTTCAATTTCTTTTTTTATTAATTTCTTTTGATTTATCAACAATCACTTCCATAAGCTTTTGAGTTTTAAATTTTTTCTCCCCCCCTCTGCCTCCCTCCTCACCATAGCACGCAATCTGATATAGGCTCTACATATACATTCCTATTAAATATATTTTCACATTAGTCATGTTGTAAGGAAGAATTAGAACCAATAGGAAGAATCATCAGAAAGAGGAAACAAAACAAAACAGAAGAAAAAATAGCAAATAGCATGTTTCGATCTACATTCAAACTCCATAGTTCTTTCTCTGGGTGTGGATAGCATTTTCCATCATGAGACCTTTGGAGATGTCTTAGATCCTTGCATTGCTGAGAAGGGCTAAGTCTATCATTGTCAATTTCTTCAGGTATTAAAGGAAGAAATTGGCTTCTAAGGTGGTCTGTAAGGTCACTTCTAATTTTAAATCCTGTAATTCTATGAATAAGTTAATATAGTTTCCACTTGCCCTGTCTGTTCTTTCTATTGGATCCTGATGTCCCACAAGCTCCCTACCCCTAGGCTGAGGCCACTTGATGTGATGATAGAGTCAAGGCAAGCCAACCAGCATTTAGTAAACACCTACTCTGTGCCAGGCACTGGGCTATTATCTCACATAAGATAATATTTGTAAAGCACTTAGCATGTTACCTGGATCACTAGGTGCATAATAAATGATTGTTCTCTCCCTTCCCTCCCTCCTGCTAAGCACTGGTTATGTGAGATCAGGAGCTCCAGGAAGATCTCTTTTACCTCCCTTACCACCTGTTCCCTCACCAGAGAAAAAAGCGCCTCATCTCTCAACCAGAAACAAGAATGAGACTGGGTGGCCAGGCTGTCTCCCAGGGGGCTTGCATCCTGGTCTGGGTTCTCTCTTCCATTCATAGGACCATAGTCTCAGAATTGGAAGGGATCTCAGAGTGCATCTTAATGCACCCCATATCTGAGCAGAAATCTCCTTTATAACAAGTGGCAATTTAGCTTCTGCTTGAACTCCTCCAATAAAGGAACTCACTACTCTATAACTATACCTTACATACCTCGGCACCATTCCACTTTTGGACAGCTCTTATTGGTAGGAACTGGTTTTCCTTTATATTGAGTTGAAATCTGCCCCTCTACAGTTTCCGCCCAGTGGATCTAGTTTTGTCCCTGGGTCCAAACAAAACAAGTCTCATCCTTTAACAAGATAGTTCTTCTGATCCAGAGTTCATCCTGAGTTTTCACAGATCCTTGGCCCTTTCTAGACAGCAGGTCTGATAGGCTGGAGTGAGGGAGGGTGGGTGAGAAAACAGAGGGCCCTTGGGACTTGAAGGAGGAAGTTCTTTCCAGTGCTGGGGAATCTAGGAGGCACTGAATTGAGAATAAACTTTACTAACTTCCCAATCTTGCTGCAGGTTGACCTGGCCCTCTGTCAGCCTGAGGGGAAGTTCCATGCTTGCTGATTCCTTCACCAGGCTGAGAACCAGCTGATGCCATCAGCGGCTCCAGGGGAGAGATGGGGGGAAGTGACTGTCAGGATAAATTTCAATCAGTTGTGGGGAATGAAGTGGGGAACTCCTGACCCCTTTGGGGTCAGTGGGCCCTCCATTCCAGGCAAACAGCTGGTTCAATTTTTTTTAATTCTTTGAAGTAAAAGGGAAGTTTGGGGTGGGGTGAAAACTTCCTTAGTGACCAAGGAAGTTACCCCATCCCTGAGGTAATAGGCTTCCATGACAGGACAGAGACACAAGCCCTTTTGTCTTCTTGGGATAGCCTGGGCCCCATGCAGGGGGAGGCTGGTTAGGAAGGCCAGATTCTATAAGCAGATCCTGAGCTGACACTGGTGGGTTTCCCTGGCTATTCCTAGAGCCCTTTAAGGTTTACAAGACACTTTCCTCACAATTACTCTGTGAGGTAGGCAATGTGAGTTACCTTTAGGAAAAAATGAGGCTCAGTGGGGTTAAACGATTTGCCCAGGGTCACACAACCAGGAAGTGTGAGTGGGAATTTGAACCCATGCTTCCTGGCTCTAAGCCTAGCACTCTTGTTGCTACATATACAACATTGCCTCTGAGAAAGCCATCAGGGAAATGTTCCCTCTGAAAGATATCCCAACACTCTTCTACTCAAGAACTAACATGATTTCCCAACTTAACCTCTCTGAATCTATGAAATGAGAATAATATTATGTCCCACAACAAGATTGTTGTGAGAATCAAATAAAGATAAGTAAAGTGCTTTGCAAATCCCATAGTGCTACATAAATGTTAGCTGTTATTGTCATAGCTGCTATATCATCCTTGTCTTTTCAATGAAGTTATTATTGTAACTACTACCACCATCATTATTGCAATCCAAATGAAGTCCAAACTCCTCAGTTCTTCCAATCCAAGGGCTTCCATCACCTTGGTCCACTCTAGCTAATCAACTTTATTTACTCCTACTCCCCTATAAGCAGCTCCCAGCTCTATCCTGGTAGAACCCCCACTATCCCCTGAACACCCCAGGTCCCATAGAATGTAGGGTCCCTCAGGGCAAGAAATGTTTGTTTTTTACTTTTGTATCCCCAGTGCCTAGCTCAGTTCCTGAATTACAATCGGTGCTTAATCAATGCTTGCTAATTAATTGATTTCTACCTCCATGCATTTATTCATTCTGACTCCCCCTTGCACATCTCTATTGCCTTCTCCACTATTCTTTCTCTGTCAAAATCCTACTCCTAGCAAGTCCCATCTATTGTAGGAAGCCTTTCCTAACCATACCATAGTGATCCCCTCCCTTTCTGAAGGCCCAGAGCATTTGCTAGCTTTTGCCAGCTTTGACCCTCCATTGCATTAAGTCTAGCATTTGATGCTGCACTGTCCTGATTCTGTTTTTGATGTGGGAATCTTACTAACTGGACTGAGCTCCTTGTGATCAAAAACCTTGTTTGCTCATTCTCTTGCTCCCCTCCTCTAGGGCACTGAACACTGGACCAAGTACATAATAAGTAGTAAGTAAAGACTTAGAAAGTTCCTGGATGTGGGGTACACTTGTGGTACCTGCTCCTGGAGAGGATTCTGGTGGATTGCCTGAACATGAGAATTCTGAGCTTCAGTAGGGCTTGAGTTTAGGAGTTCAAAGCTATATTAGGGCTAAAAAACCAAGCCAGTGTCCACACTGAGTTTGGTATCAATATGGTGATGGGGGAGGAGTTAGTGGGGGAGGGGGTCACCAGGCTGCCTAAGAAGGGCAAACTAGCCTAGGTTAAAACTGTAGCAGGTCAAAGCTCTCATGCCAATTGGGCCCATGAGTGGTGGCTGTACTTCCAGCCTGGGTGAGACAGGAAGACCCAGTCTTCTCCCCTCACCCCTCAAGAATACAGAAAGCTAAAGAATGTCAGAGCTAGGAGGGACCTTAGAATATAGATTATCAGGGTTGAACATAGTCTTAGAGCACAGAACATAGCATATCAGAGCTGGAAGGAACCTTACAGCATGGACTGTCAAAATTCAAAGGGATTCCAGACATTATTTATCCCAACCCCTGCATTTTACAGATAGGGAAACTGAGAACAAGAAAATCACAAGACAGTGGGAAACCTAGGAATAGAACCCAGGTCTCCTAATCTCCAGTTCAGAGTTCTTTCCACTAATCTCTCTGGGCCTCAGTTTCCTCCTCTGTAAAATGAGAGGATTGACTAGATCTTCCTGAAGATCCTTCCCAGTCCATATTCCATGATTGTCATTGAATTTCACCTTGGGATCCTAAATGGAAATCATCTGTAAACATTCATTCAAGAGATGGTGAGTGAAAAGGCCTTTTAGTTTTTATTAACACCAGGTTATTCCCCATCCTCTATGGATGTCCTCCTTTAGAAACTTCTTGTGACCCCATGAAGACCCTGAGCATCAAGAATATAAGCTCTGGTGGGTCCTAGAAAGTTGGAAAGGTCTCTGGGGCCCCAAGATGCATCTGTTGTTCAGCCTTGTTAAACTCAGAGAGTCTCATTTTCTGAGGACTGGCCACCAGAGGATGGTTCTTTGGACCACAGCAACTCCTGAACCCAGATCCAAAGGTTTGAAAGAATCAGGGTTTGTATCAGGGGAAAGAACACCTACACTGATAAAGTAATGGATCCTTTAAAGTCCTGCAGGTTTTTCCATAGTTCATCTTCCTATTGGGAAGAGTAGAGAGTTGTCCTGGGCCCTATTCAGTCTGGCGCTGCCCAAGGGTTATTTAATGTTCCCTCTGGTAGCTCCTATCTTGTTGTTCAGTCTGACAAGACAGGGTACCATCCCTCTTTTCCAGCTGCCCTCTTGGAGCACCAAAGCTGATGCAAACTGGGAACTAAGAGGGTTTTCTTAAGGAGTCCTCTTTTCTCCCCTCCCCACCAAAGGGACAGTATCAGGCTGGGCTGCTGAGAACCCACGTGAGGGTAGTTCCTCTAAAAAACCATGAATCACCAAGGACCAGAGCCATAAACCCCCTGCTGGCAGAACCCAGTACTGCAGAGGCACTGTGTCCCTAAACTAGAAAAGGGCTGGGTAGGTGATTAGCTTGCCGTCCCTGGGACAGGGGCCAGCCACAGTGTTCTTGTTCCCTTGTCAGGGCTAGATTCAGGAGTCCCCTGAGGCATTTGCTTCCTCTACTTCCTCAGAAATTAATCCCATATCTCTTTTATTGAGGTCCCCATCCCTTCACTAACCCTCCCCCTACCCCCACTTCAGGTTCTGGGAATATTTTTAAATGCTTTCAATTGAGCATCTTCCTTCTCTGAGTATATATATCACAATATTTAGAGCTGAATAGGACCTTAGAGGCCATGTATCACAGAGATTCTTAACCATTTTGTGTCTATTGGACCCCTTTGGCAGTTTGGTAAAACCCGTGGACCCCTTTTCTGAACAGTGTTTTTAAATGCATAAAACAGAATCCATAGGATTACAAAGGAAACTAAAGGTTAATAAAAATAAAGATATAATTTCTTTTCCCATCCAAGTTCATGGACCCCTCTGAAATTTATTCATGGACCCTGTCCATGGACCCCTGGTTAAGAACCCCTGATCTAGTCCAAATCCCCCATTTCACAGATAAGAAAAATGAGGCCCAGAGGGGTTAGGTTACTTCCCCAAGGTCACTATGTAGTAACTTCAGATCAAGGCCCTCTGACTCCAAATCTAATGGTCTTTTCATTATACTCCATCAAACCTGACCCAGTGAAAATCTCCCAGGCCTCTTTACCCCACATTCCAGATACACTTTTGTCGTAGCTACACTGTCTATGCCCTCTATACCGCTCCCACTATGTGTGGTTGGGGGCGGGGTTCTCACAGGTAGTTGTCCTCTCCTTCCTCGGCTCTCCCCAAGCCCTCCTCATCCTCGCTGCCCTCCTCCTCTCCCTCTTGTGCCAGGGCCTCAATGTCATGGGTGATGCCAGTGAGAATACGATTGAAGGCCTCGGCTTCTGGGCGGGGAGCTCGACTGTCATAGCTGCGCACAGCAGAGGCTGACGTGGAGCTCATGCTTCGCTTGATCCGGCCAAAGCTGTCAGTGAGGATGCCGCCCTCTCGGATGCCCACACCCTCCAGGAAGCCTTCAAAGTAGCCGATGTCCTGGTCTGGGATAAAGGGCCTCATCCCTGTAGGGGCCGAGAGGCAGGTGACTGCTTTGTTATCCCCACTGTCTCCTGCCCCGTACTTCCCAGACAAAGGGGGAAGGGGCCCCAGGAGCCCCAGTCTGAGACTCTGAATCAGCAGGACTGGTATCTACAGCCCCATGTAGCTCCTTAATAGAGGGAGTGACTGGAAATTATAGGGTCACAGATTTAGAGCTGGAAGGGACCTTAGGCATTCAGTACAATGCTCTCATTTTATAAATAAGGAAACTGACACCCAAGGGTGTCACTAGTAAATGGCTGAGTCCAAATTTGAACCCAGGTCCTTGGACTCCAAATACAGTACTTTTCTCATTGCTACCTGTCTCAGAGGATGTGTCAGAGACTGAGCCGAAATGGACTTAACCAGATACACTGCCAAGCCTTCTCATGTACTGCTTTCTGGGCATTGCCTAGCAAGGTCCCGCAGGTAAATATGCTTTTAGCATATTTATTAAGTCACTAGAAGAAGCTCTGAAAGGGTAGGTACCACATCCTTACTCTTATTTCTCTCAGTGCTCTGCACAGGGTTCTCACACACACCATAGACGCACAGTAAAGGTTTGTTGAATTAAACACAGGAATGCTTTTCTTACGATGGTGATGCTAGTGATAATTAGGATGGTTGTGAAGGGTGGATGGTGGTAATGGTGTTAATGTCTAGAGAGTTCAATAAATTTTTGATGAATTGGATGGTGAGGGAAAGGGGCCAGGATAGTTATTGGGGTGATGGTGGTAGTGATGATACTGGTGTAATGGAGATGAAAATGGCAGGTAGTGATAGCGATGACTATGATAATGTTAATCATGATGATGGGGGGAGATAATGGTGGTAGTGGCGATGATGGTTATGGTGACGATTAAGTAAGATCCCATAGGGTCCTTCCGGATTACTAAGTTCAACCCTCTCATTTTAAAGAGGAGGAAACTAAGATCCAGAATGAAGTGAATTGCCCAACATCACACAGGGAGTACATGGCACAGCTGGGATTTGAACCCAGTTCTTTGGGGTCCAAATCCAGCATTCTTTCCGCTGTGCCACACCATAATGATGGTGGTAATGGGGATGGAGACAGTAATGATGGGGGTGGGGTCCAGGGCTGACCCTTCAAATGGGAGAAGGGGTTAGCGCATGCTCACCCAGAAGAAGGAACTTCCTCTTGTCCCCATAGAGCCGAAGAAGATGCCCACAGTACTCCTGCACAGACAGCCCCAGCCTGTATTCTCGCAGCAGCAGAGCAAACTGCTGGATCTCGGGTGGTGATAGCTTGTTCCGCAACTGTGGGGAAGAGCCAGGAGGTGGGACCAGGCAAAAGACAGAGGACAGGTCCACAGTGGGGTGCATATTCCACAGGGTTTGGCAAAGTATGGCTAGTATGATTGCTGGGGGTGAGGCCATAGGCAATTCAGGGGGCAGAGGGCACTGTGGAAAGGGGGATGGCCTGTGATCTCAATGTTCTTTTAGTTAGAAATGTTTTTTCTAACTGGCCCCTCTCTACTTGCTTCCTAGAGAACTAGAGAGAAGATGGAGGCCCAGGACAGGAACCAACTACAGGGACACATATCTCTGTCCTCTGTCCCATCAGAGGACTTCACTGAGGGATCTGGACATGGGAGTATAGGTGCCAGATGAACAGGGGTCCCATGAGATAGGGGAGGATGCAGACTTCCAGGGAAGGAAAGGGGCAGGTGGGAGCTCGCATGGGGCACATGGGGGAAAGAGGCAGAGGTTTCATTGGGCACCACAGGATGTGGGTATGTGGGAGGGGAAGAGAGACAGGTCAAATAGACAGACATGAATGGGTGTGGAAGGACGGGGGTGGAGGGTGGGGAATGCTGTGAGTGAGCAAAGGCTTCTACAGAGTGCAAAAAGATATAGAAGCTCAGGAAAGAGGGCAGGTGAGCTGGGACAATCAATCTCCAGAGCTTGGGAAAGTGGCACTGACCTTGCCCAGGCCTTACCGTCACCATATAGTCCTGTAACTGCTCCAGACCCAGGCTGCTGCCATCGCTTTCACTGCAGTGAGATCCCTGGAAGGAGGGTGTGGATGTCCCACTATAATAAGCTTCGAAGGTGTCATGGGAGCCATTACTGGAAAGCACAGACAGAGACAGGTGCCCTGATTCCCTCCACTGGGCCCTCTATTCCTGCCTGACCAACCCCCTCCGCAATCCTCCCTTCTGCCAGGGTCCCTTCAGCCCAGTGTGTAGTCTCCTAGGGTCTGCCACGTTAGTCAGTCAGTCAGTCAGTCAATAAACATTTGATAAGCACCTACTATGTGCCAGGCACTGTACTAAGTGCTGGGGATACAAAGAGAAGCAAAAGACAACCCTTGCCCTCAAGGAGCTCACAGTCTACTGGGGGAGATAACACACAAAAAACTATGTATGAACATGTTATATACAAGATAAATTGGAAATCATCAAAAGGAAGGCACTAGAATTCTGGAGGATTGTCCTAGAACAGAAGCATCAGATACCCAACATAGACTATGAGCTCCATTGGGGCAGGAATAAATAGCATGCATCTTAATTCAACTTTGCCTCTTTACCCAGGGCCCTTCACGTAGTAGGTATTTAATAAACATAGAATGTTTAATAAATGAAATCCCAGTTACCCGAGGAGGGTGCTCAGCTTTGTGGCTCCATCTCAGGTTTTCAGCCTGAGCCACAACTCCTTTTCTTCTCTTCCCCCCTTACCTAAACACACACACACACACACACACACACACACACACACACACACACAAGGATGGTTGTGAAGGGTTGATGACAGAGATATGCTGGAGTCCAGATCAAGGGCTAAAATTTTAGCGTAAATATTTACGCCTCAGAAATCAGCAAATGCTACAAATCAAGGCTTGATATATTCATTGTCTAAATTTAAGAAAGTGTTAAAAATGCAGATTAAACTTAAAAATGTATATGCATATAATTTCCCCCCCTAAGAGCGCATTTGTTAAACATTGACCAACACAGCCCTGGCTGAGGGTGACAGTGACATTGTTGATGATAGAGGATTCAATAAATCTTCAATAAACAATGGAATGGTGCTGGGGGGGGGGGAGATTTAGTTATTGGGGTGATCATAGGATCATAGAATGAGAGCTAGGAAGAATCTTGTAGCCCATGTAGTCTAATGCCCTCATTTTATAGTTGGGGAAACTATGACATATGCTACTGATCACGGGCTGTTCTCCAGGTACAATCTCATCTTTAACCTAGAATCAGGGGATCAGTTTTAGACACATAGGGAAATCATAAGCATGTCACATACACCAAGAGCACTCAAAATAATTTCTCAATTATATACAGGGTTAAAAAAACCCACTGACTGAAGGAAGCTCAAATGTAGCAGAAAGGACCCTGTTCTTGAGGGCAAAAGAACTGTGTGTTCTGGGACCAACACTTTCTATTGATATGATGTGATGCTCATTGATTGGGGTGGCTAATTTGTGAGATGACCCTGTGTTACCTTGTGCTTGCTTTGTGGTGTAGTGGAAAGTGCTGGATTTGGAGTCAGAAATATTTGGATCCAAATGCTAGCTCTTCTATCTAGTACAAGATGATTGATAAAATTCCTCTCAGCTCTTTTATTTATTACAATTATTAGAGTCTCTCCTAGCTCTTCTATACTGCAATTGACAAGGTCCCTTCAAACTCTCAGGCCTGTGATCCTGTGACATGTGCAGCTTTGGGTAAATTCCTTCCCTTCCCTAGGTAGGCTTCAGTTTCCATATTGATCACTGAAGGCGCTGGACCAGATGACCCCTAAAGTCCCTTCTAGCCCTGACTTTCTATGATCTGTGTTCTAAGGTCCCTCTCAGTGCTTGTGCTTTATAGGTCTTTTTGTGGCTTAGTGAGTTTCAAGCCTGCTAGGTGATGATCGAGCATCTTTAGTTTCCTCATCGTCCCCCACAGCGCCTAGAGCCAGGTTAGCACACAGCAGGGACTCAGCCAGGGACATCCTTCTTGCCAGACAGTGGTGAAGAATTTCCCCAGGAAACAACCAGGTGTCTGGGGTAACTACTGGGTGCATGGAGAGGGATAGGGATTGGGCTAGGGGGAGGGGAGAGGGACAGCACCATCTCTGGTGGCGGTCGGTACCTACAAAGAGCTGCAGCAACTGAAATCAGCATCATAGCCATAGGTCCCATCTGTGCGGCAGCTCTCACCTGCAGTAGGACAGAGATCAGTTAGAAGAAAAAGCAGGATTCTATCTTTCCTGGGGCCATCTTCTTTCCCTCCACTGGCCCCATCCCCAGACAGTGTCCTAGGCACAACTCCCTAATTCCTATCCTCATGCAATTCTCTGTCCCTTAATAATAGGTCATGTTTCCCTGGTCATTTAAGGCTTACAAAGCATTTTCCAGAGAAGATTAAAAAAACACCAGTGGGTTAGGTAGTTAAAATATTATTATCTCCATTATACAGAGGAGGAAACTAGGGATCAGAGATGGGAAGTGATTTGTCCAGGGTCGTGTAATTAGTAAATGTCAGAGCCAGGATTTGAACTCAGACCTTTTGTTTATAAAAACAATCCTCTTTCTGCTATACTGCAGTCTTCTTTTCTAAGCCATGAAATATAAAGGACAATTGAAGAATCTAGGTGTATTTAGGCTGGAGAAGGTTGTTGTGTTTGTCCTTCATTCTTGAAGAGGACCATGACATCAGGGAGTTGATGACATGACTTGTGATTGATTTTGATTTAAGCGAGGGAGGGCTGGGCAAAGTCACCAGCCTCACTTTCTCCTCCAGAACCACCTGGGTCCAGTGGCCAGATGCACATCAGGACGACTGGAGATGGCCCACAGCTGAAGAAGAAAAGATTTAGGGGCAGGATGGGGATAGAATTGGGGTAGGATGGGGGCAGGATTCCTCCCTGTCTTCAAAAATCATGAAAGCCATCACTGGGTTTAGGCTTGTTCTTCATGTTCCCAGAGGTCAGAACCAGGAGCGGTCAGTGGAAATTATAATGAGGCAGATTTAGGGTTGATGGAAGAGAAAATTTCTAAAAATGGGTTGCCTTAATTGGTAGGATCCTATCTAGAGCCATCTAGTCCACCATTACCCCCAATTTAGAGGTGAAGAAGCAGAGGCCCAGAGAAGTTTAGGCCTCTAGGGTCACATGGCAGACATGGGATTCGAGCCCAGGTTCTCTGTCTGAGCTCCTTGTAACAGGAAGTGTTCAAACTGGGTGGATAGCCCTTAATCAAGGATACTGTAAAGGAGGTTCTTTTGAAGGATGGCAAACTGGCCTGGAGACTTGCCAGATCTCTTTTAGCTCTGGAAGCCTATAATTCTAGTCTTAGTCCCCATTCCAAAATTAAACCTCAGGTCCTGCCAAAGCAGGAACCATGTATATTCTTTCTTTTCTTGGGTGTTTCCCAATACATAGCACAGGGCTGGGCACACAGGAGGGAGATGTTCAATAAAGACTTCTTAATTAGTTGGTTAAGTCTGGAGTCCCTCAGGACCAGGCCCTCTGGCTCCTCAGCTTCTAGCTCTGTTCTCCTTTATCTGAATCTGCCTTTCTCTTGCGCCTCCAATCTTTGCATGTGCAATCAAACTTCTGTCTGAGTTGGGTGGGAAAAGGCTGGAGAGACAGATGGAATCCAACCAAATTGCATGACTCTCATTTTTCCACTTCTGTATCACCCCCCCACGCATAGAGTACCTAGGGCAGGGCTAGCACTGAATGACAGCTCATCTAAAGATCCCTCCCTCTTTGCCTAATACTGGCCCAGAATTTTCACAAGGAACAGAAAAGAGGAATCTGGAGGGACAGCTAGCTGTGGGGAACAGAAGAAGGGATCTTTGCTCAGGCTCCTAGTCCTGGAATGTCCTTTCTCTGCCCCTTCCTGCCATCTCTACCTGCTGAAATCCTTTCTTTACCTCAAGGCCCAGCTCAAATGCTTTGACCTCCACAAAGCCTTCCTTGACTTTCTCCCCACTCTCTGAAGATGGAAGTGAGCTCTTTCATCTGACCTTATAGTACTTTGTTCATACCGCTCTTAGGTATTTACTATTGGAGAGACATTTGAGCATAATGGAAAGTCACTGGACTTGGAGTTAGAAGTCCAGAGCATGAGTCATAGAATCACAGCATCTCAGAAATAAAAGGGACTACAGAGCTATTTGGTCCAGCTGGTGCCAGAACAGATATTGTCTCTAGCATGTAGCCAACACAGAGCCATCCAGACTCCACTTAAAGACCTTCAGTGATGGCAGATGTATTACCTTTCAAGGCAGTCCACTCTACTTTCGGACAGCTCTAATTATTGTCAAGGGGACAGCTAGGTGGCTCAGTAGATAGAGTGCCTGACCTGCTGGAATCAGGAAAACTCAGCTTCCTGACTTCAAATCTGGCCTCAGATACCTACTAACCGTGTGACCCTAGGCAACTTAACCCTGTTTGCCTCAGTTTCCTCATTTGAAAAAGAGTTGGAGAAGGAAATGGCAAACCGCTCCAGTATCTCTGAAAAAAAAAACAAAACAACAACCCTCAAATGGGATCACAAAGAATTGGACATAAAAAATAATTGAGCAATGAGTTATTGTCAAGTTTTTCCTTGTATGGTACTGAAGTCTACGGTATGGTATATTGGGAATGCAACTAGATTTGGAGTCAGAAGACCCGGGTCCCAATCCTGGCATAATTACCAGTGTGACTTTCAGTAAATCCCTTAATCTCTCTGGGCCTAGTTTCCTCATCTATAAAATGAAGGGATTAGATTGAAGGAAGGAAACAAGAATTTATTATACATCTACAGTGTGCTAGGCACTGTGCTAAGTGCTTTACAATTATTATCTCATTTGATCCCCACAATAACCCCATGAAGAAGGTGTTATTATTATCCCTATTTTACAGATGAGGAAACTGAGACAAATAGGGATTAAATGACTTACCCAGGGTCATACAGCTAGTAAGTGTCAGAGGCCACATTTGAAGTCAGGAAAATTAGTTTTTCTGACTCTAGCCACTCTTTATACACAGTAGGTGCTAAATAAATGTTTGGAGGGGTTGAAGGATGTGGAATAGCTTTCTAGCCCTTGGTTTCTCTCAAAGGCAGCTGATCTGTACTTCCTGCCTAATTAGATTCTTTGACCTGGGTTCAAATCTTATCTTGGGATCTTATTACCTGTGTGACTCTGAGCAAATCACTGAACCTCTCTAGGCCTTATTTTCTTCATCTATAAAAAAAAATGAAGGCATTGGACCAGTTGAGAGGCTTTATGGAGTAGTGAATAGTGTGTTGGACTTTGAGTCAGGAACACCTGGCTTCAAATTCCACTCCATGCTTACTAGTTGTGTGACACCCCTCTCCCCCAGTCAGTCACTTAACCTCTCTAAGCTTCAGTTTTTCCTCATCTGTAAAAACAAAGGGCCTGAACTACCTGATCTCTTGAGGTCCCTTTCAGCTCTAAGTTCCCTGATCATTTGGTTCATTTCATTTTGGTTTAGGGAGAAGAGGAGGGTGGTACCGAGGTAAAGCTGCCTCTGACCCAGCACTCACTGCGGCTGATAAGCCAGGGCCGTTCAGGGGTAGAGGTGTAGTGGTAGCCAGCCCGATCCACACACTCAATGGTCTGATCTCCATAGATGATCTGGAAGACCTGGCAGATGAGAGCACAGTATTCTTCGGCTGCATCCTGACCACAAAAGAGAGGAGAAGTTAGTAATTGAGAACATCTCCAAGCTGGGGTGTGGGGGTGGTAGGTGTGGCAGCTTTAGCAGTCTGGAAAGTGAGAGTCAGAGTGGTGCTGAGGAAAGAGTACTAGGCCAGAGATTTGGGAGACCCAGATCCTAGGCATAGCTCTGTCTCCAATTTGCTGTGTACTTTTGGACAAATTATTTCTGCTTGCTGAGCCTTAGTTTCCCTGTTTGTGAAATGAGTGGGTTGGCCTGTGTGGTTTCTCTAAGGCCCCTTAGCTCTAACATTCTATGCTCTTTCAAAAGGTCCCTTCCAGCTTTAACATTATAACTGGTTGTCACATTCTTCTCTATTCCTTTCTTTCAGCCATTGTGAATATTCCTTACAAAGGGGCATTGGAGGGAGGCTGGGAATATCAAGGACTCTAGAGAAAAAAAAAAAAAGATTTATTCTCATACTAGGTCCTGACCATCAGGTTGGGGATATATTTAAAACAGGTCAGGCTTTTAGGGAACCCCCTTTAATTATAGTTATCCCTTCCATATCACAGCGGCTAGGGGTATGGTGCCCCTGTGATCTGGAAAATCCATGTAAAATTTTTTGGCCTTCCTTTCATACCAGAGAAGAAGTCTGAATTTTTTCTTTTTCTTTTATGGGATGTTTACAGTACCTTATTGTAAAATTTGGGTTATTATACAATATTATGCATATATTTTGTGCATTCTAAGTCGTCTGCTGGCCTTCATGTGTCATCTATGGTTTCTGTAAAACTCCCCTAAAATTCCCGTTTAATTTCTTATGCCAACCCACAATACAGCAAAATCATGATTGAGAAAGCCACAGTGTGGAAGGGATAACTGTATAGTCATTGTTTTCAGTATAGTTGCAATATAGGATGGAGCTTTGGGGCCCCTCAGCCCCGTGATGTTATAACATCCCTCACCTCCATCTTTTCTCTCTTCTTGTGGCCACCACCCAAGTTCTACCTGGTCTATTGGAATAACTGCTTAACTGGTCTTCCTGCCTCCAAATCTCTCCTCTGTCCAATCTGTCCTTTGTGTGATGCTAGAATTATTTTCCTTAAGTATGGATCTCTTCAGGTTACTCTTCTGTTCAAAAACATTTAATGGCTCCGTATTGCTTCCCAAATAAAGTTCAGACTCCTCTACCTGACATTCAAAACCCTCTATAATTGGACACAACCCTACCTTTCTAGTCACTGGATACTCCCCCTTGCATTCTACACTGTAATCAAACCAAGCAACTTTGTCCCTATTACGTACCCTGACCTTTCCCAACCCTGCGCCTTTGTTTATGCTGAGCTTAGAATGTGCCTATGTCCCTCTCTATCTGAATTACTGAATCCTTACCCGACCTTCAAAGACTACCTCTTCCATGAAAGCTTCCCTGATTCTCCCAATTCTTTCTTTTTTGGGGGGGGGAGGTAATGGGGTGAAGTGACTTGCCCAGGGTCACACAGCCAGTAAGTGTAAAGTGTCTGAGGCCGGATCTGAATTCAGGAATTCCTGAATCCAGGGCCGGTGGTCTATCCACTGTGCTATCTAGCTGCCCCTGATTCTTCCAATTCTTGGTAATGACCTTGACCCTCAGACTTCAAATATTATCCTGCACCTCTCTAATGGATTTATCATATAATGTTGTGTATTAGAGTTTTCTGGGTTGGTATCTTATGTCCTTATTAGACTTTGAGTTCCACGGAGGTAGGGGATAGACAGAGTACTGGATTTGGAATCAGGAAGACTAAACAAATCATTTAACTTCCTTAAGACAAAGATTCTTTGTCTGTAAAATGGGATCATGCCAATTACTTCATGGGTTACTGTAAGAATCAAATGTATGTAAAGTGTTTTGTGAACCCTAAATTGCTATAGAAATGTTAGTTTCTAAATTTTGTATTTTCCTCAGTTTCTTGTACAGTGTTCTGCAAACAGTAGGTGACTAAGAAATGTCAGTGGAGCTCTTTTTATAATAGTGAAGGACTGAAAACAAAATAGATACCGCTTGGTTGGGGAATGAATAAACAAATTGTGATACATGAATATGGTAGAATATTGAGTATTGTAAGAAATAAATATGATGAATACAGAGAAATATGAAGAGACTTATGTGAACCAATGTAAAGTGAAAATAAGTAGAACCAGGAAAACAATAGATATAGTAACTACACACTGTAAAAGGAAACTGGCAACAAAACAATTACAACCAAAAGCTGTGGAATTATCATTACCAAGCTGGGCCCTCAAGAAGGGATATGGAAGTGTATCTTCATTCTTTCTTCACAGAGGTAGAGGACTATGGATAGGTATGAGACCTTGAATATAATGTTGGATGTGGTTGTTATGTTGGTTAATTTTGCTGAATTGTTTCTTTTTCTCTTATTAATTCTTTGTTATGAGACATAACTCTTTGGGAAGGGGAAAGGATATATTGGGAAATGTAGGTGAAGTAAAAATAAGAGACATCAATGAATTTTTCTTAAAATATCTGTTGAGTTGAAATTGGTTGAATGCTGTGGCCCAGACTGGGGCTCTAGGGCCCCTCAAGTCAGATGACCTCTAGGCCATAGCCGTTCAATTCACCTTGGTTGAGGGGATAACTCACCCTATTGGCAACTGCCAGGATGATGAGGTTGCAGTAGGCATCAGGGCTAGGATCCTGAGGGTCCAGGGGGTTGAGACCAGGTTGTCGGCGCTCCCAGCTGCCGCCACTGAAGGTCTGCCGCCGCTCCCAGCTGCCCCCAGGCTTGCCCCCCTGCCGCCACTCCCAGCTGCCCCCAGGCTTGCCCCCCTGCCGCCGCTCCCAGCTGCCACTGAATGTCTGGCGCCGTTCCCAGCTCCCAAAAGCCCGGCCCACAGCTTTCTTCTCACCAGCACCTTGCTGTCGTTCCAAGCTGCCCCCCCCCCCACCACCACCAGTGGCCCGGCCCTCGGTGCCCCCCCATGCCATCCTCCAGTCCAGGCTGCAGATGGTGTGGCGTCGCTCCACACCACTTGAAGGCGGTCTAGGTTCAGGACCGCTGCCTGTTGACCTCTTCTCAGGGGTCATGCCAGCCACTCCAGGCTCCCGCCTGCCACCGGGGCACACATCCAGGCCAGCAGGCACTGGATCCACACCCAGCCCTAAGAGAGGACGAAAAAATGACCACATAACCAAGACCAAAGGTTAAGGCATGGGAAGGAAAGAACATGTCGCCACTTGGGACCTGCTTCCTCTACCTTTCATGTAGAAGGGGAGTGTGGGATGGTGGCAAATCTTTTGGGCAAAGAGTCAGAACACCTGGATCATGGTCCATATTATCTCTAAGGTACCTTCCAGTTTTAAAAACATGTACAAGTCAATTGCTACATATATGAACCCGGGCAAATCGCTTGATTCCTGAGCCTTAGTTGCTTATCTGTAAAATGGTGATAATAATTCCTGAATTACGAACCTCACAGTAAGGATCATAGTATCCCAGATTTAGAGATTGAGGGGTTCTGGAAGGTCATCCAGTCAAGAAATGGGTCCCAAGATGATAAGTGATTTTCCCAAGGTTGCGCAAGTAACGAGGAGCCCAGGAAGATCCTGTGGTTCCTATATACCTCACTGCTTCTCAGTACCACTAAATGAATAATGAAAGCAGATCTAGCCCTGATCAGTTGGGTGACTGGTGAAGTGGAGAGAACACTAGATTTTTGAATTCATCGTCCTGGGTTAGAATCAGGTTCTGTTACTTACTACCTAAGCCTCCCTTTCCATCAGTATAAAATAAGGACTAGACCAGATCCCATCTAAGATCTGGACAAGGCCACTCCAGTATCTTTGCCAAGAAAGCTCCAAAAGAGTCAGACACAACTGAAAACAAATGAACAACAAGGTCCTTTACAGTTCTATATCCCCTGGGATTGCAAACTTCTCTCATCCTCAGTTTCCTCATCTGCAAAAATGGGGATAACAGTTCCCACTCTATCTACCTCAAAAGAAGAGTTGTAGTGAACAAAGTGCTTTGTAGTAATGAGAGCTGTTATATTATTCCTGGACAAGGCACCCCACTGCTTTCCTGTCTTTGATACGAGTGTGAAAGTCAGGGCAGAGCCACACAGAGAGAATAAGGAATCAGAAAACTAGGGTTCAAATCTTGACTCACAATCATTGATGATGATGTTTCATTTTTCAGTTGTGTCTGACTTTTCCTGACCCCATTTGGGGTTTTCTTGGCAAAGATACTGGAGTGGTTTGCTATTTCCTTTGACAGTCCATTTTACAGATGAGGAAACTGAGGCAAACAGGGTTAAGTGACTTGCCCAGGGTCACACAGCTAGTAAGTGTTTGAGGCCAGATTTGAATTTGGGGAGATGATGCTTCCTCATTCCAGGGCCTTGCACTCTATCCACTGCACCTCCTAGTTGTTCCTACAACCATTATCTGTGTGATATTGGGCAGGTGATATCCCTCGTCAGTCTCAGTTTCCTAATGAGGGGAATAACTATTTATAGAGTTCCTACTATGTACCAGGCACTGTGCTTTTTACAAACATTAACTTATTTGATCCTCATAACAACCCTGTGAGGTAGGTGCAATTATTATCCCCATTTTACAGTTGAGGAAACAGAGGCAAACAGAGATTTAAGTGACTTGCCCAAAGTTGCACAGTCAGTTAACTCTTTGAGGCCAGAGGTCGTTCTGACTCCAGGCTTGGTGCTGTTTCCACTATGCCACCAGCTGTCTCTGCCTATCTCCATCATCAATAAAATAAAGGAGTTGGATCAGTAATGTCCCTTGTATCCTCCTCATAGATTCTAAGCACCCTGAAAGTAGGGACTTTCTTACATTTGTATTTGTATCATCCCCAGCATCTCAACTGTGCCTGGTACAAAGAGGAGCTTAATAAATGGTTGGTCCTAGGAGGCACTTCGGGTGAGAGACCAGGGCGGGGGTCAGGAGGAGACGATCTCAAAGGTAGAATCCTTTGGAAGAATGACTTTGGTCTGACCTCTAGTATGTTTCAATTGGCCCTGCTCTGGAGCCTCCCTCACCTCATCCCCATTCCCGAATTCTAGCGGTGTAGTCTTCACTCGCCCCTCCCCGACCCCCGCCCCCAGCCCCTGGACCAGTCTTCCCCTAGGGTCCCGCCCCGCCTTGTGTCTCACCCGTCTTGAGCACTAGCAGGTGGAGCGCATCGTCCTGCAGGTAGGAAGCAGCCGCGATCTCGTGCGTGGGTATGCGCAGGATCAGCTCCTCATTGTCCCTCCATGTGAGGAGCAGGCACCTCGCGGACAGGCTGAGGATGCTGTCCTGCTCCAGGGTGCTCTTCAGGGGCAGCTCTTTCAGCTGCTGCGGAGCCAGAGCCAAGGAGGAGTGTCGAGGGAGCTGCCCCTGGGGCCTCAGCCAAGTCTACCTTGCCCCTCCCCCAACACACCCACACACCCGCTGCCTGCCCTTGCCCCTGTCCTGTCTTAATCTGCCCAGAAGCTCCACAGGAGGAAACTGACGGTGGGATGGGATGGAGACAGTGTCCTGCCCACCCTGTCCACCCTCCCCACTCCTACCTTCCTCTCTCCTCACCCGTGCAGTGTCCAACAGCTGCAGGAGTTCATCCCGGCTAGAGGGGTTCAGGGAGGAGGTGACCCAGGTTAAGTGTCCTAGAAACTTAACGGGAAGCCCAGAGCAGTCACTAGGGCACTGAGAACTTTTGCTCTCTCCCACTGGTTGAAACACTCCCCTGAAGAGAAGGCCTATAAATTTAGAGCTGGGAGGGCCCTTATAGAAGGGAAGAGAATAAGCATGTATATAGTACCCATCAGGCACTGGGCTAAATGTCATTATAAACATCTTATTTTATCCTCACAGGAACTCTTTTAGGTAGCTGCTATTATTATTATTTTAAAGCTAGGTAGTACTGTGAATGGAGCATTAGCCCTCAAATCAAGAAGACCTGAGTTCAAATCAGCCTCAGATACTAGTTGTGTGACCCTGGACAAGTCACTAAACCTCTTTTTGCCTCAGTTTCCTCATCTGTAAAATGAGTATAATAATAGTACCTACCTTCTGGGGTTGTAAGAATCAAATGAAATGATCATTGTAAAGTGCTTAGCACAGAATAGGTGCTATATAAATAATAGCTATGATTATCCCCATTTTACAGTCGAAGAAACTGAGGAATACAGAGGTCAAATGACTTGCCCAGGGTCACACAGCTAGTATGTGTCTAAGGCCAGATTTGAACACGTGTCTTTCTGATTCCAAACCCAGTGCTCTATCCACCGAGCTGCCAGAGACTTTTCTTTTAGTCATATATTAATATATTATAAGGGGTAATCATACCCCCTTATTTTACAGATAAGAAAAAGGAGGCTCAGAGCAGTTAAATGACATAGTCAGGATCACATGGCTAGTAATGCCAGAGGTGGGCTTAACATTCCAGTCTTCTTGACTCCAGATCCAGCAACCTCGCCACTATATTTCTATGCTCTTCAGGGGATGGGGTAGGGGACATTGTGGAGACGGGGGAACCTGTACCTTTTGGGGGCTGCTAATAAAATAATAATGCCCCCATTATGTATCCCTTTAAGGTGTTTAAAGTGATCCCAGCAACCCTGTGTAGTACAAATATTATCTCTATTTTACAGAAAAGTAAACTGAAGCTTAGAACAGTTGGCTGTGGCCAAGGTAACAAAACTAATAAGCAGAACCAGGGTCTGAACCTAGGTCCTTTTACCTCAAATCCAATGTCATTTCCACCATATCATTGATGCAATTTTGGGGGTTGGGACAGGGAAGCAAGGCCAAGGCAAGATGTTTGTCACTTGGCCCTCTGCCATTCTTTCCCCCATCCCTAGGACAGTCAAGACAGACCCACTAAATCCTGTCAGAGCCCCTCTGATGAGACTTTGTCCCTAGTGGGACCATCAACATCACGGCTCTGCTATTAGAAGACCTGGGTTCAAATCTCATCTCTGACACTATCTGTGTGATCTTAGACAAGTCATTGAATTTCTCTCATTTTCCTCATTTTCCTCTTCTGTGAAACAAGTGGGCGGAACTAGATGACTTCTAAGGTTCCTCCCAGTTCTAGATCAATGGTCTTGTGCAAAATGGATAAAAGACATATCTTTCAGTCTGGAAGAACAGGGTTCAAATCACATCTCTGACACATACCAGCTCTGTTACCATTTGGATCTCACAACCTCTCAGTGCCTTAGACAATTCTTTAAGACTATATACACTCAAGAATGGTCTGTATCAGAGAGGCAGTATGGTATAGTGGACAGAATGCTAGATAACCTGGGTTCTAATCCTGGCTCTGCTCTAGGACCTATTCTGTGGATCCTCTGCAAAGACCTATGTGACCTTGGGTAGGTCATTTCATTTCTCTGTGCCTTAGTTTTCTCATCTGTAAAATGATGGGGTTGGGCTATGACTGTTAAGGTCCCTTCCAGTTCTTTATCTATGATCCCCATCAGAAGTTCCCCCACACTGAGGAAGCCTTAGGTCCAAATTTCCCTCCTCCCGAATTTTATGGCACTTCACAAGGTTTGTGAAGTACTTTCCTCACAGGTCTGGAAGGTAACAAGGACAAAAATAATTATATAATTAACCCAATTTTACATCATTGACTCCTCTCTCTCTCTCTCTCTCTCTCTCTGTATCTGTCTCTGTCTGTCTCTCTGTCTCTCTCTGTCTTTCTGTCTCTCTCTCATATTCAATCTGTTCCTGAGTCCTGTTAATTTTAGGTTTATAAAACCTCTCATATATGCCTCCTTCTCTGTTCTCATCACCTCGTACCTGAACTATTGCAATAGCCTCCTGGCTGGTCTCTCTGCTTATGATTTCAGCCCATCCTCCACTCGCTGTCAAATTAATCTTCCTAAAGCCCAGGTCTGACCATATCACACATATACACACCTTAATAATAATAACTGATTTATATAGTGCTGTAAGTTTGCAAAGTGCTTTACAAATATGTCATTTTATTCTCACAACAAGTAGGTACTATTATTATCCCCATTTTATAGGTGAGGAAACTGAGACAGGCATTGGTGAAGTGACTTGCCCAGAGCCACACAGCTAGTAATTGAGGTTGGATTCAAACTCAGGTCTTCTTGACTCCAGGTCCAGAGTGCTATCCACTCTGACACCTAGCTGCCTCGATAAACCATTCAATCCTATTCAACAAATTCTAATGGTTCCCTATTACCTCTAGGATCAACATAAAATCCTCTTTTTGGATTTTGAAGCCCTTTATAACCTGGTCCCTTCTTACCTTTCCAGTCCTCTTACATCTTACTCCCCTCTGCATGACATTGGCCTTCTTGCTGGAACAGGACTCTGTCTCTCTCCACACTCTGACCATCTTCCCTGGCTTTCTGTCTCCCCTGCCTGGAATGCTCTCCCTCCTAATCTCTACGTCCAGGCTTCCCTGGCTTCCTTCAAGCCGTAGCTAAAACCCTACCTCCTGCAATAGGAAGTTTTTTCCTATCCCTTTAATGCTAATTCCTTCCCTCTAAAATTAGTTTCATATACATGTATATATAATATGTATATATGCATGTATATATGTGTGTATCTATATATCTTTAGCTATATATCTTGTTTGTACATAACTGTTTGCATGTTGTCTCCCTCATTAGCTAGAGGCACCTAGATGGAGGAGAAAGGGAGGAAGGGGACAAGCATTTATTAAGCACTTACTATGTGCCAAGGTCTGTTCTAAGAGCTTTACAAATATTATCTCATTTGATCCTCACAACAACCCTGGGAGGTAGGTGCTCTAGCACTGGGCCTGGAATAGGAAGACCTGAGTTAAAAATCTGACCTCAGACACTTACTAGCTGTGTGACCTTGGGGAACTCATTTTGCCTCTGTCTGCCTTAGTTTTCTCAACTGTAAAATGGGGATCATAATAGTGCTTACCTTCCAGAGTTGTGGTGAGGACAGTGCCTGGCATAGTAGGTGCTTAATAAATGTTTGTTTCCTTTTTTTCCTTCCCCATTAGATCCTGTGCCCCTTGAGGACTGGGACTGTCTTTTTGCCTTTCTTTATACCCCCAATGCTTAGCACAGTGCCTGGCACGTAGTAGGTGCTTAATAAATGCTTGTTGACTTGTTGGCACAGCCAGAGCTGGGACTCAAATCCAGTGCCCTTTTGCCTGTACCATACTGACTTATCCTTTTCCTCCTATCCTTTACATTCTTAAAGCATTTTGCACTTTTCAAAAGCATTTTCACTGTCTTATTTAATCCTTACAAAATCCCTGTGACATAGAAAGGACCATTCATTCACAAAATTGAGTTTTATTGTGGAAAGAACCTTGGATTTGGACTCAGAGAACCAGAGTGGAATCCCAGTTCTGGTAAGTACCTGATCTTGAACAAATCACTTAAATTTGGGGGGCTCAGTCCAATCTATAAAATAAGGAGTTTGGAAGAGATGACTCCCTCTAAAACTCCAGTTCAAAACCCTACAAATGTGCAGAACACATTTGTTTAGATGAGATTTGGTTCCTGCTCTCCTAGAGCTTAGAGTCTGAAAGGAGAGTAGAACATACACACACACACACACACACACACACACACACACACACACACACATGTTATCGTTCTTCTCATTTTCCAGACTAGGAAACAGAGGTCCAGGGGTCAAGGTCATACCTTAAACTAGTGATGAGCCTGGATTAAAAAACTCCAGTCTCCAGACCACTTTAGTAATTCAGGAGTCTCCCCCAGTGGCCAATTAACATAAATTTGCATAACCAACCAGCTAGAGGTTGCCTAATCCCTGCTCTGGGCCAAACCTAGAGGGGAGAGAAAACGAAGCTTCAAAGGGTAGGGGAAGACCTTTAAGTCAGTCATTCCATAACCATCTATTAAGCACCTACTATGTGCTAGGCACTGTGCTAAGTGCTGGGGATACAAAGACAGGCAAAAGTCAGTTCCTGCTCTCATAGAACTCAATCTGATGAAGCAGAAAGCATTTAAACAACTATGTACAAACAGAATATATACAGGTGCCATCTAAAATGTTAAGGAACAAAGAAATTCATTTGGCAGCTCTATCCACCAGCAATGCACTCTCTCCCAGTCTGTTCTTGGGGCCCCCAAGCATCTCTGGCCCTAGGTCCTATAGTTCTAGGAGGTCATCACACACAGAGACCCAACTCTTCTGATCCTGTAAACTTTAAAATATTATATAAATGTGAACTATTATCAGTAGTAAACCTGTGGACTAGAGAATGAGACTGATTAGTTGAAGACTGTGTCCACGACTGGGAGCTAGGTGGTAAAATGGATAGAGCACTCACTGGGCCTGAAATCAGGAGCTTCATTAAGTTCAAATCTGGTTCTAGACACTTACTAGCTGTGTGACCCTGGGCAAGTCACTTAACCCTGTTTGCCTCAGTTTCTTCATCTGTAAAATGAACTGGAGAAGAAAACAGCAAACCACTCTAGTATCTTTGCCAAGAAAATCCCAAACAGTCACAAAGGGTCAGACACAAGTGAAACAACTCAACAACAACAAAATGCTGCTGAAGGCATTCCATTGGACTATAACCTCCTTGAGGGTAGGGACTGTATTTTTATTTGTATTTGTATCCCTAGTACTTAGCATAGTGCCAGGCACATAACAGATACTTAATAAATGTTTATTCACTGATTGAGGGAAACAAAACCTCGATAATTTATGGCTGTGTCTTACTCATTGGATGTCAGTGAGTCTGGGTGAGTCTCTGTGAGTGTGGATATATGTATCTTCTATGTTTGCACGTGGCTTATAGAATCACACCTTTTAGATCGAGAAAGAATCTCAGAGGTTAAACAGTCAACCCCCTGATATCAGATTGGGATGAAACCTTAGAAACTTCTATTTCAATATCTCCATATTACAAAGGAAGAAACTGAGGCCAGAGGATATGGGAGGTATTCAAGGTCACACAGCATTTCAGTGGTAAAGACGGGGCAAAGACCAAAGGCTCCTGATTCCTGGGCCAAAGCTCTTTGTACTACACTATGCTGTCTATCTATTTCCTTTCTGGGGGGACAGCCGGGCTCCTTTGTAGAAGAGCTGATAAAGGAAATGACTGGGGAAAAGGAAAGAATTAGCATCTGGAGTCAGACGCCTGAGTTCAACGACCAACTCTACTGCTAACTACCTCAGGTACTTATAGTTAAAGTACCTCTATAGGTACTTATAGTTATAAGTACCTCTAAAGTACCTCTATAAAATGAGGGGTTTGAGCTAGATCATGTCAAAGGATTCTTCCAGCTCTAGATCCATGCCCCTAAATTGCCCCGACCCCAATTTCCTGCACGTGTCTCCCCACCATGTGATTTTCTTTCTTACTCCTTACCTTTACTTCCTTTTCTAGGTAGTCACAGAGCAGAATCTGGGGGTCAATGAGGTAGTCCGGGGGGTACAGGGGCACAGAGTGGAGGGGCCGTCGGCTCACAGGACTTCTCCCAGCCGACCTACGCCCTGTCTTAGGGAATACCAGCCGGCGGATAGGAGACACAAAGCCCTAGGGAGGCAAGGGGGGTTAAGAAGCCTGGGGAGGGGCCTCAAAGCCAAAGACCCAAGGGCTCAGCCAGGCTTTGGTGGGCCTCCCCTGCTCTGCGGGTGTGTACTTAAACCTAGTATGACTTGGGGATTCCCAATAAGGACAGAATTAGGGCAGGGCCGGGGTATGCTGGAGGCATCTCATGCCTCTGAGCTTACTGTTAAATTTTCAGTGTGAGTATTTAGACCTCAAATACTGTATCAGTATTACAAATTTGTATTACTACAAATCAGGGCTTGATTTATCATTTTGTTGATTGTTTAGATTGAAGAAAGTGGCTGAGAAAATATTAATAATGCAGATTAAACTTAAGTGTGTTGTGTGTCCTTTTTTTTTTAGAGAATTGGTTGTTAAACATTTGCCAGCACACCCCTAAACAGGGCTGTACTGTTGGGACATTAAGTATAACCAGAGGCTGTGTGAATGTATGAGTTGTGTGTATTTGAGTGTGCAGTTACACTCCAGGGAGTATGAATGTGGATGGGCGTCTGTGAGTGAGTGTGGATATATGTATCTTCTATGTTTGCATATGGTTCCTAGGATCACAGGTTTAGAGGTCACCTGTTCAACCCCCTGATTTTACAGGTGAAAAGACCTGCGGCCCAGAGGAGTCAAGTGACTTGTCCGTGGTCACCCAGGTAGGAAGTGCAAGAGCTAGGACTGGGGCTTCAGCTCTAGCCTTCTTTTCATTACTTCTTTTCGTGTGTGTGTGTGTGTGTGTGTGTGTGTGTGTGTGTGTGTGTGTGT
>NW_020954564.1:32512293-32543006 GCF_900497805.2 Vombatus ursinus
GTGTGTGTGTGTGTGTGTGTGTGTGTGTGTGTGTGTGTGTGTGTGTTTGTGTATGGCAAGTGTGAGTTCTTGAGTTTGAGTTTCTGAGTTCCTGTGTCCTTGTGAATGCATTAGTCCATGTGCATTCAAATAGGCATATGAGCACACGTGTATATGTGTGAGTCTGTATTTGGCCAAGGAAGTTTGCAAACCCTAAAACTCTCCTATGAATCTTGGCTTGTTTAGGTGGAAGGCTTCTAAGCATTGCTTGACCTCCAGGGGGAAAGTATAACTCTCTGAGTAGAAAAGATAGGCCTATTCTGAAATTAGAGACATGGTGACTTTCAGAGATGGATGGACAGACAGGTAGCTGTCATTTACATAGTTCTAAACATGTATTATCTCATTTGAACCTCAAGTCTATTGTGCAAGTTAGGGTCTATGAGTATTATGATCCCCATTTCACAGATGAAGAAACTGAGGCCCAGAGAGATTAAGTGACTTACCTCCCTACCCATGGTTACACAGCTAGTAAATGTTGGAAGTGGAATTTGAACCCAGGTGTTCCTGACTCCGAGTCCAACACTCTATTCACTATACCTCACTGCCTATGGGCCCAGATAGATACAAAGAAACAGACAGGGATCTATCTCTGAGGGCCAGAATTCCTAGGATGGGCTGCTTGACCTGGAACCCACCTTTATCCCAATCCAAAAAAAGATAATTACTAAGAGAGGACTTTAAAAAGAGACTCAGGAAGGGGGTTCTGAGGATAGATAACCAGGAAGGTCCAGAAATCAGGGTCTGCTAAGAATATTGGGGAAAACAAGTTTGGGGTGGCAATCTGGATCAATCTGTCTCCCTAATCCATCTGGTTCTGGGGATATGATCCAGAGTCTAGAGCCACTGAGCAACGGGATGGAAGAAAGTTTGGGGTCTGCCTGCCTGTCTTTTTACTGGAAAAGATACAGGGAACAGGAACTACTGAGAGCAGCTGGGGACTGAGTTTAGCATGTTGCACCAGTAAGTATTAGCACAATCAGAGAGGCAGAGCAATTGATCTTTGAGCCAATAACCCTGACAAGAGCTCCAGCTTCTCTGCCTCTGAGTTGCCCATAATCAGCTTGCAAAAACAGTCTGCAGAGGTTTCTGGGCTAGTGTCCCTAAACCAGACCACTCATTGAAAGACTCACAATTAACAAGAAAGCAAAAGACAGTCCCCAAGAGACAGAGTTAAGAGAAGAACTCCAATGTTGTGTTCTCTACCTGGCTCACCTGCCCCACAGGTTCTTCCCAGGGACACACATGCAGCTCAGGGGAACAGGGACAGACAGAAAGTCTGCCCCAAAACTCAAACTCTCCAGCTAGCTCTTCTGTGCCTCCCAATGAGGTGACACCTGGCTGTCCCTCTTATTAACACAATCGGCTCTGAGTAAGGGCCGGCTTGGGAAGCTGCTTTTATTAAACTAGCTATGGGAAGCCTCAGAGGGCAGAGAAGCTGGTGCCTTTGTTAGAACTGTCTTTACTGCTCTCCAGTCTTCCTAATTGTACTAAACTGGGCTCAAGTGCACTTTTCTCTCAGGGCTTCATTTCTTCATTTGTAAAAGGAAGGAATTGGACTAGAACTGGGGTTCTTCATTTTCTCCATCATTAAATTAGTTCACCCCATCAGCAAATTTGGATAAGGAAAAAATTACATCTTTATTTCAATGTAATGGGATTCCTTTGTAATCTTACGTATTTTGCTTTATGCATTTAAAGACAATATTTTGAGAAGCGGTCTGTCTATAGGCTACACGAGACTGCCAAAGGGGTCTGTAATATACAAAAATGTTAAGAAACCCTTGACTTAAAAAAAAAAAGTTGATCTCTGTGTTCCCTCCAGCTCTGAATTCTATGATCAGTTTATCTATCTCAGAGAGCAGGGAGAGATAACAGGATCCCATCCGTTACCAAGAGAGTCCCTAACATTGGCTTCATCCCTCCAGACGCATCTTTTCCTCCTCTCGCTCCTCCCCCCTCCAGGATCCCCCATTTTCTGGGCCCTGAAGCCCATTCCCAAGCCACAGCTCCAAACATACCTTTCTCCCTTTCTTCCCTTCGAACTCCATGGTGTGTGCCCCCAACCCCCAGCTCTGTACTGGCTGGAAATTTTCTTTGTTGTATTTCCTGCCTCGGAAACTCCACCAAGCAGACTAGGAATTCCTGCCCCTCCTGGCCTGATAAGAAGCACTGGACTAGAGTGGGTGGAGGTGCCAGGGACCCCAGGCCAAGGAAAGGAGTTCTGAGCAGAGTGGCAGCCCCTCTTGGGGAGAGCTGGGTAAGAACAGAGAATAAGTGGGAAGATATGGGAACTACCATTCCTGAGAGCTGGTAGGAGATAATCAGGGCCGGTAAGGCACACGTCCTAGGCCCTATGTGGCTACACTTTATTCCTATCCAGACTTTGTGACTAGGGATGAAGTTTCCCTTTCAGACTCCTTAGAAGCACAAAGTTGCCCACTGTCCTCATACTGCCCCTGGCTACCTAGGACCCACTGCTAGGCCCTACCCACTCAGGATCCCTTCCTATGCCTTCACTCCTCTCCATCCCAAACTGTCTCAGATCTAATGAACCCTTGAAGGATCACAGGACCCAAGATTCAGAAAGGACTTTGGAGGGCATCTAGTCCAACCTCTTCAACTTATAGATGGAGCTGAGACCCAGAAAGAGGCCTCATTTACAGTCATATAGGTGGCAAACATGGCTTTCAACCCAGCTCTGCTGACTCCATACCTGGAACTGTTTACATTATACCAGGGGCAGAGATGTGCTGTTAAATGGCTAACCCTCTTCCCCAAATCTGTTTACAAGGTATACTTTTAAATTTAATTTGCATTATTAACACGTTCCTAAATCTACTCAACAATCAACAAAAACAATTAATCAAGTCCTAATTTGTAGCATTTGCAGATCTCCAAGCTGTAGAAGCTCACACTGAAATGATCAGCTGTGGCAAGCTGGTAAGAGTGGCTCAAGCACAGCCCTGATACATGAGTCTAAAACTTGGTGGAATGAGCCCAGAACTAGCTTCAAGAGACTGGCGTTCTAGTCCCAGGTCAGACCCTGACTTTCTTCATTTGCTGTATGACTCTGTATTAAATTGCTTAACTTTCCTGGGCCTCAGTTTCCTCATCTGTTCAAAAGGGGATAAAGCAGGGTTGTGAAAGTCAGCAGAGAAGGAATGGAAAAATCCCAAGGACAGAACAAAATAAGAGATTATTCAGGAGAAGCAGCGATGGGTGTATTGATTTAAATTGTCTATTCTAATTCCAGTTTTGCCACCATCGATATGTGATCTTGGGCAGGTCATTCATGTTCCTTCCCTGGGCTTCAGTTACCACATCTTTCAGATGGGTTAGACTTAACAGTGTCTGAGGTCCTTTCCAGCTCTGACATTTTGTGATCTGTTTTTGGAAAATATAGGTACCTGCTTAGGTTCAGGGTTCACGTAGGAGTTCCCAGGCCTTTCCTCCCTCTCCCACCCTTCCCCACCCTCCCCACCCCCAGAGGCCAGATGGCCTGGGCTGGGAAGGTCTAGGCCTTGTAATTGCTTCCTCCTTCCTCTCTGTATATCCTGTGTTTCTAGCCACGGTGGCAGGAAGCTGATCTGGACTAGGCTTCACTCCCAGGCAGGAAGAGAGCAGATTTAATTCCTGTCCCCTCTGACAAATTCTCCTAGAGTCAGTTTAGACCTCCTCAGCAGTGCAAATACCCTCTAAGATCTTGGGTGCTGTCTTCAAATTCATAGGGTTGCTTGTGAAAGGAAAACCAGGTTTTCTTTGTATTTGTAGTGAAAAGCAGTATAGGATAATGGAAAGAACACTGGGTTTGAGTTCAAATCCTGCCTCATGTCCACTTACTGGATGTGTTACTAAAGGCTTTACCTTAAGCCTTAGTTTTTAAACCTTAGAGTTTATCTGTAAAATATGGAGAGTAATATTTATGTTGTTTAAGTTGCAGAATTGCTATGAGGAAAATGCTTTATAAACTCCTTTTTTTGGTGTGGGTGGGGGAGGCAATCCAGATTAAATGACTTGCCTAGGGTCACACAGCTAATAAGTGTCTGAAGCTGGATTTGAACTCAGGTCCTCTTGACTCCAAGGCCAGTGTTCTATCCATTGTGCCACCTAATTGCCCTACTTTGTAAACTTTTAAGTGCTACAGGAATGTGAGAAATGATTATTTTTGTGCTCTTCAAGCATATGTCATCTGGTAGAGAGATCTGAGCTGGAAGTTACTCTAGAGATTACTTAGTCTAACCCCCCTAGAATAGGCCTCCACCCCCTCTTCCCTAGAATATTTTGTTAGTCTCCCAGTCAGCCTCTAGTCTCTCCCCTTCTATTCCTTCTATATTCATTTTCCTAATGAACCATTTTGGCCACGCCCTTCCCCTTGTTCAAGACCCGTCAGAGGCTTCCATCTATTCACAGGGAAAAGTCTGAAATATGTAATCTGTTGAAATCCTTCTTCTTTAAGGCTCAGCTCAGATGCCGCCTCCTCCATGAAGCCTCCCTGCCTTTCCCCCGCCCATATCCCTGAGCCAAAAGTGATCTCTTGTCCTTGAATTATTTGATGACATTTTGTTTCTTCTTCTCTTATATCACTTACCATATACCAAGAGCCCTGGATTTGAAGTCAGAAGAACTCAGTTCAAATTGTGACTCTGCCTACTAACTAGCTTTATGAATTTGGGTAAGTCACTTAACTTCATTAGGTTTCACTTTTCCCATTTGTAGAAAGAACGGTTTGGATGGTCTCTTGTTGTATGGCATAATTGAAAAGTAGGTGCTCAAAGCAGTCTAACTGATTGGTTTATACCTTTCTCCAATCAGTAGAGGAAATCAAACACAAATTTCACCTTCTCCCAGCCCCATCCCTATTCTCCAAAACCGGAGCAGGAGGTATGCAGGACTCACTTCTTATGCCCAGTAGGATGTTGAGATTTGGGAGGAAGGCCCAGTTCACTCCCTGTTAATCCCAGCTGGTCTTGCTGCCATCCCATCCCCATCTC
Organism: Vombatus ursinus; assembly: GCF_900497805.2. Classification (NCBI taxonomy): domain Eukaryota; kingdom Metazoa; phylum Chordata; class Mammalia; order Diprotodontia; family Vombatidae; genus Vombatus; species Vombatus ursinus. Next base: position 32,517,327 of record NW_020954564.1, read on the forward strand.
TTGGCATAGTTCCCCAACGGTGGCTGTTCCTTCTCATACATGCCCTGATACATATCAAGAAGATGAGTTAGCACACTTCTGGCTCCCTCTGACCCTTTAACACACTCTCTCTGATACTATCACTCAGCAAAAACCTTTAAAGTGTTCTCCATCCCGTCCAGCTCCCTGTTGCAATGATCCCCATATCTCTGGGTCACTGTCCCTCCTCTCCAATAAGTTTGGTATGTGGCTCACATCTTCTTTTCCCCAACCTCTACCCACTTTCAAACACCGTAGTCTCCCAGTTTCTCAGCTGACTCAGCTCCCTTGACTTCTGTTTCCAGACTACCTCAACCTTTCATAGGACTAGATGCTGGGCCCCCAGCCCCCACTGATTTTTCCCCCAGGTGTCAGAATTCCTTGTTGCTGCTCTGAGGCAGACCCTTCCCCCAAAGAGGGAGGCTTAGAAGGGAGGCCAAGCTGTGGCCTCCCATCTAACTCTCCTTCTCTAATTCAGGAAACATCCACAAGAGCCAGAGGGGTTTGTACTGAAATGACTTTAATATCTCATGTTGCAGCAAAATTAAAAATATACAAAAAGTTTGTGGCATACAAAAAAGTCTCAGTACAGAAAGCCCGGCCTGGGGATCCCCCAGCTTCCCCCTGCCTGGGCCCAAGAGAGGAAGGCAGAGGAAGAAGAGGGTGGCACCAACAATATTGAAGTCATGGAGGGAGACATAAGGGCTGAGGACAGAGGGAGGGTGCAACGGAATTGAAAAGGGGAAAGAGAGGATGAGGGTTGGCAAGGCCAGTAGTACCCAGTAGGGCAAATGAGCTGACAGAGAACCCACTGAGCAGAAGCTGCTGGGGCTTAAGCTGAGGGAAGGAGTCCATAGTTGGGGATTCCTGTCAGTCAATAGCCAGGCAAGGAATAGGGGATGAGGAGAAAGGAGGAAGAAGAGGGATGAGTTCAAACTTGAACCATGTCTGAATTTGGAATCACATCTAAAATGGGGGCTATATCTGGAATCAGATCTTTATATGGCCCCTGGAGCCAAGCCCCATGAACTCTGCAAAGGGCAAGAGCTTAGTAAATGCTTGTTGAATTAAACTCAATGTAGGATTGGATAAGCTCATGGGTTTGAGGAAACTTCAAAGCACTGAACTCATCTGGGAGCTTTAGCCCTGTGGGAACTCAAGAGGCAGCTTGTGGCTCATTGGGATTCCAGCCTGGGTAGGCAGGGTTCTCTCAGCTGGTCTGGATGCCCTCTCCTACACTTGGTCTGAGTCATTCACAGGTGAAGCCAAGAGCCCCCTCCCAGCCTGCAATCTGGCTGTGCCCCCACCCTCCCCTCAATTATTGCAAGTGCCTCCAGCCCCCATGATTATGCATAGAAATGTGCCTTCTCAGGACACCTCCCCAGGTAAGGAGGATCCCATCTGTTCAGGACCTTCCTGGAGAAAGGGAGCTGAGGTGACTGTCAAGGAGGACCCAGCAAGGCCTATGTCTCAGGCTCTTCATTCCACCCCACTTCCTGGCAGTCAAATTCCCAGGGACAGTTTTGGGCTTGGAAGACGAGGTTCTTCCATCTACCTCCGATTCTGATTCCCAGCTTCTTTTCTTGGGTAACCCCCCTTAGCAGAACCAGACAACCAATACTCTCTCTCTCTCTCTCTCTCTCTCACACACACACACACACACACACACACACACACACACACACACATACACACAGCCCATAGCATCTTCCAAGCTGTTCCCTCCTACCTACACCTGTACCCAAACCCACCCATCAGAGCCCTCCCAAGGTCAGAGCAGACCCACTAGAGAACAGTGTGCATCCCAAACCAAAGCCTGTAGTCCAAAGAACCTTTCCATACTAACCCTCCCTCCCCAACTTGGCATATTCTGGAATGCTACCCACATAGCTTGGTGATATCTGGGCCCATTCCTGCAATGTGTCTTAAAGCACTTCAGCAGCAGGTTGGTGCTGTCTCTCATCCTCAAGGGAGAGGGGAGAAAGCATAGAAAGGGCAAAAGAAGGGGCTGAGTCCTTGGAACCCATGCCTGCTTGTCACCTACATACTCTTCCTCAGTGTCCCTTGAGGTGGGGGTAGAAGGGACTTAGTCCCTTCCTTTACTAAATGGCCCCTGAACCCTGATGGGTAGTATGGATTTAATGAGGCAGTCTCTGGGTAGGGATAGTATCCTGGGATCTGGCCTCATTGGGCACTGAATGTGACCCTAGCCCTTTATCAATTGTTGTCCCTGAAGAGCCAGGGGGCCTTGGTGGTATGTGTTGGGAGGGATGGTGACCATCAGTGGTCTCTGAGTGGGAAGCAGCTCCTGAGGCCCACAAATAGCCAGACTGGAGATAGGGTGAGGACTCTGTTATTGTCAGGGATGGCAGGATGGGAGTCCAGAAGGAAAGTTGCTAAACCCCCTCAAACCCAGCACCCTGACAGAGAGGAGAAACAGAAGCAGAACCTCAATTAGCAGAAGACAATGAACTCAATCACCCAGACTCAAGTTCATTCCCAACTAAGAGCCTCTAGGCTCTGATGATTTCTGCTTTGTTCCCTCCTTCCAGCCCCCAAAGTTAGAAACTAATAATTAGGCTAAGCCAGAACAGGCAGAGCTCTAGAGCTCTAGACCTGACCTGGTGCTAAAGTCAAATCAGGAATGGTTTCTGGCTCCAGGTAGGTTCCAAAGTCAGAAGTTATATTCCAGGTAGATTCTGGCTGTAACCTGCATCTGCTCCACCCTGGAAGCTAAATTTTCTAAGTCTCGCTAGTTTGAGAGAAGACAAGTAGCAGATTCCAAGTCCTCCCCAGCTGTGAGATCTCAGGGAGGGAGCTCCACCTCCCTTCCTGGTCACGGGACCTTTTCTCCAGGCACCTGATGGAGATGCCACCCCTGGGGAGCAGGAATGGAGTTTTTCAGCCCCTCTTAGCCCTGCTTATAAGAGCAAGGACCTGGAAGAGTGACAGCAGCAAGCTTATCCTGTACATCTATACTTCATCAGTCCCAAGGGGCTGCCATGAAATCCCCAGCTTCCCCAATGAGCTTAGAGGGGTCCAAGTTCCTTCAGAGCCTCATGGGTTTAGGATAGAGGGAAGAGAGGTCTTAGCTGACCTCTGAGAGCTCTTCTAATTCTTAAGATTTTGAGAATGATGAAGAATTCGGAGGGGCAAAAAGACAAAGGCTCTCAAGGAATGTCCACAATACAGGAAGAGGAGAGAAGATTCCCAGGCCATCTATTTTTTTTCTTCAACTGCAGACCCCTTTCCTCTTCTCCCTTGGACAGACTCCTTGTCTTTTCACCTCCAAGTTAAAGACCTCCTGCTCCCAGCCCAGGAATAGATCTGCCTACTCCAGTTGGACCTCCCTGGCCGGGGGCTGCCCCAAGTTTCCTGCTTGGATCTGGCTCTTTTAGCTGACCTAGTACCAGCCACAAAGCAGTGAACAATAGAAAAAGGCCTCCATTGACCCCCAGAAAGGCAGCCTAGCCAGCCAGCCCATCAGTGTATCTGGCAGCAGGATGTGGGTATGAAAGAGGTAATGAAAGGTGTAACATTTAGGGAGTGAAGAGTAAGGACAAAGGACTTGGGTAGGTGGGGAGAGGAGTTGTCTGTATCCAGGAGGCAGTTGATTGATACCCAGGGTATCAATAACAACCTGGGACCATTTGATGGGGGTGGGTTCTGTGCTGTACTGGGAGGAGAGGGGGGAGGACATGGTAACAAGGCACATGGTACAATCAGTGCATTGGGTGTATGGTGGGTGTGGTTGGTGTGGTTCAGCCTGGGAACCTAATGGGGCACCATGGCTGGTGCATATGGTGATGGTGGTGGGGAATGTGTGTTGGGGTGTGTGTGTGTGTGTGTGTGTGTGTGTGAGAGAGAGAGAGAGAGAGAGAGAGAGATTATATGACCTGGGGGCCACTGGAGGGAGACAGGAGTCCAAGTAACCTGCACAGTGTGAGAACCGCTGACCCCAGAGGGTAGGCAGTGTCAGGGGGTACAACATGGAATTCACTCACATGGGACCAGGCACTTTTCATGCTCACTGTTAATGATGATCTGGTAGCAAGCTGGAGAAGTTAGGGGACCCTTGGGCTTAACCCGGCCCTCTCACAGAATCACAGAGCTGGATGGGGCCTTCAAGATGATCTCATTCAGCTCCTTCATTTTACAGGGGAAGCTGAGGCCCTGAGAGGGGAATACGATGAGTCAGTAGCCTAGCCAGGTATCTAATAATAATCATGACAGCTAGGGCCTTTATGGTTTGTAAAGCATTTTATGTTCTCTACCCAAATCCCAGAGGGTAGGAACCTGATGCTTCCTCCAGTGTTGAGGGACCACATAGAAGCAACAGGAAAGAAAGGGGTGAGGTGAGATGTCAGGGTTGGCAAAACCTCCTATTTCCACCCCCTCAACCAAGCTCCTTGGTAGTCTGATTAAACAGTAATGGAAAGAGCAGGAGACCTGGTTTCTAATGTTGGCTTGGCCACTCATTCTCTTTATGACTTTGGTCAAGTCCCTTCTCATCTCTAGGCCTTAGTTTCTTCATCTGTAAAATGAGGGGATTGGGCTAAATGTTCTCCTAGTTCCCTTCTGGCTTTTTCTGTGAATCGAGGGACCTGGACTCTGCCCTTACATAGCTGTGTGTCTTTGGGCAAATCATTTCCCTCTCTGAGCCTCAGTTTCCTGATTAGTAAAGAGAAGAGCCTCTAGGGCATCTCCCAGCAATAACATTCCATGATTCTATGAACTTACGCTCACTTAAGAGATCAAAGAGGGCCCTAGGAAGGTCCCAGGAAGGAAGAATGTGAGAGGGAGGGACGCGGACAACCAAGGACCAGGCAGGGAACAGAAAGACCAGCTGAGGTAGATCATGTCACAGGAAGGAAGACAAAAGGACACCATAGATACCGCTGGGGGAGGCCTGGGAAGTCAGAGCTAGAGCTTGGTCAAGGCATCCCTGGTCAAAAGCTCACAGCACTGAAGACCAAGGCCTGTCGCCTCCTAGACCCAAGTATCTATCTCTACCCCCAGGAATGGGCTAATGCCCAAGCTTAGAAACAATCACATAAAGTGGCCCAGACTGTGTCAGAAGATCTGGATTTCACTTTGGACTCTGCCATTCACCAGCTGTTTGAGTCTCAGCCTCAGTTTCTTCGGTACTCAAATGAGAACTTGGATCAGATGATCTTCAAGGTCCCTTACAACTCTGAATCCTGGAGACCTGGTTTTGAATTCAGGTCCTGCTGCTTACTAGCTGTCTAACCTTAGACAAATCACTTTATCCCCCTGGGCCTCAGTTTCCTTTTCTGTAAAATAAGGGGTGAAGCTCCAAAAGTGAGCTCCAAAGTCTCTTCAAGTTCTGAATTCTATGAGCCTGGAATGCTGAGACTTTCAAACTGATTTGAAAGCATTTTGGATTTGGGAACAAAGCAAGGAAAGACCTAGAGCCTGTCTGCTTAGATGCTTCAGAGACCCAAACCTCTTTTTTTCCCTTAGAGCTGCCCCCAGATTTTGGGGTTCTTGAATTCCTTTCCATAATCTGGTAGTACAAAGAGGCCTTCATTGGAGATGGAGTCTTTGGGAGCTGAGCCCTATAGGGAATGGGAAGGAAGAGATGTCTTCCGCATTTTCTTGTGAAGACCTCTAGGGAGTCCAAGACTCCAATAATCTTTCAGGCTCGTGCCTGCCACAGATCCTTAGAAAAAGGGAGACCTATATTCCAACCCTGTCTCTGACACTCACTAGCTCTGTGACCTTGGTCATAACCCAATCTCTCTCTGAATCTTAAATTTCCTCCTTTATAAAATGGAGATCCAGGCCAGGGGAACCAGAAAGCCACTCTTGGCTGAAAAATGGAAATACCTATCTTTGGGGCAGGTCTGCAGGTTTAGCTCTCACCTCAACCTGGTCTTAGCCCCCTCCTTCAGCCACATGCTGTTTAGCCCACTATCCTGGGACTCTCCCAGAAGTGGATGTAGAAGGTGGGGAGAGGTGGAGAAGCAGCTCTGTGCGTTGGCATGATAGGGTCTGTACATGATTTTACTGTATGGGGATATTTGTGAAAAAATGTCACATGTGCTTAATGGGGGTTGCATCAAGTGCTATGTATGTGGGGTATGTGTATGTATATATATGCATGATATGTGTGTATACTTGTGTGCACATTGGAAGTTACTTTGTACTCTAAGTCCTGCCCTTTTTTCAACCCTTCCCCCCACCCCCCTTTAGTAGAGACGGTGTCCACCTGAGTGCAGGCTCATGGTTTAGGGGAAAGAACTGGAGGCTGGGTATCAATAAACCTGGCTTCTATTCCTCCTCTGGAGCTAACTTACTGTATAAGCTTCGGCAAGTCACTTCCCATTCCACAGCCTCAGTTTCCTCATCTGTAAAACAAAATGGTTGGACTAGATGATCTCTAACCCCACCCTATCCCCAACCCCAACTCAACTTGGGGCCCTCAGGCATCAAGTTGGCCTTTAAGAGGGGCCCTATTCTCAATTCTCACTCCCACTATGTTCGGTTCATATTTTAGTCATCTGGCCTGGCCTTATCTCTCCCTTCAGTCTCATTTCAGAGGCTGGGCTGGGAATACACCATCCTGATTCTGGGCTTTCTTTGGGAGAACAGGATGTCTCAATCTTGACCCCAGGGCCTGAGTGTTTCTTTTTCCCTCCCGAGGAATACCCTGAGGCTGCCTCTGGTCGGCCTCCCTTGGTCTGAAAGCCCTGGGAGATGTCTACAGCACCCTGGGCTCTGTCCCGAAGCCAAAGGAATCATTTCCCAGGTGCTCCAGGGCAGGAGCTATAGCCATGAACCTGGCTAAGAACCAGAAATTCCTGTTATTCCCCCAAAACCTGAGTTTCCCAGCTGGGAAACAGTTGACAGAATTTATATCCTTAATAATTTGCTTTTTTAAATCCCCAATAATTTCAAAATCATATTTTCCCCTTTGGATGGCAGTTGTGTCACAAAGTGGTCAGGAACCTAGAGCCTTCTGTAAGCCTTAGATTCTAGAATCCACAGAATGTTCCTCATACATGGGTTCCTTACCCCAAAACCCCCCAATAAGGACAGGGTTCAGACCTCAGCAGCAGATCCTAAAAGGGAAAAATTGCAATGCTAGGAAGGTCCCATAGACACACTGTCCCCAGAACTCTACTACAGACAGGCATCTACAACCTGCATAGTAGAGTCTAGAACAAAAAAAAAATGTATAGACTCAGAATATTTCCCAGACAGTATTCTAGAAACTCCTTTATGCCCTGGCATATGGAGGGTATTGTAGTGGATGCTGGAGCCAGAGGACCTATATTCAATTTCCAAGTCAACTATTTCATTCTAGTAGGATCCTGGGCAGGTAACCTCCCTTCTCCAGGCTTCATTTCCCTTGTCTGTAAAATGAAGTGGTTGACTAGATGATTCCTCTAAATCCTATGATCTCAAAGTCTTAACTTCTCCATATCTAGGAGCTTGGCCTTAGGAATCTGGCCCTTGAACAACTCCAAACCTAGACCCTTCATCCTGGCTAGCACCCTTAACCTCAGGAGTTCAGCTTAGCCCAGACACCCTGTGGTGCCTCGGAGTTCAAGATGCCATATGTTACCATATCCAGATCTCAGGTCCCATAGACACTCAAAGGTTGTCACAGCTGGAAGGATCATCTGGTCCAACCTTCTCATTTTATAGCAGAGAAAACTGGGACCCAGAGAGAGGACGTGACTTGTCCAATGACTCATCAGAGCCAAGATTTGACCCCAGATTCTTTAACTTCAAATCCAGTCCTCTTTCATCTAGACCATGGTGCCTCGGTCTTTAGGTATCTGTGATACCCTACAGAGAGTTGTAATTCAGCTAATGGAACCCACAGCCTCTCTGCCTTAGTTCATCAGAGGTGATGGCATTGGTGGTGGGCAGGAAATGCCATATAGAAGAGAAGACTCTGGGCCTGGTGGGGAAGTTTAGCACCAGTTAATTCCCTGGATCCCAGGGAGTTTGATGGACTGTGTATGGGAGCTACATGGGCCAGGGCATCAGTGCCAATGAACTCACCCAAAAAATTACCAAGAAGAGGGGAGGAGGGTTTCCATTGGCTGGGGTCATCATGTTCCCCTCTCTGCCACCCTTGGCCCAAGAGACCTAGCCACCCTTAGACCAACGGCCCTTAAAAACTCTAAGCTCAACACTGACTGGTTTAGGGGAGCAGAGCTGCCATACCCCTTATCCCCTAACCCTGATAGGTATGGAGCAGCCTACACTGTGGTCTCATATTCCAGCAGCTCCCGGGAAGCCCCCATGCTTCGGTATTGCAAGCGAGGGGTAGCTGGGGATGAATACTCAAGTGCCAGAATGGTCTTACGAAGCCGGCGGTCTATAAAGTGGGCATCCCATGCTGGATACTTTTTTCGGGGCAGGTCTATTCGGATCACAGGCCCCTCTGTCCGGGTGGTACGGGCCACTGGTGTGGCTGGGAGGCTGGGCCGGACTTGGAACACCGCTGGTGCACCACTGTCCCGGTCTCCAGGGACCCCATCTCGCTCTCCACCTGTAGTCCGGGGCAGAGACCGCGGAGGGTTGGTAACTGCATCAGCAGAGGGACCAGAAGGGCCAGCACCCACAGCCTCAGGAAAGATGCCCCCGGGAGCCTGGGGACCAAACATGGGCCCATTAGGGTGCAGGAGGCAATAATAGACAAGCATGAAAAAGATGCCCAGGGCAAAGCTAGCAGCCACCACGCACACCATGATTAAGGCGCTGAAGTCAGTGGGGAAGTTGTGGTTCTGGTACCAGAAGCCCGTCAGCGCAGCATTCTCCACCAGGACAATACAGTAGTAGATGGACATCCGGAAGCGGCTGCGTCCCTCCTTGACGTTGAACCAGCAGAAGATGTAGATGATGCCCACCACCATGTTGTAGATGATCTCCTCCCACTTGGACATGCAGAAGTCTGTCTCTCCCTGGATGACCCAGAAGGTCATGACACACCAGTGGGCAACAATGAAGATGCCAAAGTAGAGCTGGTAGATGCTGGCAAAGAGTGCAAAGGCCAAGACTCGAGCAGCTATGGTGAAGAGGTGCCAGAGGATCTGGACTATCGCCCCCTTGTAGGACATGGCTCGCTTGTCGTCCCTTGAGTCCCGAAGCACCTTCTGATAAGAAGCGATTATCCAGGCCAGCGACACCAGTGAGGCTGAGGCTGAGAGACCTGTGGAGACAGGGGCCAGAGGTGGGAGGTGGGGGGGGAGGGGACCAGGGTTAAGGATAAGGCAAGGTCTCCAAAGGGAGGGAGAAAGGAGGTAGTGAGAGGTAGGTAGGAGGGCTCAGTGTTAGGGGCAGGGTCTCTGAGAGGAGAGATAAGGACAAGAGGTAGGTGGTAGGGGTTGGGGTAGGGATAAGGGTCAGGGTTAGGGTCTCTGAGAGCAGATAGGGTAAGAGGTCATAGAACCATAGATATGGAGCTAAAAGGGAGCTCAGAGGTCATTAGTCCAACCTACTCATTTTACAGATGTGAAAACTAAGGCCCAGAGAAATTAAGGGAATAAAAAAAACTGGGATTCAAACCCAGGCCCTCTGACTCCAAGTCCAATACTCTTTCTATCATACCTCCTTCTCCTCACCTTACCTCAGGACGCCTACATCCTGAGGGCAGAGTCAAATTCCTGTAGGGAAACTCCTATAGAGATGATGATATTCTTGAGTACTGAGGAACAGAGAGATGGATGGAATGTGCTGGTGCAGGAGGAGAGGGGGATTTTTGAGAGTGAAGAGAGGGGCAGGGGGCAGGACCTGAGGTAGTTGGGATCAGGGCTAGGTATGAGTGTAGATCAGGATCTCTGAGATTAGAAGTATGTGGGAATCTAGAAGAGGGCAGCTGTGGATAGAAGAGGGGGACAGGGGAAAAGGCAGAGTAAGAAAGTAAGAGAATGAAGAAAAGCAGAGGATAAAGAGAGAGATGAGAGAAGAGGAAAGGAGAGATGGGTCAGAGCCAGCCAAAGGTTGGGCAGAAAATAGAAGCACAGAGTAGACAGGGGCCTGGATGATCCAGCAAACTGGAGGGTAAAAGGGACCCGGCCAAGCCAAACACTTCAGTCCAGCCTGGGGCCACTTAGGTTGAACCCAACCGGGTGATTTTGCTGACTGGGCCAGAGGGCTTTGGGAGGATTAGGACAGGAGCCAAGCAGTTCTTTCAGTCAGAGGATCCCAAGGACACCCCTGGCAGGCCTAGGGCATAGACAGGGGAGAAAGAGAATGAGACAGAGAAGAAGACAGAGGTGTGAACATCAAGGAGTAGGGAGAAGGCCCTTAGCCAGATCTCAGAGGAATGAGAATATGCCAGGGGCCCAGCACCCTGGCCTAAGGAATTTCCCAAGCTGGGGGATCATGCCAAGGGGTCTCCCAGAGAAGGACCGGGAAGAATGAAGGAGCTTTAGATGAGGACCTGGAGGGAAGAGGAGTTAGGAGCCAGAAAGGTGAGGGACTGGTAAGGGATGGGAGGAAGGATCCCTCAGGTGAGGGATGGGTAGTCAAGGGGCTGAGGGAAACCCAGGGTGAGAGTGGCCAGGAGAGGAAAGCTGAGGGGAGTGGGGTGGGACAAGACTCCTCCTCAGGGAAGGTCTGGGGACACCCTAGGTGGCTGTCAGTGGTAAGAGGAGGTCCTAGGGCAAGGAGCTGGGGGGCCTAGGTCAGGGTGTGAAGGAGGAAGATGGGGGGAGGGAGATGCTAGGCCCTCACCCTGCAGGGCCTCGATGTGCTTCTGGAGGACCATGATGCTGAGCTGTAGCACAAGTTGTGGGGCGCTCTTCAGGAAGGCCTCCAGCAGGCGCAGCATGCTGATGTCAGCGCTCTCGAACATCATGCGCCAGTAAAAGTGGCGCCTCAGTTGCTCCCCATGCCAGCGGCTCTGCAGACCCAGGTACATGGCCCGGAGGTACCTGGGGAAGATGGGACAGTGGGCAGGTGTGTGTGTAAGGGGTAGGGAGAGGAGAGGACAGGAGCTTCCTGGGGCTACCAGACGCCAGCCATGCTCAAGGCTGAGGGATTTCCCCCCAGCCAGGTGGGAAGGCAGGGAGTAGGAGATGACTTCCAGCAGACACTGCCCTGGAGGGAGGGATGGGGACCTTAGTAAGGACAGCTCTTTTCTGAGTGCTTTTTGGTCTACAAAGCACTGTCCTCAATATTCCTGGAGGTCAAAGAAGACTATTCCCATTCTTATAACTGAGTCTCAGAGAGATTAAGAACCTTGCCTTAAATCACTGCTAGCATCAGAGTTAGGATTCAAACCCAAGCCTCCCGACTCCAAATCCAGTGTTCTTGCTACTACATTATGAAGACTTTAAGGTTAATCTAGTCCAGGGTTTCTTAACCAATTTTTGCATCATGGGTCCCTTTAGCTGTCTTCAGAAGCTTATGGGCACCTTCTCAGGATAATGTTTGTTGCCTTCATTCATCATGGAATGCTAAATTTCAGCTAGAAGTTAATGAAAATAAAGATGCAATTTTTTTCCCATCCAAGTTCATGGATCCCTGAAATCAATCCACAGACCCCTTAGTATCCAGGTTAAGAAAGGAAGGAAAGAATCATGTATGCACCTCCTGTGTTCCAGGCACTGTGCTAAGCACTTTTTACAAGTAGCATCTCATTTGATCCTCACAACAAAACGGAGAGGTAGGTACTATTATTATCCCTACTTTATAGTTGAGACAAGTGAGGCAGACAGAGGTTAAGTGATTTGCCCAGGGTCACACAGCTAGTAAATATTTGAATCCAGTTTTGAACTCAGGTCTTCCTAACTCCTAACTCCTGAATTCCTAACTTGCCTTGTATCCACTATGCCACCTTGATGTTTGTTCTAGTCCAATCCCCTCATTTTATAGATAAGGAAACTGAGGCCTAGTGACTTGTTCAAGGTCACACTTTGAGCTACTAGAAGAACCAGAACTCATTTATGAATAATCATAATAATAAATCCCATTTCTATAGCCCTTTAAGGTCTACAAAGTATTTTTTTCTCATTTGCACTCCTCTCTCTTTGTCTTCCGTTCCCCTTTCTTCTGTCCCCTTCCTTTCTCCTTAGCTGCCAATGCTCTCTGCTGAACTCATCCTTTGAGGATGCTTGTATGGCAAGTATTGTCAACCCTGTTTTACAGACCAAGAATCTGAGGCTCAGAGAAGTGAACTCCGTTGCCCATGGTCCCATGGCTAGTAAGGTCAAAATTTCCTCTGGGATCTAGTTCAGCTCTCCTGAAGCCAAGCCTAGTGCTCTTTCCATCACAGCGGCCTCCATTCTCTGGCTGAGGTCCATGGCTGCAGCTCAATGCTGACTCAGAGGAGCATCAGGTTGGGGGATCAGAAGTAGCAGTATAAGCAGGAGCTACTGGGGAAGCTGGGACTGGCCCCGTGTCCTTTGGAGGGGATCCAGACTCCCTCCCCCACATCCTTCCTCTCCACTCCCACCTCCCTACTGAGGGTCCCTCAGGCCTCACCTTCTGCAGCCTTGGGGGCTTCCAGGCCTGCCACCAGGGACCCTGGGACAAGTGGCCATTATTTACAAGAAGCTGACCCAGCCTGGCAGTCTTTGTCACCCTCCCCTCTTCCATATTCCCTGCAGCTCCAGGCTCCTACAGGAAGAGGATAGCAGCTGGTCCTACTGTGAACAAGGCCTGGGGAGGAGGGAGGAGGGGCTGGAGAAGAAGGGAGGGGGGTCCCAATGGAAGGCCCGGAGTGCCATCTGTTTGCCTGGCTTCAGTCAGGGTGAGGATCGAAGGAGGGCCTGGGACCAGCTCCCAGACCCACCAGCATCGATCACCACATGACAAGCAGCCTCTGCTCCCACCCACCTGCTCTGCCTCCTGTCTTCATTCAAGCCAGTTTTAGACACAGCAAAATGATAATAATATTAATAATGATTTCCCTTTCTATAGCACACCAAGGTTTACAAACCACTCTTCATAACACCCCAGTGAGCTAGGATAGTGCAAATATCATCATCCCCATTTTACTGAGGAAGAAACTAAGGCCCAGAGAAGGGCCCAAGGTCATGAAGCAAGTATGTGGCAAAGCAGAGATTTGAACCAGAGCTAACAACAAACAAAAGATTCCTCCTCCCCCACCCTTCTCTCTCTCTCTCTTTCTCTCTGTCTCTCTCTCTCCTCTCTGTCTGTCTGTCTGTCTCTCTCTCTGTCTCTCTCTGTCTCTCTCTCTCTCTCCCCCTCTCTACAGCAGGAGAGGCAAGCTGCTGTTGCTCATTTCTCTGGTCTGAGCCACTAATCCTGGACTCCCAACTGGACCCCTTCTTCAACTCCCCACCCTCTACAGAAGGAAGCCCCTTCTGTATAATTAGAAGGGAAGAGAGAGGTGGATCTCCTCTTCCCCCTTTGCCCCTGCACTGACCAGCTAATCCCACCCAGGCAAGAGACTGAGATGTCTGCCAACAGAAAAAATCAAAAGATGGAGGAGCCCAGAGTTTTGGGTTTACACTCCATGTGTGGGGCTTTGTGGGGGAGTGTGCCATCTGTTTGAACTGTCATTCTCCATCCACGGAGTCCTCTTGGAATGTAGGGCCTGAGGTTTCTATAACTAACTCTGCATAGAGCCAGGACACCTTGGTCTTTCAGAGAGGATAAATAGTTCACATTTTTGGGGGTAGAGCTTTTGGGTTTACAACTCTTTCCCTATAGCAATCCTGTGTAGGGATAGTGAAGGTGAGGGTGGGGCTTGGGGAGGTAATACAAGTGGTCTTGTGCCCATTTAACAAGTGAGGAGACTGAGGCTCAAGAGATGCCAGTCTTGCCCAAGGTCCCACACCGTGAACTAGGGACAGAAGTAACCCATGGATTATAAATAATAACCTTTGTTTCTATAGGGCTTTCTAATTTACAAAGTGCTTCTCTTAAAACAAGGCTGTGAGAGGGGCAAGAAAAGGATTATTATCCCCTTTTTACAATAGAGGAAAAGGCGCAGTGTTACAGGTTCAAAGCTAAACAGAGCTAAGACTAAAACCCAATCCTCCATAGTCCCAGTTCCTGGGCTCTTCCAAATATGTCCCATGACATTCTATTACTATGCTCAACTTCCCTTTTCCTACATTTCTCTCCTAGGGGTAGAGGTCTATTTATCTTTGGTATCTCTTGGCCCCCCAGGGAAGAAGGGGAAACCAAAGCTTTCTAGGATCTCTGAGATCTTTGGAACTCTCTGTATCATATACTCATAATAGAAAACATCCATAGCCATGATCATGACAGATTTGTTTGGGGTTGGACCAGAGGATGAATTCCCCAATTCAGAGCACAGCAAGCTTCCCTGGGATTAAATAAAGAACTCTGGGTGAGAGGGAATACATACTCTGGTTAACCTCAGTTGCTCTGGGAGTGCTAAAAAAAAAGTTGAAGGAGCACCATCAGATTTAGCGCAGTGACAGAGTGATGGGCATGGAGTCATGAAGATCAGAGTTCAAATCCAGCCTCAGAAACTTACTAGCTGTATGACCCTGGGCAAGTCACTTGACTTCTGTCTGCCTTAGTTTCCTCAACTATAAAATGAGATAATAATAGCACCCATCTCATAGGACTGTTGTGAGGATCAAATGAGATAATAATTGTAAAGCACTTAGCATAGTGCCTGGTATATAAATGCTGTGTAAATGCTCATTACTATTATTAATATCATGTTTGACTCCCAGCTCCAGTATTTACTACCTGTGTGACCTTAGGCAAATCATGGAAACTCTCTGAACATCAGTGTCCTCCTCTATTAAAAGAGGATGTGAATATTTGTATTACCCAGTCCATAGGTATACTGTGAAGAATGACTTTTTTTGTTTTTGTTTTTTTTAGGCAATTGGGGTTAAGTGACTTGCCCAGGGTCACACAGCTAGTAAGTGTCAAGTGTTTGGCCTGAGGCCGGATTTGAACTCAGGTCCTCCTGACTTCCGGGCTGGTGCTCTATCCACTATGCCACCTAGCTGCCCCTAAGAATGATGTTTTAAAACTGAAAAGTGCAATGACAATGTGAATGCTGGTATCTCTAGAGACATGAGGAGGAATGGCATACGCCCCTGAACCAGGGGCTCGAACCTAGGTCCTTTGAATCCAAGCCTGGAATTCTTTTCACTTTACTCCATGTCCTCCTATGACAGACATCTCCATAATATCATTGAGAGAAAAGGTCAGGACTCTAGTTAGGGTGCTATAGAGGGTTCAATGGAGGGGAGGGGGACTCAGTGAGCAGATGGGGTCTCAGTGAGAAGTCCTGACTCTACAATCCTAGGTCAGTCTGCCTTCCTATCTATCTTGCTGATTCTGTCTCAACCATTTGTCTGACCCAGGGCGAATTTGTCCCCTCCAAACATCCTCACCCCCATTCAATGTTAGGTCAGTCTGTATGCCTGTGCTCAGCTGTTTTTCCCTCCACCCCCTTCCAACTGTGGGTCCCTCTGTCTGTTTGGGTGTCTCTCACATCCTTGGTTTTTCCATCTGTCAGTCTCTTGGAGATTCTGCATGTGTCCTTCTCCGTGAGTTTTTTTTCCCTCTTCCTAACTCATCTTAACAGATTCACGCTAAAAATTCTTCTCCTAGAAGGTCCTAATTCTCTCTCCAGAAAACACCCTAGTTACTCCTAAACTGTGCAAACATGAGAAAATGACTGTCACGAACTCGTTTTCTGAAGCATGTTCCTGTTGAATAGATAGGAGTTGGGACCCAATCTTGTGGGAAGTAAAGAATTTAAAACCATGGATCAAATGAACACCTGCCCCTCAGATCCTGGGTCAGAAATCAGAGGTTGTAGGAATAAACTGGAAGGAGTCTTGGAGATAATTCAAATTATTGCTGTTGTTCAGTCATTTTCAGTTGTGTCTGACTCTTCATGACCCCATTTGGGATTTTCTTGGCAAAGATACTGGAGTGGCTTGTCATTTCCTTCTCTAGTTCATTTTACGAGTGAGGAAAGTGAGGCAAAGAGGGTTAAGAGTTGCCCAGGGTCACACAGCTAGTAAGTGTCTGAGGCCAGATTTGAACTCAGAAAGATGAGTCTTCCTGATTCCAGGCCCAGCATTCGTTCCACAGCACCACCTAGTTGCCTGAATCACTGTGTACCCTTAGGCATGGTGTACCTCTCCTCTCAGGGCCTCAATTTTTTGTTCTATAAAATGAAGGGGCAGGGGAAGCTAAGTGGCACAGTAGATAGAGCACCAGCCCTGGAATCAGGAGGACCTGAGTTCAAATCCAACCTCAGACACATAACACTTACTAGCTGTGTGACTCTGGGCAAGTCACTTAACCCCAATTGCCTCGCCCCCCCAAAAAATTAAGGGGCTAGACTAAATGATTAGTAAGTTCCTTCTAACTATAAACCAAGCTTTAAGTTTTCTGCAACCCCACCTCTTCTCTCTGCCTAGGGAAAATCTCCTGGCTACTTTCACTACTGGTTCTAATCACATTATGTTCTAACTATCATATTCTATTTTTCGATAGTTGTATGATTCTTGATCGGACTTGGCTATGAAACCTTCTCTCAATACCTCCAAAAAGAAGGATAGGCTAGTTCTCTCTTCTGGAGTTTAACACAAGGCCTCTCTCCAGAAGGGTGGGTCACAAGGTAAGTGTTTAAAGCCTACTGCTTCTGTTCCTAGGCAAATGGCCCATAGAATAAGTTCATTCCCCACATCATGAATGTCCTTTAGGGATTCCATCTCAAACCTTCCCTCTCCTGCTCCCACCAATACACACATGCACACACACAGCATCCCCTTGCCTATCTTTAGAAAAATGCTATTCTTGAGTCCTAAGGAGTCAATGAGGGTGAGGTTGTTTTTGAATTGAAAATGGGGTGAATAAGAGACTCTCTCTGGCACATCTGTCCCTCTCAGCTGTTGCTACTGGCTCTAGGATTTCTCCTTGCAGTGTGAGGAGTACAGGCTTCTACTCAAGGCCTATGCAAAATGAGGGATCTTCTAATCCTGGCTGTGGGGAACTACATCCCCCCCCCACCACTTTAATAGCCTAGATTCCTTATTTACATCACTAGATGGCCACTAGATGGTGAGCCTTTCTTGGAGGAGCTCATATTCCTGATATTGGCAGTAGAACAAAACATCAGTGTCAGCAAATGACTTGATTGTAATCACTTACCTCTTTGTTTCACTTGATACCCATCTTGGTCGGTGGGTAGGAAACAGAGCCACAGCTAGCAGTCTTTGTGCCAGTGGCAATCAACATGAAATATGTTATCAAATCAGCTTTTTAAAAGCAATTCTTTTTTTTTTTTTTATCGTAGCATGAAAGGCGCAGGATGAAGCCACGGAGGAGCTCACTTGAGTACGGTATCTAGAAACTTCTTATTTTAACTAACTACTCTCACTAATGAGTTACTAAACTTAGTTGCTTCTAAATGGCTAAAAGACTGGAAATCCTGTCAGCTTCCTCTAAAACTTGAGGCTCTAGGGAAAAATGTCCTGGTTATCCCACTCCACTGACAACTCTAGTGAGGAGACTGGACCAGCCTCCCTGCTCTGAAGACCATAATTCTCTGTTAGCGGGAAACCAGAATTTCAGTTGGGAGAGGTAATATACTGTGTAATAATATAAAAGCATTGGGGTTGACACCAGAAGACTCGGATTTGAGTGCCAGCTCTGCTGTTTTACTGGCTATGTGACGTTAGGGAAGTCACAAACCTTATCTGAGCCATAACTTCCTTCTCTGTAAAATGGTGATGCGGATAGAAAGGTGACTAGATAATAAAAGCTGGCGTTTATATTGCAAAAGACTTTATATATACCATTGCATTTGATCCTCATGAAAACCCTATGCATTAGATACCACAAACATTATTATTTCCATTTTACAGAGAAGAAAACTGAGCTTCTTTCACATTATGTGACTTATCTATAATAGCATAGTTGGCGCCATAGCTGTGTGACCACGATTCCAAGCTCCCACTCCCAGACTTGCTGCATACTCTCGGCCAAGTCTCTTTCCCTGTCTGGGCCTTCATTTCCATCTGTTAACTTCAATTCTACTCGACTAAGCTCGATAAAGTCAGCTCTATAGGTTTTATTTAAACATCACACACATCCCTCCTCCCAAAGTAATCAGCATGGTAGTTGGACACAGCAGGAACTTAATAATATTTTGTTGGATAAAATCAATTTCATAAACATTTACTAAGTGCTTACTATATGCAGGCCTAGTGTTTGGCATTAGGAATACAAAGACCTGACTCTCAAGGAGTTTATAGTCTAATAATATGGAAAGAATCACATGCACAAACTCCAAGTATTAGAGTTTAGAGGAGGCCACCCATGTATAGATGCTTCAATCTAACCCCTTAGAGCTCAGAAAAAATCATCAGTGTGTTGCAGTGAAAATATCTTTGATCTGGGATTCCAGAGACCTGGGTTCTAGTCCCAATTTGTCACTGATTTGATGTATGATTCTGAATAAGTCACTTCACCGACCTGAGCCACCTTTTCTTTATCAGAAAATAAAAGAGAACGAATCAATCAAGAAACATTTGTTAAGCACCTACTATGTGCCAGGTGGTATGTTATGCCCTGAGAATACAAAGAGAAACAAAAAGTCTTAGATGGTCTCTAAGATTTCTTCCAACTCTGCCATTCTTTGATTCTATGATCTCAGCAAATCCCAGCATATTTTTAAAGGCTACATCCCTAAGTCTTATCTTGCCATCCCCCAACCCCAAACTCCATTCCTCACTTACCTCACTCCCAACCCTCAGGCAGCCCTAGGTTGAATAGTCAGGAAACCCAGGTTCTGGTTCTAGCTCTGCTATTGACTGTGTGGCCCCTGCCATTTCATTCCCCTTCTCTTGAACCTCAGTTTTACCACATGCAAAATGAGGGGTTTGGGCTAGGTGACCTGGAGTGTAAAATTTCTTCTATCAATAGTCTTTTACCTTGTATATTCCAAGTTCCCCTTCAAATGAAAGAGAATTGGACTTGGAGTCCAAAGACTCAGGTTCTAGCTCTGGCCCTGCCAATCACTAGCTCTGTGATCATGGTCAAGGTACCATGGTAGGACTATTATTATTATACTATTAGGTGGACTATTTGTGCCCGACCTGTGGTGGAGCCTTCTGAGCTCATACTGGTCTGATCAGCCACAATTGGACGCATTGTACCTTGACCCCAACATAGTGATGTCATTTTGGTCCTCTCTGAGAATGAAGGACAACAACCAACCAATCATGCATGGTAAGATGAAAAGATCAATAAATTTGGAGTTAGGGGACCTGGATTCAAACCCCACCTCTGTTACTTATTGCTCTGTGTCCTTAAGCAAATCACTTGCTTTCTCTGGGTCCACGTCTCCTCAACTGTAAAATGAGTGATCTCTAAAGTCCCTTCCAGTTTTAAATCTATGATCCATCTCTGGGCCTCATTTTCCTCTGGTGTAAAAGGAAAATAAATTATGCTTATACTTCCTGCCTCTCAAAGTTGTGGGAAAAATGTTATAAAGCTCTCTGAAGGTAGGCTTTGTTCTTTTCTGCCCCCCCCCTTTTCTCCCTTCATTTCTCCTAATCTTCTCTTTCTCCCCATCTCCCACCAGAAGAATCACGGAGCAAAGCAGGGTGGTGACATGTGGAGGGACGGAGGTATCAAGAGGGGCGAATGTCAGAGTTTGGAGGCTCAATAGAAACAAGAGCTTACCAACAGTCAAAGTTATTAAGGAGAGCTCAACAAAGGGTTTGGACGCTTTGAAAAGTAACAATTCCAAATGAGCTTTTGTTGAACACCAGTGTTCGAACTGAAGTTGGATAGACAGCCCTTGGGGAAGCTGTGGAGGGATCCCTACAGTGGGGGGGAGTTTGGACGAGGGATCTCTTTGCTTCCTTCTAACTGGTGAGGAGGACTCTGTGCCAGGATTCTAAGAATCTGTCTGATCAATACACATTGACCCGAACTTCTTTCCCAGACCAGAAACTGTCCTACCAGAAATTCTTCACTCCCTAGTGCCGCTCTCTTTCCTTTAGCAATCTTATTACCTAACCTAGCACGTAGGCTATTCATACTCTTCACGCCCACTCTCCCACTGAGGACCTAGTATTTTGTCCTTAATATGGTCAAGGGCTAGATGATGTGGTGGAGAGCATGCTGGGCCTGGAGTGACTCATCTTCCTGAGCTCAAATCTGGCCTCAGACACTTATTAGCTGTGTGACCCTGGATAAGTCTTAGCCCTGTTTGCCTCAGTCTCCTCATCTATAAAATGAGCTGGAGGAGGAAATGGCAAACCACTCCAGTATCTCTGCCAAGAAAACCCCAAATGGGGTCATGAAGAGTCAGACATGAATGAAAAATGACCCGACAACAACAAAGAATGCCAAAATGACCACACTTCCACCCTACCACTATCTAACCAGGATTCCAATCCTGCTGTGTGACTTGCTCATAGTCATACATCCAGTTAATAGCAGAACTGGGACTAGAATCTAGTTTTCCTGAGCTGGCCAGAGTTCTTTTCATTGCACTATAGGGCCATTGGATTTAGAGTCAGAAGGGCACTTAGAGATTATAAACCTCTCCTTTTTACAGAAGAGGAAACTGATGTCCAGGGAGGTAAAAGTTCTTGCCTAAGGTCCCACAGGTATTGAGAGGCAGAGCTGGGATTTGAATCCAGATTCGACGACTCAAAATCCAGTCTTTCCTCCTTTAACCAAGTTCCTGCCCGTGATCCTGGAAGGTGTCAGAAATTACTAGAAAGAGTCCAAGGATCTAGATAGGTCCTTGATAGAATTTATTGCCAAATCCCTTCTTGCTAATGGACTTAGTAAATTATGCTTATCAGGTTAACAGTCCACTCAGGAGAAAGCTGAAGATTAGCAAAAGATAAATCCTAAGCAAGAAACCCTTCTGTCCTAAAGGTCAGGTATAGAGTTACAGGTCTAATTGGCTTTACATTCCCCAGAGTGGAGGCAAAAGAGATACTCATAGGCTGAGCATATGGACCCCTGGGTCCACTTCCCAGGTCCAGACTCATGCCACCCTATCAGCTAGAGAGAGAAGGGAGCTCAGGAAACTCTGAGCAAAGGGAGGCTTCCAGTTGGGAAGGGAGTGGCCTCCACTCAGGAAGAATACTTTGAGATGTTCGAAGGATGATTCCTGAAGGGCACAAAATGTCTTCCAGTTAGAGATCATCTAGTTTAACCACCTCATTATCCAGACAAGGAAACTGATACCCAGTAAAGGGAAGGTGCTTGCCCAAAATCGTACAGCAATGAACCATGAATTTGGACTTAGGTGGTTTGAATTCAAATACTGCTTCACCATTTGCTACCAATGTGACCTTGGTAAGTAAATCTCTTTCATTCTCCTAGTCTTAGTTTATGTTTCTATAAAATGACATGGTGATAACATGATCTCCAAGATCTTTCCCAGCTTTGAGTTTCATGATTTTAACATCCTAAATCAGTGGTAGGACAGTGTGATTTTTAATTGTGTAAAAGGCATGGGCCAGGAGATCCTCCTGGCCCTCCATAGTACCTCTGACCACGTAGGGAATTTTCCAGCCAGAAAATTCTGATAACAGCAACAATAATAATTTACATTTCTATAGGCTTACAAAGCATTGCCCCCACAATAACCGTGTAAGTGTACTTAGTACAGTCAGTTTGGGCAATGGAAAGAGCACAGAATTTTGAGTCAGAAAATGTGATTTCCATTTCCATCTTTGCTAATTACTACCTGAATAACCTTCTTACTTAACTTTGCTAAGTCTCAGTTTCCTCATCTGAAAAAAAATTAAAAGTTGAATTAGATTATTTCTAAGAAATCTTCCAGCTCTAAATTCTATGATTCCATTTTACAGATGAAGGAACTGAGGTTCAGAGAGGTAAAAATGACTAAGGTAAAAAAAGTAACCATTTAGGTCAGTATAATTCCACATATAAAAATACTCAACTCTTACCCCAACACTCCAGGAGTGGATTCAATTACTTGCTCAGGATTTTTGTTCATTTAGTTACATCCACAGACTAGTACTACCCCGTATATAGCCTGAGGAATTCAGGTTTGCCCAACCAGGAAGGAAATCAGGAGTAAGGTGGAGGAGGGTGAGGATGGAAGGGAGGACAGATTGCTCAATTGTCTAGCCCTGGAACTAGTATAAACTATCTGAAGTTAGTCATAGAATTCCAGAACTGAAAGGAGACCTCAGCTTGATACAGGGGAAAGAGTGCTGGAGGACACTGACTTTGGAGTTGGAGGTAAGGGCTTGAATCCTGGCTCTTCCACTTACCACCTGTGTGATCTCTACCAAGACACTTCATCTCTAAGGCCCTTAGGGCCCTCATCTGTAAAATGAGGGGTATAGACTAGCTGGCCTGTAAGATCCCTGCCAGCTCTAAAGTTATATCTATCAAGTCTACCCTCTTCATTTTTTAGAGAAGGAAACTGAGCCTCATAGAGAAGGGAGGTGAATTAACCAAAGTTCAATTAGTTAGTGGAAATGCTAAGGGTAGAACCCAAGTCTCCTGACTTCTAGTTCCTACTCAGGAGCAGGAATTTCTAAGTCATATTGTTCAATCCCTGTACTACCTTACCTCCCCTTTCAACTCTTTCCCCACAAAACAACCCATTCCCTGACTTCCATTTACTTTCTTACAATCAGTCAATGAATCTTAGCATATTAGAGCTGAAGAGTTCTTAGAAGATATAATACAGAATATGAAAACTGGAAGATATCTTAGAACATAGAAGTCTGAGCTAAACATGAACAACAGACTATCAGATCTAGAAAAGACGTAAGAGATCCAGTTCAACTTTTTCATTTTATTGAAGACAGTGAGGCCCAAAGAAAGAAATACTTGATTCTCACTCCTGGTTCTCCTGGAAGTCATCTCGGCTCTGCTACCAGAGTGGCTATCTCCAGTCCCAGCCTTCCATTCAATGCTGGAGGTGGTACTATTCTGGTGCTACCTTCTATTCAAGATCTTTACCAATCCCACCAATTCTTAGTGTTCTCTCCCTCTTGAAATTATTTTGTATGTTGTATATTCTCACCTGTACACACGTTGTATGCTCTCCTCCCCCAAGGAGAAGGTAAATTCATTGAGAGGAGGGGATTTTTTTTTTCCCATTTGTATTCCCATTGCCTAGTATAGAGCAGGTGCTTAATAACTGTTGAAGCTACCGCCTCTGTTCATTTATTTCCAGCCCTTTTTGAAGACAATTCTTGGCTGGTCAAAGAAAACTGAGAGGTGGCTGATTGTAAGGAGATTCTGAAAGGGGAGGAAGGGGTGTGGTTTGAGGCTGCTAGTGAGTAAAGGCCAGTTATCTAGGACTTAGGCTGATGGACAGAGGGAACTGAGCTTTGACTACCAAGAATAGGAAGTTACCATTTCAGTATCTAAAAATATCTCTCTCCATCTGTCCACTCAGTCAAGGGAAAGATAAATGTAGATTGGTTCCTGAATATAGACTTGATTATTTTTATGTGTCAGGCTAATAATAATAATGATGATGATGATGCTTTGAATGGATAGTGATTTTCCCCAGGGCAGTCTGAGGGAGATCAAGTTCACCATCTTGCTGGTGACTGGCCCTGTCACAGATGGGGGAAACTGAGGCTTACAGAGGCATGGTCCCACAGCCAGAATGATACAAGGAGTAGGCAACTGGAACAAAAACCAGAAGCCTTGACCCCAAAGTCTAATGGTCTATCTTCCAAGCCAAGCAGAGAATGATGATGATGATGATGACAACGATGATGATGATGATGATGATAATGACATACTAGAACTTTGTTTTTGTATGGTGCTTTATATTTTTCAAAGCACTTTCACATCCATTGTCTCATTTGATCCTCATAAGAGCTCTCTAAAGTATGAAGGTTAAATATTGCCTCTGTTCTACAGATTAGGAAGCTAAGCCAAAGAAACTAGTTCATAACTGTAGTTATTAATGGAGATAGCACTAATAGAGAACACAGACCTCCTGACTTATTTAGTGCTTCTTTAAGTAGAATGGTCTACATTTCCCCTTCCCCAAGCAATGTCAGTAAAGGGGCACTTGGGACAGCCTCACTCATCCCAACAAGAAAGGAGCTTACTCTTCTAAGAGGCCTATATGGATAAACTAGGGAATGGGGGAGATACATTCATCATTAGAGATTCATTCTCTTGAATGAAGATATCTTCTTACAGGATTTTCCAGCTCTTGGTCCTGCTAAAGTGAGGTTCTATCTCAATGTGGCTTCCCATTGGCTTTGTTGGGGAAACATTCTTCTAGATCCAACTCAGCACAAAGGGCTCCCAATTGCAGGGAAAGAAGAGAATTGGAATAAATTGGAATGGATTGGAAAAAATCTGTGAAAAACTTCAAAGTCTCCCCTCCCGTGGAAGCTAAACCAAGCCTTTTCTTTTGCCCTTATGGGCTCGGAGAGATGGCAAGGTTGGTTCCCAAATTCCCATTGAGATGGGGTGGAAGAATCCTTACCCCAACTCTAGTCCTAATCGCAGAATATAAAAGCTGCTCAGAATGCAAAATACCAGAGCTGGAAGGGACCTCTTAGAACTTAAAGTATTAGATTGGGAAGAGACCTTAGAGATAATCTAGTTCAGCCTCTTTGCTTTGCATGTGGGAAAGGTCAGGCACAGAATGGGGAAGGGATTTGCAAAAGACCTCACAGTTTGAAAACGGCAAAGTCAGGATTCAAACCAAAGTCTTCTGACTCTATAGTTCTATGCTGTTAGCACTACAGTACACTAAGAGCTGGGAACCATGAAAAAGCAGCTCAGCACAGGGGAAAAGGAATATAGTTGGAGAGTAGGAAGCCTGCAAAGCCTTCCTGAAACAGTGGGCCTACTTTCTTGGGCCTGCTTTCCTCTCCTAGGATCCCCTTTCCTGGAGTTTAAGGTAGGGACAAAAAGGGAGGGAAAGACCTAGAGTACTAAGAAGAGGCAACAGAATGGAGATGTCAATTAATTAATAAATGCTAGTTGATTATTTACTCTTGATTGTAGACCCACAGACCTTTTCAACTAGAAGAACTCATTCCCAATGCTCTCCAGACCAGGAAGTGGGGGAGGGGCTGCCGAAGGGGTGAAGGGAACTTAAGAAATGGCAAGTTCTGCTGCCTCCCACCATCTTCCCCTTTCCAAATGCTTCTTCATCACCTCTAAGTCCTCCCCTATTTCCTTCTTCACATCACAAGGACAAATGTTTCCAGATAGCATGATATGGTCAAAAAAAGCAATGACTTTAGAATTAGAAGATTTGGGTTTGAGTCCTGACTGTCATTTGCTATTTGTAAACAGTGTGACCTTTAGACCATTCACTTAACCCTATAAGACTCAATTTCCTTATCTATAAAATGAGAGGTTATATTAGATTATCTTTGTAAACAGTCTCTTTTACTATGACATTCAATGAGGCTGTGAAAGAGCCTTTTACTTGGAATCATGATTCTAGTCCTGGTTCTGACAGACTTGTTGTGTGACTTTGGGCAAGTCACTTATCCTTTCTGAGCCTTAATTTCCTCATCATTACAAGAGGGTTTGACTGGACGACCTCTAAGCTCTGCGTTGGTCCTTCCAGCTTTGACATTCTGTGATTCTCTCACACCCTCCCCCCAATCTTGCCCCATGCAGACGGGGCCAGAGAGGAGACCCCCTGGGAGGTGAGGGAGAGAAGGAGAGAACAGGGTGGGGCTGGGAAATATGGGG
>NW_020954564.1:32543406-32570939 GCF_900497805.2 Vombatus ursinus
GTGGGACGTGATGGGGCAGCCGGGAGAGCTGAAAGATCAGGGAGGAGTTGGGAAGGGGTTGCATCCTTGGTTATTCCTCTTTCCCTCCCTCTGCCGCACCCCTTTCCCTGTCCCAAGCAGAACTCCAGTCCCCCACTTCATCTTCGTTCATCTCTTCTTCATGGACCCTCTCCCCAGTACTACATCCATTCATCTTTTCTGTCTTCCCTCTCTCCACCCCACCTCTCTATTCACCTCAGGGGGCCTGATCCTACTCTGGCCTTGTATGGTGTGGTTGAGACTAGAAGAAGGGAGTTGAAGGGGTGTCCCATTGGCTGGGGCCCTAATACCTCCAGAACTGGAAAGCTTAAGAAAGAAAAGAGTACAGTCATAGAATGTTAGAGTTGGAGGGGACCTTAGAAAATAGGAACACAGAATGTGAGAACTAGAAGGGACCTTACAACAGAGAAAGGAGATCAGAGCTGTGGCAGAACAGCCTGGTGTAGTTGAAAGGCAACTGGATTTGTAGTCAGAGGACCTGTGTTTAAATCCTGGCTCTCCTCTCAGTGTGACCTTGGCCAAATAATTTCACCTCCCTGGGCCACAGTTTCCTCTTCTGTAAAATGAAGAGATTAAGCTAAAGGATTCATAAGGTTTCTTACTGCTCTAAATTTATGATCCTATTACTTTAGAATTCTCCAATACTAGTTGCTGTTTTACATGGCAAAGAGAGTTTCCTCATTAGAAGCTCCCTATACAAATGAAATAATGAATCATCAATATTCCCAAAATAACTTTAGAATACATTAGAGTTGAAAGGATTTTAAAATCGCCTAAATATCTGTAGCATTGAGGTTAACAAAGTTGTTTTCCTCAAAACAACTCTGGTAGATTGTATAAGTACTATTATCTATATTTTATAAGTGAGGAAACTGAAGTAGAGAGAAGTTAAGTAAATTCCCCATGGATAGACAACTAGTATCTAAAGGGGAGATTTGAACCAGATCCCCTGACTCCAAGTCTAGAACTTTTTCCGTTATCCTATAGAATGTTAAAACTGAAAGGGAACTTAGAGATCATCTAGTCTAAGGATTATTAACTTTTTTGGTGTCATGGACCACCCCATTGACAGTTTGATGAAGCCTACAGGTCACTTTTCAGAATAATGTTTTATAATGCATTAAAAAAAATAGATAAGATTACACAGGAAATACAATCATCAAAATATGAAAAACCCAAACTCAGAGTCTCTGAAATCTATCCACAGATTTATTGGTGGTTCATGAACCCCAAGTTAAGAACCCTTGATCTAGTCCAGTCCCTTCATTTTATAGCTGAGAAAACTGAGTCTTAGAGAGGAGAGTGACTTCCCCAGGATCCCCTCACATAGTGTTAAGAGAAAGAACCAGGACCAGAATTCAAGTTTTGAAACTCTTAAGCCAATGGGCTTTTAGTGACCCCACACTGGCACTCCTGAAGAGAGGCAGAACCATTGCTGTTTCCACTAGAGTTAGAGTGGAGGGGTTAGAAATGCCAATTCACCCCTAAGTACTATGCATCTAACTCTGTACCCTAAGTCAGTAGGTATTGGGGGAACACCCACTTCCCATTCAGTTCAGGTGTGTAGGTCTTACAACATCTCTGGATAAAGAAATCCCTCCTTGAGTCCCTGCCCATACCCCTGATTGGAAGACAGGTTCAATGCTTTCCCTCTCCAAACCCCTAACCCTACCCACATCTCTGATACCCCAGGGTTCTTTCTGAGCCTTACGATAGAGAGGTTTCCCTATAGATATAGAAAAGTTTCCAGAGTCTTGAGCTGCTGGGTGAGGGAGAAGGCAGTTCCCAGAGTTCTATAGCAGACTCACAGTCAGCAGAAAGCTTCTGCCTGCCTGCCTGACTTCCTCCCAGCTGATGCTTCCCCAGTGTGGGCCCATCTTGGCTTAGTGCCATGCCTGGGGGCTGTGCCAGACCCAGCTGTTGCTAACAATCTCTAGAGATGGAGGAGGGGAAGGTAGGGACCTGGGAGAACTTTTCCCTGCTGAATCAATGTTGGTGGTCTCCATCCAAGAGATAGCTGTGGGGTGCCCACCAATCGGTTGTTATGGACTGCTGTGAACTCTTGCTAACAGTCTCTAGAGATAGAGAAGAGAAAGGAACTGGGAGAGACCTGCAAATTCAATGCTAGTGGTTCCCACCCAAGGGAGCTGTGAGGTGCCAACCATGTGGGTCATATGAACATGTTTGTAGGGGATTGTGTCTAGGCCTGAGGTGGGAATAGAAGACAAAATATAGGCTATCTCTGGACCCCTATGAGTCATCCATTTGTCACATAGCTTCAGAAAATCTAATTCCTCTTCCGACTCTTCTTTGAAGTCACCATGGGACCTTTGGAGGCCACCCCAGAAATAACTGTCATCAACTCTCTTATGGGGACAGGTTTGAGGGAGTGGTATAGTTGTACCACAGGTACAACAGAAAAGGGAGATTGGAGTTGGGTGCCAAAGTGTCAGAAGTTCTGAATGGAATCACAGGATGTTAGAGCAGGAAAGGAGCCAAAGAGCATAGAATATCAGAAATGAAATCAATTAACAACCATTTATTAAACACCTATGTGCTAGGCACTACACTAGGTGTTGGGTATATAAAGACAAAAATTAAATAGTTCTGTCCCCAAGAAACTTTCACTATAATGGGGGAGGCAGCAGGTACATATATAGGTTTATACAAATCAAATTCCAAATGACCTTGGAAGGGAAGGTTCAGGGGACCAGGAAAGGTATCCCAAAGCAGGTGGCCCTAGAACTGAGTCTTGAAAGCAGTGAGGGATTCCAGGAGGTGGAGGTGAGGAAGGAGTGGGTTGCTGGCAAGAAGGACTTGTAGATAGAGTGCAGATAGAGTATCATATGTGAGGAACAGCAAGTAGGACAATATGACTGAACCATAAAGAGCATGGGTGGGAGTGATGTGTAAGTAGATTGTAAAGATAGGAAGGAACTAGGTTGTGAAGAGCTTCAAATGCCAAGCAGAGGAGTTTAGATTTCATTTGAAAGATACTAAAGAGTCACTGGAATTTATTGCATAAGGGAGTAGGGGAAGAGGGGGACAAGTGATTTGATATGGTCAAACCTATGCTTAGCTGCTTTGTACAAGATGATCTGGAATGAAGAGAGACTTGAGGAAGGGAGACCAGTTGGAAGTTTTTGCAATAGTTCAAGCAAGAGGTAATTTGAGGCTTCATTAAGCTGGTGGCCATGTAAGTGGAGAGAGAGAGAGGTGTATCAGGGAGAGATCAAAATGATAAGATTTGACTCCTGCTGGTATATGTAGGGTAAGTGAGAGTAAGGAGTTGAGGATGGGACACCAAGGTTTCATTCTGGGTGACTGGAAGGATGCTGGTGCTGTCAATGGGAATAGAAAAATTCAGAAGGGTGAGTTTGGGGAGAAAGATAATGAACTATATTGGGTTTGAGATGACTACTGGATATTCTGACCCAACTCTATCATTTTCCATGAATTGTCTATGGGAACAGGAACTATTAGGGTGTCTGTGTAGTTATGAAGATGCAGCATCCTATGAAGAAAATAGAATTAAGTGTAAGTAGTTAGGAGGTACAATGTTTTCTGATAAATAACATAACTTTCTATTGGGAAAAAGACTCAAATACTTGTACCCAGCAACCAATAAAACCATGGCAGCCTGGACTGGCAGTCAGAAGGTTTAGGTTAAAGTCCCAGTTCTACCAGGCATTGGCTGTATCACCTTGGGCAAATTACTCCTTTGGACTTCTGTTCCTCACCTGTGAAACCAAAGTAATACTATATGTGCTAAATACTTCACAGAGTTGTTATGTGAAAAGCACCTTATAGACCATAAAATGCAATACAAATTGTTATTTGCTCTGCATTCAGTAGGTACTCAGAATATGCTGTTTGAATTGAACTGAATTTCTAAAAAAGAGGATAATAATTCCTGTCTTACTGGCCTGATGGGATTTTTGAGGGGGGAGGGAGGAAAGGGGATTGGTGAGGAAAATCCTGCATACATGTGAGCTGTTATTATTCTTATTAAGTATTTTAAGAATTTTGAAAGTACTGTAGGAGGCACAAAGATGGGATCTGAATTGAGTCTTGAAGTATGGGTAAGATTTGAGCTAAGCCAGAAGTAGGGTGTAAGGGAGTAGAAATGTTATGAGTAAGGCATTTAAGGGCCAGTCTAGAAGGAGTGGGTACATGAAGAAGATTGGAATAGGGGCAAGAGAAGATTAGAGAGGTATTCTGAGACCATTGTGGACAATATAGTAGAAAGAATTTGGATTTGGAATAAGATGACCTAGGTTCTAGTTTTAGCTATGTCAATTAACTGCTATGTAATTTTGGCAAGTCACTTGGCCCTTCTAAGCTTTGGTTTCCTTATCTATAAAATGGAAATAATAATTATTTAACTACTTACCTCACAGGGGTGTTGTGAGGATAAAAAAAAATAGAGCTACAATACCGTAATATTGTCAACTTTGTAACCACAATGTCATGTGTATTTATAACATTTTAAAATGTTGGGCTAGATGGCTCCTAAGGTCCCTTCCAGTTCTGACATTCATGATTCCCCAACCCTTCCATGGCTGGGTTCTTTACCCTTTAATTCAAACTGAGCTTCTCCACCCCCACTAGTTTGACCTATAAATAGACCTAAGGGGATGAGGAAACATTTGGCACCAGTCCCTGCCCTCCCTCCCCCCCCCCCCGACCTCTAACCCCGGCCCCTTGAAACCTCAGTGTCTTGGGATTTTTAATGAGGATTCTAGAAGCCAAGGAGGTGATAATTACCTCTCCTGATAATTCTCTTCCCCAAAAGTCCAACAGCTTTGGCGGTCCAGTCCAGATGCCTAGCTGCAGCTCACCCATCTGTTTGCCTGTGGCTCCATCAAGGTCTACTGGGAGGGGATGGAACAGAGGGGAAGTAGGAGCTGGGAACAGGGAATAATGCTGCTTACTCCTAAGCTCTTCTATGTCCTTTGCAGGCCAGGGTCCATCAGAGAGAGATCAGGACGGTCGAGGGAGTTGTGCTGAGATAAATCATTACCAAGGCAGAAATCAGTCATGGGAAATCATAGGATTTTACAGCCAGAAGGAACCTTAGACATCATTTAGTCCAATCTCCTCGTTTTACAGAGGAGGGACCAAAGATGTGCTTCCAGTCCAGTGCCAGTCAGAGATGACTCTAAAAGCATTTGTCACCTCATCTTTATCAAGGTTGGAAGTACTCACTGAGTGAAAATACCATTGAGCTAGGAGTCCTAGGTTTGAACTAAAACTTGTAATGCTTTCAAAACCATCATAATACCTTCTCTAAATACCCCTATAGGGTAGAACTGACCAGGATTATTTCCATTTTCCAGATGATGAAACTAAGGTCAAGTGGTTAAGTAACTTCCTGAAAGTTGCTCAGCAATATTAGTTGAGAAGCAGAATGACATGGTGGAAAGCATTCTGGATTTGGAATCGAAGGATCTGTCCTCAACTTCCTGTGTGACCTTGGGCAAATCACCTAACCTCATCTATAAAATGAGGGGCTTAGACTAGCTGATTTCTAAGGTGCTTTTAGGCTACAATTGTGTGACTCAGAAGACCCATGCACTTACAATCTGTATGACCTGGTCTGGCAGTAAAATCCTGGATTTCAAAAAACATATACATAGTCTCATACTCAGTTGATCTAAAATATAAGTTTTATTGGTTGTACATAAACCTATTAAGTAGACAGAACATACTATGGATGTGTGCATCCTGTCTGACTCATCACTACTTGGGTCTCAGTATTGGTTTTGGTTTAGAAAGATGAAGAAGTAACTAGCCCTTTCTAGGCTGTTCAGGCTAATTCTGGATGATCCATTGAAGGTTAGGGTCTAGGGAGCTTATACTAAACTAGACAAAGTCCAGGGGGTCAGACATGACTGAACAACAGTAACAAGGCAGAGAACTGTAGCATTTTATAAACTAATCAGTCCTAGGTGAGCAAACTGCAGCCACCTCTGAATACATTGAACAAGGATAGGTTAGATAAGGATAAACTTAGGTATTGGTAGAATTCCTTTGGTGTCAGAGGTTACACTTAATGGACTCAGTCATTCTAGCTGTTTCTGCCTTATCAGGGGCCCAGTCTTACTAGACTGCATCACCTGAGGCAAGTCACTGCACCTGTTTCTTCATTTGTAAAATAAGGTCGACAAGCCCTTTGAAGTGGAAAGAGTTAGAAAACCCAGGTTCAAGTCCTGATCGTGTCACATCCTAGCTGTGTGACCTTAGACAAATCATTTTCCCTTTTCTTTTCTATCTCATAGAGGAATATGGTAAGGAAAACACTTTCAAAAGCACTATATAGCTAGGATCTATTATTGTTGTTTGGAAAGTAGAAATAGGTGGGACTATTATTACTACTGGCTCAGGGCATGGCAGGAGGGCTGAGACCCCAGCAGCAGCTGGTGGAGCAGGGACTGTGCCAGATGTAACCCTCCTCTTTTCCTCCCTCCCCCCCACCAGCAGTGACCTGGTGGCTGAGATAAGGCCCAAACCCCTGAGGAAGCTGATCTCATCTGCCTGAGCAGGGAGAATAAAGGAGCGAGAGGCGACCCTGGTGCAGCTAATGAGCCCATCTGCCTGACATGGCCACATCGTTAGCATCCCCCAGGGAACAGCTGGGAGGGGGAGGGAGGGAGAAACAGAGGGATCGGTGCCTGAATGTGAATTATTTACGTACCCAGAGATGCAGTGGACCAAAGCTTTCTCTAAAGGGAGTACCCAGCAGAGGTGAGGCCCTGGAGGGGCAAGAGCAGGAAGGGCCTGAAGCTCCAACCCAGTGGAGGGGAGGGGGAGGGTGCAGGTGGTGTGGGTGAGCCTCTGCTTGAACAGCAGTAGTATTAATAATAACAGCTCACATTTATATAGTTTACAAAACACTTCCTTTCCATCTCAGGTGCCACTTCCCGCCTTCACACTCTCTTTCCCTCCTTCCCTCCCTTTCCCTTTCCATCTTCCTCTCCCTACTTCTCTGTTTCTCTCTGTCTCTGTTTTTCTCTCTCTCTTTCCCTCCTTCTCTCTCATCCTCTCTCTTCTTCCCTCTCTCCCTTTCTCCTTTTCTCTCCTTTTCCCTCTTTTTTCTCTCTTGGTTTCTCTCCCTCTACCCCTCTCCCTTTCTCCCCTTCTCTCATCCCCCTTTCTCCCCTCCACCCCCTTAGCATTTACTTCTTTGTGTACATGTTGTGTCTCCACACTAAAATGTAGACTCCTTATAAAGGCTGCTTCATTTTTCTCTTATTCTCCAGGCCTAATAAAGTGCCTTGAGCATAGCACATCCTTAATAAATGTTTAGTTAAACACCTTGGGAGGCAGATAATCCACATATAATTACCCTCCATTTTGCAGACAAGGAAAATGAGACTCAGAGAGGGAAAATGACTTACCCAAGGGTGACACAGGGAATATTAGAGTCAAGATTTGAACCCATGACCTCCTACCATAAGCCTAGGGCTCTTCCTACTCCCATCAAACAACCAAGCAATCAACATTTATTAAACTCCTACTACATGCCAGGCACTATGCTAAGCACTGGGGATACAAAAAGAGTCAAAGACAGTCTCTGCCCTCAAGGAGCTTACAATCTAATGAGGGAGACAACATGCAAATGTATATAAAGCAAGCTATCTACAGGATAAATAGAAAATAATTAAAAGAGGGAAAGTGTTATGGCATTAAGGGGGGTTGGGGAAGGCTTCCTATAGAAGGTGGGATTTTAATTGGGACTTGAATTAAGCCAGGGAGGTCAGAGTCAGAGCAGAGGAGGGAGAGCATTCCAGGCATGCAGAACAACCAGAGAGAATGCCTGGAGCAGAAAGATGGAATGTCTTGTTTCTGGAACATCCAGGAGGCCAGTATCACTGGATTGAGAAGTACATGTCAGTGAGAAGACTGGAAAGTTAGGAGGGGTCTTAGTTATAAAGGGCTTTGAGTGCCAAACTGAACATTTTGTATTTCATCCTGAAGGCAACAGGAAGCCATTGGAGCTTGTTAGGTAAGGAGATGGCATGATCAGACCTGTGCTTTAGGAAAATCACTTTAGTGGCTGAATGGAGATGGATTAGAGTGGGGAGAGACTTGAGGAAAGCAGATCCACCAGCAGGCTATTGCAATACTCCAGGTATGAGGTGATGAGGGCTTGAACCAGGGTGGTAGCAGTGTCAGAGGAGAGAAGGGGGGATATTCAAGAGACTTGCAAAGGTGAAACTGACAACAGATTAGACTTGGGAAGTATGATAGTGAGGAGTCCAGGATGACTTCTAGGTTGTGAAGGAGTAAGAAGATGGCCTTGCCCTCTACAGTATTAGGGAAGATAGAAAGGGGAAAGGATTTAAGAGGAAAGATAACAAATTCTGTTTTGGGCAGATTGAATTTAAGAAGTTTACTGGACATACAATTCAAAATGTTTGAAAGGCAGTTAGAGATGCAAGTTTGAAAGTCTTTTTTTCCCCCCAGAAACTGAGACATCATTTATTGGAAATAGTCACAAAAATGATCAGGATAGGTATATTTGAGAATTATTAGCATAGAGATGGATTAAATCTATGGGACCTGATGAGATCACTAAGTGAAGTAGCATAGAGGAGAAGAGAAGAGGACCCAGGAAAGAACCCCCAAGGAACACCGATAATTAGAGGCCATGGTTTGGAAGAAGATCCAGCAGAGGAGGCAGAGGAGGAACAGTCAGGTAGGTACAAGGAGAGCCAGGAGAGAGAGAGATGTCCCAAAAATCTAGAGAGAAGAGAATATCAATGAGAGGGTGATCAACAACGTCAAAGAATACAGAGAAGTCAAGGAGAATGATCATTGAGAAAAGGCCATTGGATTTAGCAACTAAGATCATTAGTAACTTTGAAGAGAGCAGTTTCAGTGAAATGATAAGGTAAGAAGCTAGATTGTAAGGGGTTGAGAGAACGAGAGGAGAGAAAGTAGTGGCAACTAAAATATATGGCTTTTTTGAGGAGTTCAGCTGCAAAGGGCAGCAGAGATATAGGACAATAATCAGGGATGGAAGGATCCAGTAAGGGTTTTTTCAGAATAGGAAAGACATGGGCATGAGCCAGTAGAGATTGAAAAAAAAAAGTGAAAGTGAGGATGACAGAAGGCACTATCTGTTGGAGGAGGTAGGATAGAATGGGGTCACTAGAACAGGTAGAAGGGTTAGCCTTAGTAAGGAATAAGGCCACTTCATCATGTAAGGCAGGGGTGAAGAAGTGGCAGAAGGCATCTGAGTGATAGGAGATGAGGAAGAGGGGAGAAGAGGGCTTTCACAGCCTCGTTTTTTCATTTTTTTATTTTTAACATGTGTTTTTAAAACTTTGGGTTACAAATTTTCTCCCTTCTTTCCTCCCCACCCACCCTCATTGAAAAGGCAAGCATCTCAATATAGGTTATAGATGTGTAGTCATGCAAAACACTTCCATAGTAGTCCTGTTGTGAAAAACTAAGTATATTTCCCTTCATCCTATCCTACCCTCCATTTAATCTATTCTCTCTTTTGACCCTGTCCCTCCTCAGAAGTGTTTGCTTTTGATTATCCCCTCCCCCAATCTGCCCTCCCCTCTATCAACCCCCTGTTCTCTTGTCCCCTTCCCCCCTTATTTTCCTGTAGGGTAAGATAGAGTTCCATACCCCATTGTGTATGTTATTCCCTCCTTAAGCCAAATCCTATGAGAATAAGATTCACTCATTCCCTCTCACCTTCCCCCATTTCCCCTCCACCGTAAAAACCTTTTCTTGCCTGTTTCATGTGAAATATTTTACCTCATTCTACTTCTCCCTTTCTCCTTCTCCCAGTATAATCCTGTCTCACCCCTTAATTTTATTTTCCAGATATCACCCCTTCATCTTCAACTCACCCTGTGCCCTCTATCTATCTATCTATACATACGTATAATTTTTTCCCTCCCACTACCCTAATATTGACAAAGGACTCATGAGTTAAAAATATCATCTTTCCCTGCAGGAATGTAAGCAGTTCAACCTTAATAAGTCTCTTAGGATTTCTCTTTCCTGTTTACCTCTTCCATGTTTCACCTGAGTCTTGTATTTGAAGGTCAAATTTTCTATTCAGCTCTGGTCTTTTCCACAGGAATTATTGAAAGTCCCATATTTCATTGAATGACCATTTTTTCCCCTGAAGGATTATACTCAGTTTTGCTGGGTAGGTGATTCTAGGTTGTAGTCCTAACTCCTTTGCCCTCTGGAATATCATACTCCATGCCCTCCAGACCCTTAATGTAGAAGCTGCCAAATCTTGTGTTATCCTGATTGTGTTTCCACAGTACTTGAATTGTTTCCTTCTGGCTGCTTGCAATATCTTCTCCTTGACCTGAGAACTCTGGAATTTGGCTACAACATTCCTAGGAGTTTTCCTTTGGGGATCTCTTTCAGGAGGTGATCAGTGGATTCTTTCAATTTCTATTTTGCCCTCTGGTTCTAAAATATCAGGGCAGTTTTCCTTGATAATTTCTTGAAAGATGATGTCTAGGCTCTTTTTTTGATCATGGCTTTCAGATAGTCCAATAATTTTTAAGTTCTCTCTCCTGGACCTATTTTCCAGGTCAGTTGTTTTTCCAATGAGATATTTCACATTCTCTTCTGTATTTTCATTCCTTTTGATTAGTGTTACAGTGCCTTGATTTCTCAAATTGTCCCTCTTGTCCAATTTCTCCGTTCTAATTTTTAAGGAAGTATTTTCTTCAGTGAGCTTTTGGACTTCCTTTTCCATTTGACCAACTTTGCTTTTTAGGGCATTCTTCTCCTCATTGGCTTTTTGGACCTCTTTTGCCATTTGGGTTAGACCATTTTTAAAGGTGTTATTTTCTTCAGTATTTTTTTGGGTCTCCTTTAGCATCACTCTCAGTTTTTCCTCTACTTCTCTTACTTGCTTCTCAAAATCCTTTTTTGAGCTCTTCCATGGCCTGGGACCAATTCATATTTTTCTTGGAGGCTTTGGATGTAGGAGCTTTGGCTTCATTGTCTTCTTCTGGTTGTATGTGTTGATATTCTTTGTCATCAAAGTAAGATAATATAGTCTGACTCTTTTTGCGCTGCTTGCTCATGATCCTGGCCAATTACTTGAGTTATAGACTCTTTGTCAAGGTAGGAATTTGTTCCCAGTGTGGAGAATGTACTGTCCCAAGCTTCAGGGGTTTTGTGCAGCTGTTTTTTCAGAGATACATCTAGGGACCTGTAAATTTTCAGTTCTTCCAAGGTGCTATGATCAAGGGCAAGGTGTTTGCTCCTTTCCTGGCCTGTGCTCTGAACTATGAGCACTCTTTTCTGTCTTGGAACTGTGAGGAGGGTTTCCTCTCCATAGCCACTACAAGCTCCACCACTTCAGCATTTCTCCTTGCCCCAGGACTGCCACCCAGAACTGTGACCCAGATCCAAGCACCAGCAAAGCAAGAGAATCCTGCACCAGTAGAGAGATCCCTGCAATCCCCCTCTGATCAGCCATTCAATTCCCCCTCAGTCTGTGGACCAGAAGCTCAGGAAGCAGCCACCTCCCCAAGGAATAGGGCTGGGACCCTGCGCTCCTCTCTCACCACCATAGAAACAGACTTTGCCCACTGACCT
The DNA here is from genome assembly GCF_900497805.2 of Vombatus ursinus. Classification (NCBI taxonomy): domain Eukaryota; kingdom Metazoa; phylum Chordata; class Mammalia; order Diprotodontia; family Vombatidae; genus Vombatus; species Vombatus ursinus. The sequence continues at coordinate 32,555,041 of NW_020954564.1, forward strand.
TCTAAGTTGTCTTTGACATTCGTGGGTTGAAAAGTCTGGAAACCACCTCAGCTGCCTGTGATTCAGTCCTCTGAGGCTTGCTCCAGGGTTGCTGCGGCCTGCCCACCCTTGCCAAAACTGCGCTCCTCTCCCCACCTGGCGCGATCAGTCATCTTTCTGATCAACCATCCAGGCTGTCTTTGGCTGGAAATTTGTTTCACTCTGTCTTTTTGTGGGTTCTGCTGTTTTAGAATTTGTTTAAAGCCATTTTTATAGGTATTTGGAGGGGTTTGGGGGAGAGCTCAAGCAAGTCACTGCTTTTACTCTGCCATCTTGACTCTGCCCCCCCCCAGTCTCATTTTTTTCTGTAAAATATGAGGCAAGGTTTTCAGATGAGAGAGTGGGGGTAGAGGGAGCCATAGGAGAGTTGAGGAAAGATGAAAAGGTTTGGAAGAATCTCTGTGGAGAATGGGATAGTGAGTTGATGAATAAGGTATAGTAGAATTGCCTAGCAGCAGTGAGGACCCAGTTGAGGTCATGTGACATAAATTTGTAGTGGACCCAGTCAGAATGGATGAATGATTTTCTCCATCTTCATTCGTCAGTATTTGTAGTAGTTAAGGTGATGAATGGTGGGAGTAATCCAAGGCTATGCTCAGGAATAAGCAAAGGGGTTTTTGAGGACGATATCTAGGATCAGCTGAAAAGAGCTGGAATCAGGACCTAGGAATCGGGAGACCTGAGTTCTAGTCTCAGCTCTGTCCCTAACTTTTGGTGCCACCTTGGGTAAGTTACTTTTCCCTCTCAAGGTCTCAGTTTTCTTCTCTTTAAAATGAAGAGGCTGGACTAAAAAATCTCTAAGGTCCCTTCCAACTTGGATAGTCTATGCTCTAGCATATCTTCCAGCTTTAAAATTCTCCTATTCTTGGTGAATCACACCCTTCTTTTCCCCCTAAGAAATTAGACCCCATCATCAGAAGACCTTAAGTTAAATAATATTAGAGCCCAAACTCTGACTCACTGTGTTCAGCCTTTCCCATCATGCCTTGGTATGGGTTGGGGTCACACCGAACATAACTTTTACCTTTAACTTAGAGGAGCTGGGGCTGTGGTCACATCTATGGTCCCTCAGCCTTTACTTGGCCTGATTCTTTCCTAGCATATGTCACCCTTTCCCTGCCTATGCTTGAATTTCTCCATTCAAAAACCACAAGTTGTTTACATAAAATAGTCTTGGGTTGGATACAAATTCACCTCAAGTGAAGAATTACTTATTAAATTTAACAGTCCATTTTGGGGGGGGAACTCCTCTGTTTCTTCATCCAGTGGCTACTTATGGAATGAAAGTTTTCAGCATTTAGGATGGCAAAGGGAGCTGGAGGCTTTTCCTAAGATGCCAACAGCCTCTAGGTGCCTTTGTTTTGTGTTTAATTAAATATTTTATTTAGGCTTTTTTTTTAACATTGCTGTCTCTACCCCAGGACTCCTTCGCCCCCAAAGAATCTTCCCACACAACAAAGAAGTATAGCCAAGCAAACAAATCAGCACACTGGCAATATATCCATCTGACAAGGTAGGCTTCATTTTGTGCCTCTAGTCAGTCTATCACATCTCTGCTGAGAAGAGGGAAATGTACTTCACCAGCAGTTTACTGAAGTCACAATAGCCACTGCATCGACCAGAATTCTATCTTTCAAAAACAACTATTGATATCTTTCCTTTTTAAGTAATAATAACTAACATTTATGTAGCACTTTAAAGTTTGTGAAGCACTACAAATATTATCTCATTTGATCCTTACAACAACCCTGGCAATGAGGTGCTATTATTATCCCCATTTTACAGATGAGAAAACTGAGGCAGACAGAGGTTAAATGACTTACCCAAAGTTGACTAGATAAGCAGTGTCTGATACTGCATTTGAATTCCTGTGTCTCAATACAGTGCTCTATTCATTGCGCCACCTAGTGACCTTCATTTCCCAATATGACTCACCCCACTCCCCAACTCAGAAAACTATCCCTTAGGACAAAAAACAAAAAAGAAAGAAAAAAAAAAAGCCAACACATCAACCAAGTTATACATTGTGTGCAATTTTCCCTGTAGTTAGTTTCTTACCTCTTCAAAGAAGGGAGAAAGGGTTGTATCTTCATCTTTCTTTTTGGAAATGTTCGGTCATTATAATGATGCTGTTTTGATTTTTTCATTGTTCTTTCTTCATACCTTATTGTAGTCACCAGTTTCCTGGTTCTGCTTACTTCCCTTTGCATCAGTTCATCTCATATGCATCACTGTGTTCATTGCATGAATTCTTCTGCTGCTCCTGCAAAGTTTGATCTGTATCAGTTCATACAAGTTTTCCCAAGTTTTCCTAACTCCTTCAGATTCATCATTTCTTAAGACAAAGTAATGTTCCATTACAGTTATATACACTAATATGTTCAGCCATTCCCCACTTGATGGGCATCCACTTTGTTTTATTTTTTTTCTCTCACAAAAGGTGCTGCTGTAAATATTTTTGTATATATGGGATCTTTCCTTTGTCTTTGACCTCATTGGGGTATATAACTAGTAGTGGTACCACTTGGTATCTTCAGTTTAATGATGATTCTAGTATAAAGCTCAATTGTTTCCCAGAACAATTGGACAAATTTACAGCTCCACCAAACAGTGCACTAATCTGGCTATTTTTTCTCTATAGCCCCTCCAACATTTTCCATTTTTATATTTTGTCATCTTTGTCAATCGGATTGATATGAGAATTGTTTTGATTTTCATCTCTCTTAGAAGTGATTTAGAGCATTTTTGTGTGGTGGCTGATATCTTACATTTCCTCTTATGAAAATTGCCCAACCAAACTTTTGAATACACCAATCATGCTAAAGATGAACACAGTGGGTAGAGAATTCCTTTGGGGTGTGTGTGTGTGTTGTTTGGGGATGGGAGAAGAGTGGTGCTATGCCCATACATCCATCAGTAATTCTAACTGTTTGTTTCTGTTTCCTCTTCTTTGTGGGGAGAATGGCACAATATGAACAGATTGCATTATTCCCTTATAAGTATACAGATTCACAAGGTTTGAAGTAGGAACAAGTTATTTATTGCTTCCCATTATTGCTTCCCTTACCTGTTACTCATCAGTTCACCTTCCTACAGTCTTCTCCAGCTTTCAAAAAACAGCTTTCATTTCCTTTTTCAGAAGACCATCTCTCCTTTCCACCAGCATTACAGCTCAAAAACACAGCTCCATTTTTTTCAGAAGTCTTCTTTTGCATTGTTTAGTTCCTGAGACCACTGGCCCAGTAACCTACACTGGCTGCTTTTCTTCTCAACTTTACTGCTAAATCAGGTTGAGGGTAACAGGCCTCAAACTTGTCAGTGAGTTAGGGGGATGTTTACTCTAAGCATGTGAAGATTTTCCTGGCAGAATGGTCAGATGAGAAAAATTTGTTCCAATGGCCATGAAGGCCACTGAAGCAGGTGCTGTGGAGTGCTTAGAGTTTGGGCAAACATTAAAGATGCCAAGTTCATCTTCTGCATCTCAGGAGAGCGATATTCATCTTGAATTTTGTCTTGCCACTGGACTTCAATGACTCTGTAAGAGAGAGTAAGGCTGATGAATGATTTACAGGCAAGTCAAGACATCACCCCATGATGTCATTTGTCCTCTTTGAAAATGAAGGAAGAACAACAAAAATAGCATCTTCACTAGTACTTCTCATAGTTCTAGAATCTCAGAAGAAGAGTACTCTGGTATGTGCTGATAAATGTTTAACAACCAGCTCTCAAAAAATATTTTTTTTGCTAGTCACACTTTTAAGTTTAATCTGAATTATTAATATTTTCTCCACCACTTTCTTAAGATTAGAAAATTGACAAAACAATAAATCAATCCCTGACTTGTAGTATTTGTCAATTTCTAAAGTATAAATGCTCGCACCAAAAATTTAATGATCAGCAGTTTGAACTAGCTCTAGCATACCACTGAGCATTTCACCTTCTGTCCCAAAAGTCTTTCAGGTCACTGCGGCAATTCTCCCTAAAGCAGCTGGTCAGTTACTAAAATTTCCTAATGCTAATTCCTGAAACATCTAGGGAAAGCTGGGGTTTGAGACACATACTCCTCCCAAGCATTTCAACGTACTGGGAAGAGAAAATTTTGTTCCTACTGCTATATAAACAAGGTTTTTTATTTAAAAACTTTTCCATTCAATTTTATTTTATTTTCAGCTTCAGATTCCTTCCCTTCCCTCACCCACTGAGAAGGCAAGAAATACAAAACCCATTACAAATATGAAGTCGTCAAGTGAAACTAATTTCCATAATCACCATGTTCTAGGTGGGAAAAAAAACACAGAAAAAGAAAGAGAAAAAAAATGTGCTTCAATCTGAATTCTGAATCCATCAGTTCTCTATCGGACTTTTTCATCATGAGTCCTTTGGAATTGTTTGGTCATTGTGTTGATCAAAGTTACTAAGTTTTTCACAGTTGATTATCTTGATAAGATTGCTGTTACTATGTAAATTGTACTCCTGGTTCTGCTTACTTCACTTTGTATCAGTTCATACAAGCCTTCCCAGATTTCTCTGAAACCATCTTCATAATTTTTTTAAAGCACAATAGTATTCCATCACATTCATAGACCATAAATTGTTTAGCCATTCTCTAGTTGACGGGGACCCCCTTGGTTTCCAATTCTTTGCCACCACAAAAAGAGCTGCTACAAATATTTTTGTACATATGAGTTAAACAAACTTTTTTTTTTTAAAAAAAAAAAGAATAACATAATCTACAAAGAATTAAAGTTGAAGGTCAACCAAAAAACAATGGAGAGGAAAAATCATGAACTTGAGCAGACTGAAAAAGAATTGTTCAGGATAATAAATATAAATGATGTCATTAGAGACATTGTTTCCTAGGGATAGAAAAAAAGGAATTAGATTAGTCACATTTAGAGAGGGAAAGAATAACAGCTGCATAGCCTATGTACTTCATTGCTACCTATGCAATGTCAAGAGATATGGAAGAATGCACCCAGCATGCTGGGTGGATTTCCTTTGGAAGATTTATAGATGGATCAGAATCACACAGAACGGGCAGGGGTGAATAGGTTGCAATCTGCATTATTGAGGGAATGCTCACTTTGATGCCATCATAAATCCATCAAACTATTGAGGTAAGGATGGAAAGTAATTTGGAGCCAGATAAATGTCAAGCTAAAAAAATCTGTGTTTATGCTAGAAATTATAGAGAGATACTGAAGATTTTTTTGAGCAAAAGAGTGACATATTCAGATCCGTGTCTTAAGAAAATTATTTTGGCAGCTGTTTGGAGTAATAATTGAAGACAGGAAATAGAGGTGACAGGAAAATGAATTTAGGAGGCATTTATAAAAGTCCAGGTGAGAGATTATTTGTGCCTGAGCAAGAACGGTAGCAGTGTGAGTGGACAGAATAGATTGAATTTGAGAAATGCTGTGGAAATGAAATTGACAACTAATTGGATTTAGGAGGATGAAAGAGAAGATTCAAAGACCACTCTGAGGTTTCAGACTTCGGCTGACCTGGGCTGGGGGAGGAGGGATGATGCTTCAAAGTGTTGTTGCTGCTGAATCATTTCAGTTGTGTCTGTCTGACCCCGTTTGGGGTTTTCTTGACAGAGAGACTGGAAGGGTTCACCATTTCCTTCTCCAGCTCATTTTACAGATGAGGAAGTGAGGCCAACAGGGTTAAGTGACTTACCCAGGATCACACAGCTATTGAGTGTTTGGAGTCAGATTGAAGATGAGTCTTTTTGACTCCAGGCCTGACCCTCTATCCACTGTACCACCTAGCTGCCCCAGTGCCTCAAATTGATTATTTGCCCTCTCTCTCTCTTTTTTTTTTGTTTCTTCTTTCTCGTGGTTCCTCCCATTGGTTCTAATTCTTCCTTACAATATGACTATTGTGAAAATAGGTTTAATATGAATGTATATGTAAAGCCTGTATCAGATTACATGCCATCTTTGGGTGGGGGGAGGGGAGAGATGGGGAGAAAATTTGGAACTCAAAATCTTATGGAGGTGAATGTTGAAAACTAAAAAATAAATACATAAATTAAAAAAGAAAATCTCATATTAACTTTATCGATACTCTATTGTATTTTATTTATTTTGTTAAATATTTTACAATTACATTTTAATCTGGTTCTATGTTTGACACCTCTGGTCTAGAAAACCAATAAAACAATAAATAAAAGAAATGAAACTACTATCTCCCAAGTCATAAAACAAACAAACAAACAAACATAATTTTGGAGGGGAGATTTGGTAAAGAAAATGGTGAGTTTAGTTTTAGATATATTGAGTCAGGGTGCCAACAAGACATGCATTTCCTGAATTGGCATAAGGGATATAGAAACTTATACGTGTGTGTGTGTGTGTGTGTGTGTGTGTAAATATAATGTCTAAGCAGTTTTTCTCTCCTCCAAGACAAAAGTAGCAGTCCTTGGGCTTAGATCTGAAAAGACAGCAAACATCTATGTGACTTTGTCGCAAGTTAATCTCTCCAAGACTCGTTTTCCTCTTCTGTAAACTGGGGGAGCTGGGCTTGATGGCCTCTAGGGTCTTTGCCAGCTCTATAACTATGATACTATGATCTTCTCAGGTGTAAGATGAGAGGCAGGAGCTTAACCTATGAGCTTACAGCTTTATGTCAAAGAATTTGCCAGGGGAAATTGTCCATCTTAAGAATTTAAGATGAATGGTAAACAAGGAGTCACTAGGGTAAAAAAATTAAAAGAGGAGAAACTGGATCAATCTTAAGAATTTAAGATCAATGACGAACTAGGTATCATTGGGACAAAAATATACATATACATATCTATTTATCTATCTATCTATCTATATATATAATGTGCATTTTATTTTATATATATTTAAAACACACATATATATATACATATGTGTATATGTATATATATACACACATACATATAGGTGGTACAGGATAGAATGCCAGGCCTAGAGTCAGGAAGACTTGAGTTTAAATTTGTCCTCAAACACTTTCTAGCTGTGTGACCCTGGGCAAGTCACTTAACCTTGTTTGTCTCAGTTTCCTCATCTATAAAATGAGTTGGAGAAGGAAATGGCAAACCACTCCAGTATCTTTGCCAAGAAAACTCCAAATGGGGTCATGAAGAGTCAGATACAACTGAAAATAACTGAACAATAACAAGTGTGTGCATGTATATAAAGAAAATATACACACACATATCATTCCAGTCAGCTACTTTTACAATACTACCAAGTTCTAAATACATGATGTAGTGGCACACAGACCTGGCACTCAGAGGACCTGAATTCTGTGTGATTTTGGACAAATTACTATAATCCTTTAAGCCTCAGCTTCTTTATCTGTAGAATGAAAGGTTTAGACTAGACGATCTCCAAGTGCCCTTTCACAATTAACTGAGTATGGGAGAAGGGCAAGGGAGAAGGAAGAGTCAAAGATAGCTCTGTTTACAAATTAGTCTAATGTGCTCGATCAATTTCTGGAGTGGGGGGAAGAGGGAAGACCATAGAATTCAGAACTCTAAAATCCTTTATACCTTACTCTAATTCAGTCATTTTAAGGATGAGGAGATATCTAAATTACTCCACAAACCACAACCTGTCCTCATCTCTCTTCACCCAATCTGACAAATTGTGGTCATAGTCAGTTTGTCAACAAACATTTATTAAGTGCCAACTAGGTGTTAGGCCCTAAGTTAAGTGCTGAAGATACAAAAAAAAAAGGGGAAAAAAATGTGGTCCCTGGCCTCAAGGAGCTTACATACTAATGGGGGAGAGATGTAAATAACTATGTATGAACAAGATACGCTCAATGTAAATGGAAGCCAGTCTCAGAGAGGAGGCACTAAAGGAATGAGGGGGAGGGAGAGACAGACAGGGAAAGTCCTCCTGAAGAAGGTGGGATGTGAGCTGACTCTTGAAGGAGGCCAGAGAATTTAGGAGGGGAAGTAAGGAGGGAAGAGTATTCCAGGCATGGGGAAAGACTCAGGGTCACATATAAGGATCAGCAAATAGGTCATCGTAGCTGGATTGTAGAGTACAGAAAGGGGAATAAAGTGTAAGAAGATTGAAAGGTAAGGGGGAAGGTCATGAAGGGCTTTAAATGCCAAACAGGGTATTTTATATTTGATCCTGAAGGTAATAGAGAGCCAAGATCAACCTGTGCTTTAGGAAAATGATTTGGCCACTGAACGGAGGATAGATATGAGGTAGGGAGAACCAGGAAAAGTCGATTGCAATAGTCCATGGGTGAGGGTCTGCACCCAGCTGGTGGCTCTGTGAGTGGAGAGAAAGGGACATTGACAAGGCGTGACAGCAGATGGGATATTCGTGGTAAGTCTGAGCAGGTTGTTCTGTGAAAAGAACTTGAGATTTACAGATGGGAGGAGGGTTGGGAGTCACAACTGGTTGTTGACTGAAACCCCTCCAAGATATAATATAAGACAGTAAGAAGCCAAAAAAAAAAAAAACCTAGAAGGCCTTTTATGAAGTGTGAAAAATGTCCTTGATTGAATTAGAAGGAGAACTTGGATATTGTGTGGGCAAGAGATTGATGCTGTCCTGAGTAACCCTTAAAACAGTTCCAGAGTTAGTTTGGGAGTTCAAGACACAGTTGAAATGCATCCAACAGGGACACACACATGCAGAGATACACCGTCTCCAGACAGACACAGACTCAGGGAAGGAGTCTGGTTGAGGAGCTTGTGACAGAAGCAACTTGTGAGCAGAAACTCTGGGAGCAAAGAAAAAAAAAACCCACTATGGACTCAAATGAACTAGCCTGGCAATGAAAAATCAAGCTAGTGAGAAAAGTAGACTTTGCGAGTACATCTAGGTAACCTGCCCAGCAGAGATACTGCTAAGAGGAGTAGCATGAGGAGAGAAAGGACATTATGGCAGCCTACAGTAATGGCAGTGGGAGCTGCCTTGTTTTCATGTGTTTCCTACCTGTGAGACTCACTACCATTATACTTGTAAGTTTGTACTCACTCTTCCCACTGTGTATGTTTGTTTGTAGGAATGCATATTCCAGGCTTATGGAGGAAATGTTTTGAAGCTACTGTTTTTACTATGCCATCTTAGTAAGTGTTTTTGCTTTGAGTTAATTGTCAAGAGGATGCTCAACAGTGGGGGCTTGTGAGCTAAAGTTTTAGGATTTGTAGACCCATAGGGTATCCTTGAAACCTGGGAGCACTCAGTCCCTCTCCTACTCTGGGGGCCTAATCTGAAACCTTCAGGGTGAGGATTAGCTCCCAGAGAAGGGGCTACACAGAATTTAAGAATCTCGGTGTGGGACAGAACCACAGAGGCCATCTAAGCCAGCTAGTACCTGAAATTGTTAGAAAGTTTTTGCTTAAATGTACAGAAGGGTTTATAATGACAATCCTAGTTTGAGACCAGAATGAAACTGCACAAATTACCAGAAAGCAGGGTAAAATTGTGTGTGTATGAGTGTGTGTGTGTGTGTGTGTGTGTGTATGTGAGATATGTGTAGGGCTGCTCAGCCTACCCCCTTAGCCATTTTTTTTTCATTAACAAAAGAACTGGGACTGACCCTAAAAACCTGTGGTGATTATGGGATCTGAAGGTAGTAACCTTTACATAAAGTTGCTTTAATAAATCATGTAGTCACTAGAAAGGCAATCATCCTAGTCTTATAAATGAAGACAATTAGTTGAAAGTAAAATTTTCATATGTGGGCTGAGGGTTTTAAAGGACAGATGACTGATTTTCTAGTCTAGTAATGTTGGAATTTATTCTATATCATACACCTAGAGCTATATGGAGTCTGATGACAAATCCCAGGTGCCATGAGATGGTATAGCTCCATGAGCCTTAGTGGTAAAGAAGAATAGTATGAGTTTATAGGCTGAATTGCCTCTGGTGAGTAGGGTCGGTACTTCAGCCTTTTGGGAAGTTATTGCATGAGTATGGAGTAACTTGGCTGGTAGACCCAGAGTTGAGCCACCTTATGGCCATATTCTCTTGTAGGTTAATTAATTTTGTTGTTATTCAGTCGTTTTTCAGTCATGTCTAACTCTTCATGACTCCATTTGGGGCTTTCTTGACAAAGATACTGGAATGGTTTGCCATTTCCTTCTCTAACTCATTTTACAGATGAGGAAAGTGGGGCAAACAGGGTTAAGTGATTTATCCAGTGTCACATACCTAGGAAGTGTCTGAGGCCAGATATGAATTCATGAAGATGAGTCTTCCTAACACCAGACCCAGTACTCCATCCACTGCACTACCTACCTTCAGAGCTAATTAATTAACAAATTAATTCATTGACAGCCCGATTTTCTGTAGTTTTCAGAGAGCAGGAAAAGGAGCTGTGGAATGATATTCTTTTTGCAGCACCAATCATACACCAAGCCCATACTACTACTAGTGATGAAGCCTACATCTGTCTCTTTCAAACTTATATATACTTATTGGTCTTGGTTTAGGACCAGAAAAGCCATGTTCTAGAGAAGACTTCTTGTTTTATCTGCTGAGGATAAGAATAATATATGTTGAAGTTCAAAGACTGTAATTTTACCTTAGCTGATAAAAAGTATTATTGTTCTTATAAAATCCTTTTCTTTCAACATACCAAACTATTTGCACCAGAAAATTCCTAAAGCAGTGAATGTTAAAGATTTTTATAATAAAATAAAAATTTATTTAATTAAAATTTTTGAATCTGAGTCACCTCATTTTACAGAGGAGGAATTTAGAGAAGTGACTTGTCCAAGGTCATATAGCTCCAATGATGATCCTGAAAACATTCTCTTGACTACTCCAGTCTGCAAGTAGCTCTTCCCACTAGGTCAAGGCCATAGTTTGAATAACTTAAGCAGAAAGCTGAACCTAGGCTTCTGGGAAAGTCCATTCACCACCCTGCACCTACCCCAAGCTCCATTGAGCACTGGGTGTTCAGGAAGCCCTTTTTAATGATGATGAAGAGGAGGAGGAGGAAGTTAATAACTGTGAACATTTTATACTCGGCTTCAAACTTCACAAAGTACTTTCCACGTGTTATCTCATTTGACCTTCACAACAGCCCTGTGAGGTAGGTGCTATTATTCTATCCATTTTACAGATGAATCAAGGCAGGATTCAAACGCGGCCCTTCCTGAGCCTAAATCTAACATACCATCTAGTTGTTGAATAGAATTGGAAATTATTCTTTGCTCCCAATGAATTCGGTGGAGGGCTTTATTTTCCACCCATTTTACGGAGAGAAAATGAGAAACCAAGGTAGAGATGAGGGTTAAGAGAGGAGGTCAGAGGCTGCCTCCCTCTCCAATCTGCCCATGCTGTCCAGGGAACTAGAAATGGCTGGGTTCTTCTTATTTTCACTCCCCTCTCCCCAATTTAGGCGACCAGGATTCAGGATGAGTCTTGGGCGTCTGGGAGGTGGAGACCGTGAAACAACCATTTTCGGACTTGCGGACTTCAAGAGCACAGACGGAATTCAGCCTGACCGGGGCGCCAAAGCACCTGCCTTTACCCAGCACACGTATGTCCCCGCCCAACTCCACCAAGCCCAGACGGCATCGTCACGTGGCCCCAAAGGCCGTCCCCTGTTTCGTTTCCCCCGCCCCGCCCCCGGGCGTACGTCCTGACCTACGTGCGTCCTGGCCTACGTGCCCCGCGTGCGCGCCGGCGATCACGGTCGACTCTTTGCGTGGCTGTGGTGGCAGCGCACGCGCACAAGGAGACTGCCCGACAGCACAGTTGGTGGAATCATGTTGGGCTCGGAAGCCGAACGTGTGCTGCTCTACCTGAGCGAGGTGGAGGCGCTGGCAGAGGAGGTGCTGGCCGACAAGCAGCAGGTCCGCGAAGGGTCCGGGAGCGGGAGAGCGCGCTTCCAAATTCCTGCCCTCCTTACTCCTCCACCCTTCCTTTACCCCGACTCGGAGCCTGGTCCTGATACAAGGGAGGAAACTGAGGCCCCAGGGCGGGTGAGGGGGGGTGTGGCCGGGCCAGGGTAGTTCGTCTGACCCCCCTCCCCTCCCTGGGCCCCACCGTGATGTCTGGCTTTTTCCTAGATAGTGGACCTGGACTTGAAAAGGAACCAGAACCGGGAAGCCTTGAGGGCCCTTCAGAGAGACCCCAGCCAGTCGGGTAAGTTGTGGGGGAGCGGGGTCAGGGGTCATGGAAGTTATTCCCCGGCCTCTTGGAGCTCTTCCAGGGGTGAGCCTGGAAGCCACGTAGAGCCTCCTACCATCCCCGTACCAAGGTTCTTCCTCTGGGTAGAGAAAAGAAGACATTTCAGCCCCATATAGCTACTATCTGCTGGGACCCAGGCTTCTGAGCCAGCTTTGTGTTAAAAGGAGTGAGTCTGGGCTCTTGAAGGCTCAGGGCTCAGAGACGTTAGCTTCGGTGGAATTTGTATTTTTTAGGTTTGGGGAATATTTGAGCAAGACTGGATTTACCGTGACTTTTTTTTTAGGGTCAATATATGGTCATCATCTTTAATTCCATATCACAGCAGTAGCATGAAGAGGAGAGGGAAAGAAAAAAAAAACCAAATGGGATATTAACATCTAAAATTCACATCACATTTATTGGGTCCAGGACACACTATTACAACATATACAGTAAATACTTTTGAGGACATAGGTAAAAATTTCCTTTTTTTTTTTTTTGGGTAGTTTTTAAACATGACTACACAGAAGTGGTTAGAGATTTCAATTTTTTTTTTTTGGCCAAATTGGGCCTTAAATTCTATCACCCTCCTTAGGGGAATTATGGATACTTGAAGTCTTAATGGAGAAGAATACTAATAATAGCGGGCCTATAGCACTTGAAGATATGTGAAGTGCCTATCGCATTCAATCCTTATAATAACCCTATGAGATAAATACTATTATCTCACTTCTATAGATGAGGAAACTGGGGCTGAGAATAGCCAAGTTGCCTTGCACAGGTCAAACCGCCAGTAAGTATGAGGAGGGATGTGAGGCCATCTGCCTCAATGGGGCAGCTAGGTGGTGCAGTAGATAGAGCACTGGCCCTGGAGTGAGGAGGACCTGAGTTCAAATCTAGCCTCAGACACTTAAAACACTTACTAGCTGTGTGACCTTGGGCAAGTCACTTAACCCCATTGCCTTGCCAAAAAAAGACACATAAAAGCTCTGCTTCAAGAATCCTTGAGTATCAGTAGCTAAATTTGACATTAGCCTCAAAGATGCTGGCTTCTGTAAGGGGTTGACTAACGCCCTTGTTCTGGCTAGTCTCCCTACCTTCATAAGAGCCTTTCCTGACCCTCCACATCCCCCACCAACTTCGTGTCCTCCCTCCCAAACTACTTTAAATGTATTTGTATCTGTTGATATACCATATATGTACTCGCCATCTCCTCTGTTAGAATGTAAGCTCCTCAGGAGTAGGAATTGTTTCATTCTTAATATTTGTGTCCTTGGCACATAGTTGGTGCTTAATAAATGCTTGCTGATTTATCAGGCTGACCATGGGCTATTTACTGTTTCAGATAAAGTGATGGTTTGTTTTGGAAACATGTTCATCAAGCTTCCCCGACCACGGACAAAGGATATGATTCAGAAAGGTAAGGGATCCCCAAACTGTACTGTGAACACTTCAGGCTTCACCTCCCAAATTAAGCTTTACATAGCATTTAGGCTTGGGTTTTAATTCAAATCTATCACAGAGACTCAGTCCCAAAAGTTTAATAGCCTTTGACCTAGAAATCTCACTTTGGGCCATATACCTCAAAGAAGTCAAAGATAGAAAGTTTATGTATATATACCAAAATATCTATAGCTGTACTTTATAATAGCAAAAAACTTGAAACAAAGTGGGTATGCATTGATTAGGGAAGAGCTATAAGAAACAACAAGTATGAAGAATTCAGAGAAAGGTAAGATTTGTTTGAATTGAAGTCAGCCCCCAAAACCTTCTTCTTGGGGCTGGTTTTTTTTGGGGGGCGGGGTAGGGGTTGCAGGGCGTCGGTGCAGAAAGATGAGACCATGATCTGTATTTTTCACTGGGGAGAAAGGAATTGGACATCCCACCAGCCTGGTACAAAGGAAAGAGCACCGACTGGGCAGCCAGGATCTGGGTTCACGTCTTACTTCTGCCTGAACCTGTAAGAAGACATTGCTGTCTCTGTGACCTGGGCAAGACACAACTTTGCTGGGCCTCAGTTTCCTCATTTGCAAAATGGACTAGATGGTCTCTGATGTCCTTAAGTTTCTGATCCCCTGCGGAGTCAGAATTAACCAAACACGGTAGAATAGTGTGATTTGAAAACAAAGTGATTGAGAGTTCTTGGGATCCAGTCCCAGAAAAGAAATTTCACAGTGTGCCCATCTTCTCTTATCTCCTTGCCTATTTTATTCTTTTAGGTCTGCCCCTTTATTCTAGCCAGGCCCATCTCTTTGCTTTCTGTCTGGCACACTGCTCCTCATGCTTCCCCACCTCTGTGTGTTTGATCTGGCTGTTAGCTTTGCTTGCAGAGTTCTTCCTCCTCTCGTTGGTCTCTGTAAATTGTATACATTCTTAAAGGTTAAACTCCAGTCCTGACTCCTGCATCCTCTCATTTGCTGTGTCATTAATCTGTGCCACTCATTAGACACTTAAACATTTCCAGCTAGGCATTCTCTTTGGCTAGATGGTTTGTAGCACCTGGACAGTGTTCTGTAATTTTTTGTTAATGAGGAAACTCTTGCTATCAGATCATAAGAATCATAGAAATGTCAAAGCTGCAAGCAATTTTAGAGACTGTCTAATCCAACTCACTTGTTTTTCCAAAGGTGGAGTTGAGGAAAGTCACTTGCCTATGTCACCTAGCAGTTTGTATGCAGGCTTTGTTTAATAAGTCCATGGCTTCCTCGTGTTTCAGCCCAGCTTGAATTATGGTTCACACATTCTTAGCCTCAACTAGCTCCTCCTCTTCCTCTCAGACAACAGGAAGCTTTATAAACCTGGTTGCAGCAGCATTGAGTTGCCTCTCTCACCCCAAACACAACTGCCTTTTTTCTGCTTTTCTTTGGGACCTTGGCAGAGCATAATAGACCTCTCATTGCCACTTCTCCAGATCATTCTGTTGACAGGCAGTGTGGTGTTGTGTGGAGAATACATAGGCTTGTCAGGACACCTGGAGTTGAATCTTGACACTGTCAGTAGTTGTGTGACTGTGGAGAAGTCATTTGGCCACAGCTTCAATTTCTTCCTCTGTGAAATAAGGATAATACTACTTTGCACTACCCGCTTCACAGGATTTGGGAAGAAAGTGCTTTTTTTTTTTTTTTAACAAGTGTTTTTAAAACTTTGGGTTACAGATTTTCTTCCTTCCTTCCTACCCACCCACCCTCATTGAAAAGGCAAGCATCTCGACATAGGTTATAGATGTGTAGTCATGCAAAACACTTCCATAGTAGTCCTGTTGTGAAAAACTAAGTATATTTCCCTTCATCTTATCCTAACCCCCCATTTATTCTATTCTCTCTTTTGACCCTGTCCCTCCTCAGAAGTGTTGGCTTTTGATTATCCCCTCCCCCAATCTGCCCTCCCCTCTATCAACCCCCTGCTCTCTTGTCCCCTTCCCCCCTTATTTTCCTGTAGAGTAAGATAGATTTCCATACCCCATTGTGTATGTTATTCCCTCCTTAAGCCAAATCCTATGAGAATAAGATTCAGTCATTCTCTCTCACCTTGCCCCATTGCCCCTCCACTGTAAAAGCCTTTTCTTGTCTGTTTCATGTGAGATATTTTACCTTATTCCACTTCCCCTTTTCTCCTTCTCCCAGTATAATCTTCTCCCACCCCTTAATTTTATTTTCCAGATATCCCTTCATCTTCAACTCACCCTGTGTCCTCTATCTATCTATCTATACAAACATATAATTTTTTCCCTCC
>NW_020954564.1:32571339-32576440 GCF_900497805.2 Vombatus ursinus
CCCTCTGATAAGCCATTCGATTCCCCCTCTGTCTATGGGCTGAGGCAGCCGCTGCCCCGAGAGCATGCTCGGTACTTGCGGTTGAGACCTAGCTCCTTCTCTCACCGTAGTCACAGGCTTTTCCCACTGACCTTCTAAGTTATCTTTGGCATTCATGGGTTGAGAAGTCTGGAAACTGCCACAGCTGCCCGTGATTCAGTCCCCTGAAGCCTGCTCCAGGGTTGCTGCGGCCTGCATGCCCATGCCAAACTGCGCTCCTCTCCCAGCCTGGCTCAATATACCTTTCAGGTATATCTCGATCAACCATTCAGGATGTCTTGGGCTGGAAATTTGTTTCACTCTGTCTTTTTGTGGGTTCTGCTGCTTTAGAATTTGTTTAGAGCCATTTTTTATAGGTATTTGGAGGGGTTTGGGGGAGAGCTTAAGCAAGTCACAGCTTTTACCAGAAAGTGCTTTTAAAACTGCAAAATGCTCTGAAAATGTTAGCTGCTGTTATCGTTTTTTGTTTGTTTTCAGATCAGGAGCACCTGGATGAGGAGATAGAGAAACTCCGGAAACACCTGAAAGGGAAGGTCAACCGTCTCCTGGAAGCCCAAGGTAGGTAGTTTCTTAGCAGGGACAGAAAAGTGGGAAAAGCCAAAACCTAAATCCTCACTTGGCATGAATGTCAGAGGTTGGAGTACAACAAGTGAATGTAGGCATCCGGAAAGTGAAGAAGAGGGGCATAGTGGATTGGCACATGCCAAGGGCCTGGGCCAGTCTGAACTCTTTACAGCAATAATCTGTAGTCCCATTAAAGTTTCCTCATAGAGTTGCATTCTCCCATTGGTTACCAGTCACTTTGAATTAGCTCATGATAAAAATTGAATCTAGGAGCGAGGGAAGGCACATATTATGACCCAGGGGAAGATCTTTGTGACCTAGGGTGAGCCCAAAACTGGCTCCTCTTCCATAGCAGTGATTGAAGTATATGAGTGGGCAGGAAAGCCCTTGAGATAAATGGGGAAGAGTCTGTGAACTCTTAAGAATCTTTCCAAAACCCAAGAGAAGTGAGGGAATCATTGTTGCCTAGTTAGCATGAAACTGTTTGTGCTTAGCTTTTCTTATTAGACCATTAGCCCCTCCCACGACAGTGTGTAGAAGCCAAGTAATCTCTTTTTTTTCCAGCTAAAATGCGGTAGGACCAGCCAGTACCTCCTCTACATCACTCTTATATCTTTGACCTGATGACTTGATTCTCCCCCAGGTAAACCAGAGTTGAAAGGATTTAACCTGAAGCCGCTGAGCCAGGAGGAGATGAGAGCCCTTGATGTCATCTTGAAAGGATGAAGTTCTGCAACCAAGGACCGGCATGGGAACTTAAACCATTGACCCCCAAATGTCCACAGAAGAACCGCTTCACAGCCATGACGTTAGGGTATAGTAGGAACTAGCTTCAGAAATCTATCAGATAGCAATTTGCTACTGAAGACTATTGTTTACAGGATTTGGCTGCTCTATTAAGGCCAGGAACCTACAGCCTGTTGTTATCCACCCAGGATACCACCAGGGTGGGCCGAAACACCGGGCCCATTGATAGTCCTTGGAGAAGATCCAGGATGAGAGGCTGGGGCAGCAGCAGTGGGAGCGTTAGAATGACTGCCACAGGCACTTCCAACAATGTCCTGCTGTCTGGGAGGGTGCAAAGGTTTTTCCTTTGCCTCAGACCCACAGTGTGACTATTGTTCTAGGTCTGGGGAAGGGAGTGGGAGAGAGTGAGCACTTCATTCCAGCATAACCCCTCCCTTCCCTGCCCTGGCTGTGGGGAAAGGATGATGAAGAGAGACTTCATAGGATGATGGCGAAGCTCAATGGTGGTTTGTGGTAGACAGGAAACCTTCTGTATTTGTGGTTCACCATGAAGCTCATGCAACTAGTGCTGAAGACAGCGCACATTTCCCAACAGCTCCCCCTTTTCAGTCCTTTTCGAATTCTGATTACATCAGAGCTTTTAATAGACTTGTTAATATCTTGTAGATCAGACTGAGACTTTGTCTCCTAAACCTTTCGTAGGCAAAGGGGAATTGCCCAGGCAGTTGTTCCTTCAGTAATTGCAGGGCTTAGGGGCAACTTACCATTGAACATTCCCTGATAATAGTGTCCCTATCTATACTCCCATAGCTTCATGGAATTTCCCAGAGCCCATTCCTTGAGGTGGGCACGCCACAGGACTGTACCAAATGAACTTCCAAAGAGCCATAAAAAAACTGAGCAGAATAAAGACCCTGGATGGAATCTCCAGTATCTGTGATCTGTGTTGGTTATGCCTGAGACAGCTTCCAGCATTTGTAAATGGTATACTCTTCTGCAGAATGAGATCATCAGTGGTATCCCACTACTACAGATTGTTATTTACCTTGCATATGAACTACTGCACTTTGAATATGTGATCACTTTGAAAGGAAAGATGTATGCTATACATAATCATGCAGGAATGTGCAGTTGTAGGTTGGACTGTGGTTTTCTGTTAAGCCAGATTGGGAGCAGAGGGAGGAAGGGTGAGGCCTGGAATGCAGCCATTGGCTCCTGAGACTGATTAAATGATGCCCATAGTTGCACTGATCTCTTACTGACTCCTCCTAGTTGGGACCTCACATCTGTCGCTTAGGTTCATTTCTCCCCACTCCTGCATTATTGGCTGTGCTAGAGAGAGTGCCCCATGACCTTGAGTCAGAAGAGGCTTGGCCTCCCACTTGGCCTCAGTGTGACTGAGCCAGTCGCTTCCCTTCTTTAATTTCCTTTTCTGTCAAATAGTGATGACACCTGAACTGTCTACCTCACAGGGTTGTGAGGAAAGTGCTTTGAAAACTTTAAAATGCTATACAAACGTGAGTAGTTATGCCAGGATTTATAAAGTTTATTCTGGAAAGCTAATACTATGTCCACGAAGAAGAGAGATTAGAACTGGCCTTTGAAGTTGGCAAAGTACTAAATGCATTAGCTCATCTAAGCCACCCAGCGGTCCAGGAGGTAGGTATATTGGATTATGTGCCTTTTTTTTGGTGAAGCCATTGGGGTTAAGTGACTTGCCCAGAGTCACACAGCTAGTGAATATTAGGTGTCTGAGGCCGGATTTGAACTCAGATCCTCCTGTCTCCAGGGTCTGTGCTGTATCCACTTCACCACCTAGCTGCCCCATCACATGCCTATTTTACAGAAAAGGAAACAGGTTCAGAAAGATTCAGGGATACTTCACCTTTGGACCTCATGAAACCCTTCCTGATCTGTGGCAGTTCTGATGTTTCTTTCATGGACCTTACTTAATTAGCCTTTTCTCAGCCCCTCTCAAAGCACTTGAGTTCGTGTTGTATTATAGTTCTCTGCATTCTTGGGTCTCCCTGTGGGCTATAAAGGGCTTGAGACGAGAGACTGATTGATTTGTCACCCTAACCTTTTGTCATGATGCTTTGTGTGGTTTTTTTTTCCCCCTTTGGTCTGGATCTGTGATTCTGATGAAACAACTTCTGCAGTACAGATCAATTACCGTTTTGTAACTCAAATCCTTGTCAGGAGGGATTGTTTCACTGATTGTACTTAGGTCCCTAACACCTGTCACAATGCTTCACATATGGTAAGGGCATAATAAAGTGATTAAATAAATGATGTGCTCAGGATCACATAGCCAGTATGTGTTAGAAGTATGCCCTGTCCTAAAAAAGTGCATAATAAATGGCTGGTTGCTTTGTTAGTCCCATTGGATAGATGTGAAGAGAGGCATCCTGACATTACATAAAGAACTGACCTTGAAGTCAGGAAAGCCTGGGTTCCTGCCCCACCTCTGACCCATGCTGCCTGTGACTCTGGGTAAGTCACTTATTCTCTCAGGGTCCCAGGCAAGCCCCTCAGACCATGGAGGAGCTGCAGAGCACTTGTTACACCACATTAGTAAAGGGGCTGTCCTCAATAGAGAGGAGTTGTTGACACCAGGGAAGTCACATGTGGTTCACAAAGATGAGGAACCAGGCCCTAGTGGTTAAGTGACTTGTCTGAATTCCTATAGCTAATAAATGTTGGAACTAGTCTTGTCACCAAGATCTTCTAACTTTGAATTCACACCATGACAACCCGGTGGAGGCAATTACTCCCTTGTCCTCCCTGAGATTTTTCCCCATCTCTCAAATGGGGATGATCTCTCCTGTCTGCCTGGAAGAGGGAAGAAAGAGTGTCCCCTGAACATACATAGGTGATGTTCACTGCTTCAGCCAACAGGATCAGAAAGAGCCAGATGAGAAAGAGAAGTCAAATGATGACTTACTTTTATTAAGAAAGTTCTCTCTAGGACTGCAAGGTTTGCTGCATTTCTCTTTGTATAGGTCAGTCAAATCCTTAGTTCCCCGTCACAGAACCAATGCAGACTAACCCGTCAAGGTCACACATCCATACAGCTTCCCAGACACACCCTGGAGCCAGCAAGTCCAGGAGGCTGATGGTTGGTGACATGCTGAGCCAGCAAAACTGTTGGCAGGCCTGAAAAAAACTGGAGGCACTGCTCCAAAATTGGGAGGGGTCACTAGGCACCTGCTTGGGCTCAATTTCCCCCTGACCCACCATGATTAGCTGGTAACTTTCTTCTGGCTGTGAAGTGAACGGAAGAGCTGCCTCAGCTGTTTCTTTCGATCGTTGTTGCAGCCTGAAATAAAAGCAAGAGTAGGGGTTCTATCAGGACCCCCTGATACTCACTGGCTGGATGACCCGGAGCTGGTAGGGAGAAGAGCAGGGCTGTGGGCAAGCTTCATTTTCCTTATTTGTCAAGTAGAAACATAAACAGCCCACATAGTACTTAAAGGTTTAGAAATGTGCCCCATGAGCTCCTCAGGGTAGAGTACAATCATTACTACCCACATCTGATAGTTGAGAAGACAGGCCTGGAAAGAAGTGGTTTGCCCGTGGAATGTGTTCTAGGTCCAAGACCAGCACTCTTCCCCTGCTCTACCTCATACTATCCTCCCTCGAGGAAATTTCCAGGGAAATGCATTGAAAAGTAAAGCACTAAAGAAGTGTAAGCTGTTAACACCAAATCAAGTTCAAGCTCTTTGACCTGGTTTTTATGGCCCTTCACAGC
>NW_020954564.1:32576549-32596746 GCF_900497805.2 Vombatus ursinus
ATGTGATGCTCTCTCTTCTGGACCCTCTTTCACACTCCTCCCATCCATGGGCCTGTACTCTAACCCATTTGGATTACCTGTCACATCTCACACTTGCCCCATTCCATGCCTCTGCCCCATGCACATGCAAACCCACCACCACCACCACCCAGACTTCATGACCCAGTCTAAACACCATCTTCAAGAACCCTTCCCTGAGTGTGTCTTCGTCCTCATGATCTTTCCCCGAGACTTCACCTGATTAGAAACCCACGGATCCATTGCTGCTTGCTCTTAAGAGTTTAGAATGAAGAAGAAAACAGGCAGTTTGACGTGGGCCTCAGATCTGGGGAGAGCTGATACAAAGGGTTTCAGAGCAGGGAGAGGTAGGTTCCCATGGACTGAAATTCTACACGGTGGCAATTAGCCTAGCATGAGGGGAAAACTCATTAAGGAGATTATAAAAAATGAGAGAACAATTCTGATGGGGACAAAGGAGTGTTGTCTAAAGAGCCATGCACTCACTGACTGAAGAGCCACTAATTCACTATGGACTGACGGGGAGTGGAAATGTCAAGTCCAGTGGTTTTTCCACTCGACTCCCCGCCACCACCGCTTGTGTTTCCCTGACCTCAGATACTGCCAGGCTGGGAAGACAATCCGCTGGGAACCTGCTGAGGAGCCCCACGTACCCAGGTGGGTGTTGGCCACAAAGTTCCCAGGCCCTGGCGTATCGATGCCCTCTTCTTCTCTGCTGACTGGTCCATCGTTCCACATGAGGTCAAAGCCGCCAACTCGCTTTTCCTTTCCCGTGAGCCTAGGGGGCAGGCACAGCGATGCAGCCCTCTGACAGGGGAAGCCTTGTGGAGGAGGCACTAGTCAAACATCTGAGGGACTTAGCACTTGTATAAACGATAGACCCTGTGAGGTCAATGGTGTAAGGGTTTTTATCCCCATTTTACAGAGAAGTCAGCCAAAGCTCAGAGGCCAAACAATTTGCTCATGGTTACAAAGCAACACTGTGGCAGAACCAGAACCTGGGCCCAAGTTTTCTGACTCAGTTGTACCTTACATACTCCCTCTCTCGAAGAGGTGAAAGCTATAGAAAAGCTGTAGTGGGGTGAAGTTTGAGGAGAAAACACTGGGCTCATAATTAACAACCCAATAACTAACATCTCTAGCATTTCAGGATTTCAAAGGCAGTCCATATCTATTATCTTATTTGATCCTCATAATAATCATATGTGATAGGGAGTAAAAACACATTTTTTCCAATGACCATGGAGGTAGGGGGCAGGGAGACCCACACCTATGATTTCATAGCTGTTTGATGTGGGGAACTTACCATCTGGAAATTCCCTCCTCCAGTGCTGATCATACATACCCTCATCTGTAACAAACAGCCTTAGAGAGCTACCTGGGGGCCAGTATTTGTCAGAAGCAGCATTTGAACCCAGGTCTTCCAGACTCACTGAGATAGTTGCCTTTTAGTCTAAATATTATTACTCCCATTTTACAGATGAAAAAACAGAGGCAAGGAAGTGACTTGCCGAGGGTTACAAAGCTAGTAAATGACAAAGTCTGGACTCAAACCCGGCTCTTCTGACTCCAGATGCAGTACTTTCACATGCCACACTGCACTCACTACGGGCTTTGAGTTCCACCTTCACCACTTGCCAGATTTCGCCTCTATGTGCCTGTTTGCTCCTGTAAAGCCCTCCCCAACTCCCACAGCTGCTGTGTATACATGTGAGACAGTGCTTTGTAAATAGCATGAAAGGAATTATTATCATTTTGATCATTCGTATTAGAGATCTCCACAAGAATCTCAGCCACTGTGTGTTTCTAGCCTTGACCCAAGGAGGGAGGAAACCCTGGAGTGACTGATGACCAACATGTGTCTGTCTTGGCCAAAGACAGATCTGAGGACCTTGGCTAGGTATGTCAGCTCCTCCTTTGTTCAGGGAAGAGTCCAGCCTAAGGCCTTCGAGGGGAATGGATCTGGAGTCAGTGGCTCTGGGTTCATATTCCAGCTTGTTCCCCTTAGACCTAAGGCAAGCAACTTCCTTTCTCTGCACCTCAGATTCCCCATTTGGGAAATGAAGGAGCTGGACTGGATGATCTCTAAGATGCCTTCCAGCTCTGGATTTCTCCA
The DNA here is from genome assembly GCF_900497805.2 of Vombatus ursinus. Classification (NCBI taxonomy): domain Eukaryota; kingdom Metazoa; phylum Chordata; class Mammalia; order Diprotodontia; family Vombatidae; genus Vombatus; species Vombatus ursinus. The sequence goes on from NW_020954564.1 coordinate 32,578,684, forward strand.
TCATGCCCCAAGTTAGGTATCTTCCATCCCCCACCCCCCACTTGCCAGCTTCCTTTTGTGCACTGTCCTCCCCCACTAGATAGTAAGCTCTCTGAAAGCAGCTGTTGCCTTGTTTATATCCCCAGTGTTTGCTTAGAACAGTGCCTGGCACATGTTTTCCCCAAACTTCTCTATTAAGCTATTCCTCACCAACAATTACTCTTTCCCCAGTAGGAAAAATAAGTGTTGGTTAGGTCTGCCTTGGGAGATTGGGGGTAAGGGCTTCTATCAACCTCGTTTTCTCTCTAGTTTAGCTTCTGTTGAGAGGCAGTGAGACATAATGAACAGAGAGCTTCCCTCAGAGTCAGGAAGACTCTGGTTTGAGTCCTAACTCCATCAAATATTTGCTGTGTTGATGTTAGGCAAGTCATTTAACCTTCCCTTCATCCTCCTAACTCTCTAAATTACAGAGAAGGTGCTGATCTGCATCAGAGAGCTCACCAAGAGCTCTCTGCAATGAAATCACAGCTAGGTCTGGTTAAGAAAAATAGTTCCAGAAGGAGGGGATAGAAGGGAGGGCAGATTAGGGGAAGGGGTATTCAGAATGCATGCCATCTTGGGGTGGGGGAAGGGATGAGATGGGGAGAAAATTTGGAACTCAAAATCTTGTGGAAATGAATGTTGAAAACTAAAAATAAATAAATTAATTAAAAAATTGAAAAATAAAAAACCCTCATTCTCAGTTGTTAAGATAGAAATCTGATAAAGAAAAACTGAGGCAAAAGAAAAATAACTCCAGTTGGCACCCATAGGTGAGGAGTACCTTGATTTACAAGACAACTATGTTCCAGGTTCTTGAAAAGTTGAATAAATCACATTTTTAAAATACTGAATTATAATAATTAGAAAAATGCAAATTAAAACAACTTCAAAGTACCACCTTACGCCTATAAAATTGGCTAAGATGACAGAAAAGGAAAATGACAAATGCTGGAGGGATTGTGGGAGGACAGGTATACCCAATGTACCGTTGGTGGAACTATGAACTGGTCCAGTCATTCTGGAGAACAGTTTGGAACTATACCCAAAAAGCCATTAAACTATATATACTTTTCAATATCATTACTAGATCTATACCCCAAAGAGATCAAAGAAAGAGGAAAAGGACCCATATGTATAAAAATGTTTACAGCATCTCTTTTTGTGGTGGCAAAGAATTGGAAACTGAGGAGATGTCTATCAACTGGGGAATGGCTGAACAAGTTATGGTATGTGAATGTAATGGAATACTATAAGAANCAAAAATGTTTACAGCATCTCTTTTTGTGGTGGCAAAGAATTGGAAACTGAGGAGATGTTTATCAACTGGGGAATGGCTGAACAAGTTATGGTATGTGAATGTAATGGAATACTATAAGAAATGATGAAGGGGAGAGTTTCAGAGACACCTGGGAAGACTTACATGAACAGATGTAAAGTGAAGTGAGAAGAATCAGTACTAGTACTGAACAATGTACTTAGTAACAGCAATATTGTAAAGATAATCCCCTGTGAAAGACCTAGCAACTCTGATCAACATAATGACCAAATAATTCCAAAAGGCTCATGATGAAACATGCTATCCACCTCCAGATAGAGACCTGATGGACTCAGAGAGCACACAGAAGCATATTTTCTTCTCTTCTTTGGGGGGAAGGGGGAGAGACATGGCTAATGTGGGAATTTTTTTTTGCATGATTTTACATATTTGTAAGGGTTTTGTTTTTCTTTCCTTAACGGGTGGGGGGAAGGAGGAGGGAGAGCATTCAGAACTGAAAATCAAATAAAATTGAATTTTTAAAAATTGTATGTCAGATGCATTGGGGGAAAAATAATCCACAAATTTGTGGGCTTTGTAAGTATAACAGAAAGGGCATTGGCTAGGGTGGGAGTCAGGAGAGCTAGATAATGATCCTGTCTTCAAGAATTAAGATATTATTTTATGTAAATCAAGGTTTCATATACTTAAAGCGAGGGCCCCCAGGGCTCTTTAGGTTGGCATCAGTGACCCACCTGGTCTCCATATCTACAATGTGCAGTGTGTCTTCCAGAAGGCAAGTCTTAAGGTGATAGTCCTCCTGGCTGCTGGCAGCAAGGGATGGGGAGGCGTTGACCTCAAGAAGCCACCTGAAGATTGGGAGAAAGGAGGGTTGGTGATCTCTCAGCTTCGTAATAAGATGCCAGATAACTCCAGATGCAACTCCAGGTTTATTCTCAACCTGGCCCATTGGGAAAAAAATGAAAGCCCTTCTGCTTCAGGGAGAAATCAGCATCATTTGTCTCGATGATGATAACAGACCCTTTGTATGGCTCCTTAAGCACTTTCAATGTCTATGAACATTTTATCCTCAGAATTCATTGAAGCTTTGTGATCCCCATTTTAGTGAGGATTAAACTGAGGTGCACAGAAGGAAAAGTGCTTGTCTAAGATTACACAGGAAATCAACGGCACATCCAAGGCTAGAACCCAGGCCAGACCCATTCCACACAGTGTGGCTTCAATGATTGTCTCAAGGTGCTCTGAGTCTCTAGATCTAAATTTTCTTGTGTTTGGAATGTGGAATGCTGGTTGCCTTATCTGGATATTCTTTTGCACCCCTTACTTAGCTTGTGATCTAAGCCAGGTGTTTACCCACCTTCTATTGACTCTGAATGGAGAAGGCTGGGTGGTAGTCGGCAATTGTTGGGGACTGGTGTGTGGTGTTCTTTGGGTATGGGGACAATTGGAACACATTAAGGATTTTCCTCCAAGCTTCATGACACATGGCCTACTAAGGGAGAGGCTCTGTGGACACAGGTTTGGTTGGAGCCAGACAGCTCTTATCTTTGGACTGGTAGCAGTTAGAAATGGACCATCTTATAACCTATAAAATGTCCTGCCCTAAGAAGAGGCCTTTCTATAGGATGGGCCACTCTGTGAAATGGGTCACTTAGCTGAAATGAACTTCAATTGAACTGCAGAACAGGTCTTCCTCAGGAATGGTCCACTCTGTGGACAGGGCACCCTAAGCAAGGGGCTAGCCCACGGAATGGGCCATTCCAAAGAATGGGCTGTCCCTGCCCACAATAAGTCCCTTACGGTTTGAGGTCCTGGTCGATGAGAATGTCATAGCCATATAGCTCAAAGCAGTGCTTATCACTGATGATGACTTTCTGCACACTTTGCAAGCTTTTGATGAAGATGTTGTCCATGTCCCGGAAGAGTGTCTCCACGGCCTCAGGGCCATGTTTGGAAGTCAGGTACTGGCGAAATCGCTGGATCATCCATTTGCAGCCCTGCCACAGAATCATGGGGTGAATGGAAAGAACCTCAGGCCTTAATAACCTGTACTTAACTCACAGGGATCAGGGGAGATAGAAAAGATTTAGAGCTAGTCCAACCCTATCCCACTCCCATCATTTGATAGAGGAGATACCTGAGGCCCAGATATGTGAAATGTCTGCCTCAGTCACAAAGGCAGCAATTAGCAGAGTCTGGATTTGAACCTGGGTCCTCTGACTCTCACTCCAGAGGTCTTTGCACTGCTTCATACTATTCTGGAATACCTGGGATTATTTGGGGGAGTCATGAATTGTCAGCCACAAGAGCCAAATGACTGTTAAGTGAGCACATTAGGGTTTAACATAAAACCAAGTTTTAAGAGGTATTCTCCATTCAGATTACAACTAGTCCCACCTCTATATCTATGGGAGAGCTAATTCACAGTAACAGGGTAATCTCAGGCACAGAGCTTCTGCTTAACCCTCACTTAACCAGAAAATTCCATTTCAGTTCTGTTGTGCTGATAAATCATTGTCTAGCTCTTCCCAGACACAGGCCCTACCCTCTGGGAGCTTACAGTCACAGACAACGAAACTTTCTTTTTAGTTCCACGGTAGACTGAGTCTCTTGGGCCCTCATTTATTGGTTGAACTAGATGATCCCTGGGGTCTTGGCAGACCATCTCTTCCTCATTCTTTTTCTCCTCTCAAGATTTGAGTATGAAAAAAGTCCATCACCTAGGCTCAGTATCTTTTAATACAGTCCATCACTGGTCAAAGTATAAAGCTCAGAAGTAACAGCTGTTGATAGGGTCTGTACAGACTCTGTGAAAAAATAACCCACAGATCACAGAATTTTGAGCCTGAAGAAGACTTTGAAAATCATCCAGTTTGTTTGACAGAGGAGAAGCAAGCACAGGAAGTTAGGAGTAGAACTGAGAGCTGAACCCATGCTTTCTGAGACTCTTAACCCCTTCCTTTACTGTGGTAGAGAATTATGTGAATGTATAACTTCATATGAGAATGGCTGGACTTCACTGTGGGCATATGGCATTGTAGGCCTACTGACACTTACCTGGTTGGAAGAGGTAGGCTATGATGGATCAGTCTGGCTAAAGCCTTGCCAGTGGGAAGTCCTGGCCCTAGAAACTAGTCAAGAGGCCAGGAGGGGCCCACACAGCTCTGAATGGAATAGCCCAAGAATCTAGGCTGGGGAGCAGCTTTGTGTCCAGGTGTTTCTTCTGCAAGGTGACTAGGCCTTCCTAGGCCCATTTGCCAGGAAGCTGGACTAGCCTGTTGGGCCACATGACAAGTGTCTATATAAGATTCACTGGCTCAGCCCACTCAGCAGTTGGAGGGATCTGTAGCAGGTCTACAGGTGTTGGGGTTTTATTTTACTTCTTTTCAGTGCTAGTGAAGCCCCTCTGCAAAGAAAAACACAAACCTCTCTCTCGATGAACTAAGGAGGAGGAGAAGCATGGTACAATGGAGAAAGGAGAGAGAGAAAGGGAGAGAGAGGCAGAGAGAAAGAGACAGAGAGAGAGACAGAGAGAGAGAGAGTGCTGGATTTGGAGTCAGAGGCCCTGGGTTCGAATGACACATCTGTCATTGCCTGTGACCTCAGACAAGTCACAACTTCACTAAGCCTCAGTCTCCTCATTTGTAAAATGAGAGAATTGGACTAGACAGCCTTAGAGGTGCTTTTAATCTTGAAATCTATGTTCCTAGAAGGATACAAACCAAACCAAAGACCATCCAGTGGCAGCAGGAAAGATAGAAAGTTTTTTTTTTTCTCCAATAGCTCCAATAGCAACAACCAGGAAAGGACAAGTAAGGCAGGGCAGAAAATAAGTGGGCCAAATCCCCTGGGTGGGTCAGGAGTCTAGCCTGGAACCTTTCCTGCCTTCAGGCTCAGCTCCTCTCAGGAGTCCATCCCAAAAGAGCCATCCAGTAGAATGGACTGCCTGTTAGCTCCTTGCCCCAAGTCCCCCAAGACTTCAGATGTTGGTTAGCAAGGATGCAATAGCCTAAGAAGCCTTGCTGCCAGGACCCTGGCCCCCAGGATATTTGTCTTTGGTCCATGCTCCGGGTAGGGGTGGCAATTACTGCTGCTTGCTCACCTTTTCAGGGTCATAGTCAGGGGATGTCTTCTGCACAGCAACATTGGTGAGGTGAACATCTGACAGAGGTCAGCAGTCAAGGTCTAGGACAAGAAGCTAAGAACTCCTTCCCTTCACAACTGGGCAGGGAACTACCCATGTCCCCAAGCCTCCCACATTTATCTTAGTGGCAAGTTTTTCCATCCTCCATCCCAGGATGAAGATAGGAAAGAAGTTGCCCTTAGAATCTCAGAATCTTATAAAGCCAGAGAAGTTGTGGGCTCCCTCTCATTCATTTCAATTCTACAAACTTTAAATGCCATCAGCATTGTGTTAGGTGCTGGAAGTCTCTAAGTAGAGGATGGACATCTTCAAAGATGTTATAGAAGAGATTCTTAGTCAAGTACAGGCTGGATAAGATGGATCCTGAGGTCCTTTCTGGTTAACTCTGAGGTTCTCTGATTCTGTGACCACAGGTCCAAAGCTCTTCCAAGATGGGAAGCCCACTAAAAGTCCATGGACTAGAATTTAAATTAGGAAAAGGAAAGAACATAGGCCATGGAACACAGGGGATGGTAGAAAATTGTTTAGGAGGAAATTCACCCAGTCTACCATACCCAATCCTAATCTCTCTCCTGAATACCAATGTGGCATCTCCAAAGGCCTGTTCTACAGCCCTACCTTTTGAGGTTCCTTTGAGGTTGGTTCCTCAAACTCAACATGGCTAAAATAGAACTGATGATCTTTCCTCCTAAATTCCTCTTCCAAACTTCCCTATTTCTGTTAAGGGCACTTCATCTTCCCAATCACTCAGGTTCATACCCTCAGAATCATCCTTGACTACCACCTCCAACACAGTATCTCCCATACATAATCAGTAGTTAGTTCCTATTCTATACCTTTAAAATATCTCTAGCATCCATCCTTTCTCTCCACTCACAAAGTCACCACCTCACTTCAGGGCCTCATCTGTCCTTACACTTGAACCACTGTAATGCAGCCTCTATAGAGTCTTCCCATTTCTAGTTTTCCCTCTCTAATCCATTTTCCACACACTGACCAGATGAGCTTCCCATGACACAGGTCTAGCCATATCACTCCCCTATTCAAAAAACCCTCCATGATTCCCTATTGTTCCTGTGATAAATACAAACTTCTCAAGCCTGGTGTTTAAGGCCCTCCAGAACTGACTGTAACCTACTTTCTAGCCTTATTTCATCTATATTCCAGCAAATTAGCCTATTAGTAATGTTGAGTTCTCTAAACTCAGCTTTTCATATCCAACCTCTGTGTAACTGCACAAGCCATCCCAGATGCATGGGTTCATTTGCACCAGCCAGTCCTCTCCTACCTCTACCCATGCCCAGAATATACTCCCTCACATCCACTTCTCAGAATTTTGGAAGACTCAGTTTATACATCATCTTCTCTCTGAAGTTTTTCTTCATCCCCCTCCCCCCAGTTGTTAATATTCTCTCTTCAAACTTTGAATTTACTTATGTGTATACATATATCCATAGTAGAACATAAGCTTCTTGAGGACAAGGCCTCTGTCTTTGTGTTAATATTGCTGATAGTCAGCATTCCAAACAGATACTTAACCAGTGTTTGTTGAGGATACAGTGATCATCAATACTGCTCAGTGTGAAGCGGGTGTTAGAGAACCGAAGGAAGCCATCTCGATATAACCAGGCTCGAAGGGGGATGTACTGTTGAAGAGAAGCCAGGAAAGCCAGAAAGAGGGAGGAAGACACAGGGAGGCAGGAGAAGGATTGAGGGAAGGGAGGGAAGGAGGAATGAAGAGACACAGAACAGATGAAGAGAAGAGACGGTGAGGAGAGATGGGAGAAGAAGAGACAATGGAGGAAGGAGAGCAAAACAGTTGGGGTGGAGAGAAGGGGACAAACAAGATAGTGGGAGAGAAACAGTGCAGCAGAGAGTGTTGGAGAAAGATGGAAAGTAGAAGAAGGAGGGAAAAGAGAAGAATGGAGAGAGAAATGAGGGAAGGCAGAGATACCAGAGAAAGGGAGGAAAGAATCAAGGAAGAGAGAGTGGGGACATGGGGCAAATGGAGAGGCAAAAGTGAAGGGAGCAAAGAAGGGAGACCCAGGGGTCAGGTCAGAGAAAAATGTGTTCCCATCTCCTGGAAAGTTTATAAATGTGCCTCCCTCCAGCTTTTCAACTTACTTCCTTGGTTTATAATAAAACTGGACAAGAAAGCTCACTCAGGTCACCAGGGCTGATGCCCAAACTCAAACCACCTCCCTCCAGCAGCCAGTGAATTCAGTTACTTACAGACATCACCAGGACATACACTCGCAGGTCAAATTTGCGCCCTATGGAGCAGAGAATTAATGTTAGGCATAAGTCACCTTTTTGTTTCCATCCCCATCTCAAGCCAATTAGCGTCACACAGAAAGCCTGTCATGCTGGACCCCTAATCCAAGTCAGCTGGCTCACAAGTATCATGCCCTTCTCTCAATGGCAATAATAGCAGAGTATGGATGGTTCAATATCCCCATCCCCATTGCTGAAGCCACAACTCAAAGCACAGGTACTACTTACACATGATTTCTCATTTCCATTTCTTTTAAAACAACGATTTCAACTATTGGTGCCACACTTCTCCCACCCACTATTCCCTCTTCTGGTGGATGAGGATAGTATCTCAGAACAAGGAACCTCAGGCAGAAGTCAAGTCACCAAACAGGATGTGCCCTGTGCTCCTACCACATATGGTTGCACCATTGATTGATTTGGTTTAAATTTTTTTTTGTTAGAAGGTAAGGCTCATTGAGGGTGGGGTAGGTATATCTGGAAAGGACTGACTGCAATGCAAAAACAAAATTTTTTTAAATTAGATTTTTAAAAACATTTAAAAAATTTTAATTTTTGAAAATTAGATATAAACAATATTTAGGGGCAAAAAGAAATCAGGCTACCAATTTACTCCTGATGCAACCAACCCAGAAGAGTATACAGACTACTGAAGCAACAGCAGAAAGTAATCCTATCCTCCAAGAAGACAAGATCATTGATTCTCCATAAGGAGAAATCAAGGACTGATGTTTGTTCCACAGTAGGAGCTTAATAAAGTTTACTGTTGTTACCACCAGCAGCTGCCTTAGCTCAAGAGCTGTACACACAGAACTCACACCTCCAGTCAATTCAACAAACAATCCATCTGTAAGGAAGGCACCTCTCCATGCTGGAGAGACAAAGGGACAAAGACAAGATGACCCCATCTTTTTCTTCAAAGAGCTTACATTCTACTAGGACAAGACTGACAGATACTAGGAGGAGAAAGTGGGGTAGTTCCTTGGGGTACTGAAAACAATAAAGTCTTACTCTTCCAATATGCAGCCAGAGAGAAGCAACCTCTGAAAATAACTTTGAGGATGGATTAATGTAAGCAGCCCTTTAGGGCAGGGGTTATTAACTTGGGGACCATGGATAGCTCTCAGGTTATCTATGAACTTGAATGAGGCGGGGAGGAAATCACATCTTTATTTTCTTTAACTTCTAACTGATCTTTGGCCCCAAAATGATACAGCTGACGTGACTAGAGATAGGTCTCCAGCAACAGGACTGGGCTGCACAGAGCTGTAAATGCAGGCTGGACATAGAAAGGGTTCCCAGTAAATGTCTATTGCTTGACCAGTCAGAGAGGATTGGGTGGGGCACAGGAAGTCACTCTACCTCCTATCAAATAAGGATTCTCGATGTAACGTTGGGCTACATAGTTCTCCACCGGGATGTCATCTTTCTGGTCATCAGAGCGGCCCACGTCCTGACAGACACAAAGCCCCAACTTCTGTTTCCTTCATGACCAGAACAAGCTAGAAGAGATATGACACGGAATTCCCTGTCCCACCCCGGGCTTCCCCTCCCAGTCTACCTGCCCACTACCAACCTCCATACACACATGGCTTCCACAGGGTTTGCTGGCATTCTGGGTTGGCTACAGCTCCTGGCTGTGGGATTCTTGGTAACACTGCCTTGTTGCTATGCCAGGAATCGGGCACTCCCGCACATATGGTAGCCTTCCTGTTCCTCCCTGCCTCTGGCTCGAGGGCAAGGGAAGGGCAATTGTCCTGGGATGCCAGTCCCTGCTGGCTTCAGTTTCCACTGCTGCTCCCCACCTCCCCCACACCCCTAGAAAAAGGCCAAGAGGGCAGGTTTTCCAATGCCATGTCACAGGGTAGGAACCTTAGGGACCATCTACTCCAACCCCCTCATTTTACAGAGGGGAGAACTGAAACCTCAAAAGGTACAGTGATTTGCCAAAGGCCACACAGAACGTCAGAGGAAGAGTAAGAAACAATGGTGGTCCTCTGGCCTAGGTCTCATTGTTCCAAGGGGGAGAAAAAAATGAAAGAGTAAGCTTTCAGGGCCCCAGAGATGAAGGTGAAGATTTTGGACCAAAGAACATAGCTGGGTCATGGTCAGGGTCATCTCAAAGCCAGGAAATAAGGGGAGAAATACTTTCATTTAGGGGAAGGAACTGAGGTTGGCAGTAGAGGACAAAGGAAGAAGAGAATCTCACCTTCCTCCAGTCCATGATATCTTTGAGCTTCCGGAAGAGGAAAATGCCTTTTCCCTGGGATCTGGCCACCTGGATGGGGAAAGGAGAGAGGAAAACAAATAGCGGAAAAGAGAATACTTAATTAGATCTTTAAAGGGAACAGTGTATATAGGAATGTCTGGAATGTGGCTGAATATGTGTTCTGTATACGTGAGTATGTCAGTGTGTGTGTGTGTGTGTGTGTGAGAGAGAGAGAGAGAGAGAGAGTGTGTGTGTGTACACACAAACAGGGTGTCCCAAAAGTCGTAGTGCAGTTGTAAGCTTTAATAGATTAAAAAATTGCATGTGTGAATGTATCACCAATCCTACTTCCAGCCTGGGCCTCACAGCCATCACCAGGGGAACAATTCCTATAGAGAATGGCCCTGCCATCCTCATCATCATCCACAATTGCTGACCAACTGCCATCACCTAGTAGGTAAGCTCAAGAATTCAAGGAACAACAGCATTTCCCAGACTCCTGGCTCTCCTTCCAGTCTGATCTGAATAGCTGTCAGCCAGGGGTGTAACTCCTGTAGGGAAGGTGCCAACCACTCTTACCAAGCATTGCTAACCAGCAAACAAGTAGGCAGGCCTAACTGATTTAGCAAGGCACCCTGAGGGAGGGATATGCAATATATTCCTGGCAAGTTAAACTCTCACTACCACCATCTGGACCACTTTTGTTGTGGTTTGGTTATTTTCAGTCATATCTGACTCTTCGTTACCCCATTTGGGGTTTTCTTGGCAGAGATATTGGAGTGATTTGCCATTTCCTTCTCTATCATTTTTACAGATGAAGAAACTGAGATAAACAGGGTTCAGCGATTTGCCCACGGTCACACAGTTAGTGTCTGAGGCCAGATTTGAACTCAAGAAGATGAGTCTTCCTGACTGTAGGCCTGGCACTCTATTCACTGTACCACCTAGCTGCCCCTACATTCTACATCTTGACCAACACATCCCCTTAAAGCTCAATGAAGCCAGCTCAAGATTCTGAGTCCAAGAGTCCCAGGAACAGCAACACCACCCCAAACTACCAGCCTTGCTTCCAGTCTACTCCTGTAGTCATCATCCAGGGAAGCAGCTTTCATGTAGATGTGACCTGAAAACTGCTTCTACAGCCCCTGCCTCCTCAGCAGCCATAGCTACTGAAGACCAAGAAAAGAAAGTTCCCAAGGGTAGACGTAGCAAAGTGAGTTTTCCTGTCCTTTGGAGCTTGAGAAAACAGAATGCTACCCTGGACCATCATAACCTCATATCAGTCCATCAACAAGTCAATTATTAAACTCTGACAATGTGCCAGACACTATGCCAGGTATGAGGGATACAAAGACAAATCATGAAACAGTACCTGCCCTCAAGGGTCTTATATTCTAACAGACAATTTGTACATATGTGACCATAAACAAAATACATCCAAAATGAAGACTTAGTGGGACAGGAAGTCAGGAAAGGCTTCATGTAGATGGCATACTTGAGCTGAGTCTGGAAGACAACCAGGCAATCCAACAAGTGGAAGTGAGGAGAGAGAACGCTTCACTGCGGGGGAAAAGCTGCCAGAGCAAAGGAATATGAAGCGTGTAAGGAATAGCAAGAAGGTTACGGCCTTATGAGTCAGGACGAGTAGGGGGGGTCAGGTGGTGAAGAGATCCAAATATTTACATGGAACCCTAGAGATAAGAGGGTTTTACTTAGTAGGGGAGTGACATGGTTAGATCTATACTTCAGAAGAATTGCTTTAATAGCCGTATGGAGAGTAGATATGAATGAGGGGAGACTTCAGGCTGGGCTGGTCAGGAGGATGCTATTGCAATAATGGTTCAGGTATGAGGTCATGAGGGCCTAAACTGGGAGGAAGTGGGGGGAGGTGTCTGGGTGACTGGAGAGAAGAGGACATATGGGGGAAACATGGTGGAGAAAGAGTTGACAAGATCTGGTAACTTATTTGATAGATGGGATGATGAGAGTGAGGAACTGAGAATGCCGCAGAGATTTTGAACCTGGATGACTGGGAGGATGGTGGTATTTTCAGTAGTAACACAGAAGTTCAGAAGATGAATGGATTTGGGATGGGGGAGGGGGAAGACAGTGAGTTCTATTTGGGGCAAACTGAGTTTGAGATTCTTAACAAGACATTTGATTTGAAATGTCCAACAGGTGGTTGGTGATGTGGGACTGGAGTTCAGGAGAGTCAGGCTGAAGAACACCAATCATGAGATGATAACTAAACTCGTGGGAACTCATGAGATCAAGAACTAACAGCATCTGGAGAGAAAAGAGAAGAGGGCTCAGGACAGAGCCTTGCAGAACACCCACAGTAAGTGAACTGAGCACAAATGATAACCCAGGAAAGGAGACTGAAAAGAAGTTGTCAGACAAATAGGAGAAAAACTAGGTTAGAGCAGTGGGTCACAAAAACTCCAGAGGACAGAGTATCCTGGAAAAGAGGGTGGTCACCAGTCACCAGCAGTTGTAGTTGAAGGATGAGGTTAAAAGCCAGATTGCAGAGGATGCAGAAAATAGTAAGGGGAGAAGAAGTAAAGGCATGGAGAATGGATAGCTTCTTCAAAGAGTTTGGCTCAGGAAAGGAGGGGAGATACAGGATAATACTTGGGAGAATGGAAGTCTCTAGAAGGTGTTTTTAAGGATTAAGGAAATCTCAGTGTGTTTGTAGGCAAGCAGCAAGGAAAGGTTGTAATAGGGAGGAATGGAAGATTTCTCCCAAAAATAAAGAGAAATTGAAGATTAGAGAGAAGTGATGCCTAGTGGGAAAATCTGCCAGCGAAGATCAAAGAGGACGGGATCAAGGATCTATGTTGAGGAGTGGGTCTTGTTGAGATGGGCCATCTCATCATTAGAGAATAAAGTAAGGAGGATGTTGCAGGGGTGGCAGAATGATTTCAAGGCATGACAAAACGAGAGAGGTGAGAAGAACAAATTCCAGGAAGTGATCTCAATTTTCTTGGTAAAATACGAGGTGAGGTCCTCAGCTGAGAGAGTAGGCAGAGGTGTGCTCTGGGAGGATAAAGAGAGAAGAGAAGGCTTGGAAAGTGGAACAAAGAATCAGTTATCACAAAGAAATAAAAGGATTGCCTTCCTATGCTAAAGGACCCAGTCAGCACAGTTGCATGGCTTCTGTCAGCTCTGTTCAATAGCTTATGAGTAGAAGAGACAAATCAGGCGAGGAATCTGGAGCTGGGCTTTGGCAAGGCATGAGCATTGATAAGACAAAGATACAAAGGATTCAAGAGTATAAGATGGTGTAGAATTGAGTTGGTTCATTAACAGGTCTGTCTCAGGAAGGGAAGAGAATGATGGCACTGAGGGGTGGAGGGACTGGTGGTCACCATAAGAATGAAGAATGCTACAGGTTCATAAGGAGTAAGGTACAGGGAGACACTGAATGATAAATTATGACCAGACAAAGGAATTTCAGGATTCTTGATGGGGGGAGGGGTAGAATACTTATGGGTGATGACAAGGTGACCATCCTTCACTGTAGCTGAGGTAGAGTGAGTGGAGAAGGTGGTCGTGGGTGTTGAACGGACTGATGGACTGGAATGTCAGAGTACTGGAGTGAACATCAACATGTATGTTGATAGCCTAGCATGAAGATAAGAGCTGAAATGGACAGGGAAACAATGAGCCACACACTGAACTCTTGAAGAAAAAGGTGTGGGAAGGGGTCATCCTGAGGGTTATCAGTTAATAGCCACAAGGACAGGAATCAGGTGATAAATTTGGATAGAGTGAACTTAAAAGAAAGAGGTTGCTTAGTGATAGTGATAGATGGAGAGTCTGGAAGTGGCAATGGAGAGCAAGGGGTGTTCAAACTTTCTCTCTAGGACCACTGAGTCACTGGGGGTGCTGGGAGAGGGTTCAGCCAGCAATAGAAGGAACATCCAGTGTCTGGGAGTGGCAGAAGACGGAAGGCCCATAAGAGGAAGAGGTCTAGAATGAAGGGAAATGTTCATTACAGATCAGGAAGTCCAGGAGGCTCAGAGGAAGGGGCAGGCAGATATGGTGTGGGACATTGTGGGGTAGGGCTGAGGTGGACAGGTACGAGAGACTGAGCCACAACAGGCTTGCTCTCAGGAAGAAGAAAACTCAGATCAAGGGATGAAGTAAATAAAAGTGAGGGGAGAGTCTGCTAACCGTTGAAGAGTGAAATAGAATGTCTGTGGATGGAAGTAGCTCTGCTGATAAAGGTCTCTGATCAGACTCCCTAATTTGATAATAACATTTCATAGAAATTTAAAACACAGAATGTCAGAACAAGCTTAGAGATTATCTAGATCCAGCCCCTTATTTTCAGAGCTGGGGGGGGCAGGAATTAGCACCCCCCCGTCCCCCTCCAACCATGCTTTCCCATGTTCATATACGCTCCCTTCTTTGATCCTCACAACAACCCTGTGAGGTCAGGAGGCCAGAGAGAATTATCCCCATTTTGAAGATGAGAAAATAAATACCCAGAGAAAGAAATGTCTGGCCTAAGATCACCTGGCTAATAAGTGGTGGGGCTGTGACCAGAACTCAGTTCTCCTGACTCCAGGGCCAGTGTTTTTTCCACTCTGTTCCCCGTCCTGTGGCTGGAGGAAGGGGAGCCAGCTGACCTCAGGGCCTGAGGTGCACCATCGACAAACCATAACCTTCTAGCTCAGAGGGGGAGGAAGCCTCTACTACAATCCTCTTCTCACAGGCTAACTCCTCCTCTTAATGATATTCCTTTTACTGCTGCTAATTGAGGTTGTGAGAATCAGTCTAATTTGGGGTTTCTAGTTACCAATTAGCACAAATTACCCTTTGTCAATGTGGATAATAGCTAGTTGGAATCACCCAGGCCTCAGATTCCAGTGCTCATTTGCATAATTATCTACTGAGTGTTCAGAATACAGAACCTCTCCTCTGTTTTACTCCCAGAGGTCCAGCTTGAGGTCAAGAACTTCTCACCTCTCTTCTGACTATTGCAGGTGGTCACACAGTTCCCAATCTCTCCCTTTCTGATCGCTGTTTTTCCCCTCCAACATACCCAGTACAAGCTGCTTTTGTCACCTTCCTAATACAAAAATTTGATCCTGACTTCTCAGGGCCTACAAATTAAAAGTCTAAACTCCTCGTAGTCTGACCCTACCCTACCTTCCAGCCAGGGGTATTGGTAGATCCAAATGAGATGATGTAAAGCACTTTGCAACCTATATCAATGCCTATCATCATTATCATCATCATAATCATCATCACATCATCATCAATTAGCGTCCAGTCATCAGGCCTTTGGTCTAGTGATGATTTCATCCTCTGAACCTTATACTGCACTCTGTTTATTGAGCAATACAGGCAGGTGCTGGTAAATGTTTAACTGCGGGAGGGGAATGTATGCAAACATTCTTTTATGTTTAATCTGCATTATTAACACTTTCTTAAGTCTAGACAATAAACGAAACAATAAATGACACCCTGATTTATAGATTGTAGATTTCTGAGGCATAAATGCTCACCCTGAAAATTTAGCAGTCCGGCTTTACAAAGCCAGTTAGAGCTATCTTCATCATATCTCTGCTTCCAGTGCCCTTTCTCATTACAATATCCATGTTCCTTCTAGCCAAA
Organism: Vombatus ursinus; assembly: GCF_900497805.2. Taxonomy (NCBI): domain Eukaryota; kingdom Metazoa; phylum Chordata; class Mammalia; order Diprotodontia; family Vombatidae; genus Vombatus; species Vombatus ursinus. Next base: position 32,594,233 of record NW_020954564.1, read on the forward strand.
CCAGACAACTCAGAGTTCTCTAAACACATACTGTGGGACTTCCTCCTTCCCCACCTGTGTTTACATAATTCCCTTCATTTGCCCAAATCCTACCCATCCTTCTCTGAAGTATAGCATGGTCCCAAACTGAAGTTCTGGGTTTACAAAGACTGTATATAATCTTAAAGGGCTTATCACAGAATTTCAGAATTGGAAGAGACCTTTCAGAGGTCATCCAGTCCAACTAATAACAGAAAAACAATCTGTACTACCCTCAACTGTGGTCATTTGGCCTTTTCTTGAAGACCTCCAATGAAGGGAAACCCATGAGCACCAGTCTAATCCACTTTGGGACAGCTCGAATTGTTTCACTTTTTTATAACATTGTTTCTATTTTGAGTTCCAAATTCTCTCCCTCTAATCCCCCATCCATTGAGAAGGCAAGCAATATCATATCCGTTACACATGTTAAGTCATACAAAACATATTTCCATATTAGATATGCTGCAAAAAAAAGCAAGAAAAATAAGTAACGTTTAAAAAAAAAGTTTCATTCTGCCCTTAAAGTTCATCAACTCTCTCTCTGTATGTGATTAACATTTTTCATCATGAGTCTTTTGGAATTGTCTTGGATCATTGTATTGATCAGAGTAGCTAAGTCTTTCACAGATGATCATTGTTACAATATTGNCCTCTGTATGTGATTAACATTTTTCATCATGAGTCTTTTGGAATTGTCATGGATCATTGTATTGATCAGAGTAGCTAAGTCTTTCACAGATGATCATTGTTACAATATTGTTGTTACAATGTTACTGCATGTGTTTTTCTGGTTTTGCTCACTTTACTTTGCATCGGTTCCTATAAGTCTTCCCAGGTTTTTCTGAAACCACCCTCTCATCATTTCTTATTAGCACAACAGTATTCCTTCACAATCATATACCACAACTTGTTCAGTCATTCTCCAATTGATGAGCGTCCCCTCAACTTCCAATTCTTTGCCACCACAAAAAGAGCTGCTGTAAATCTTTTTGTACATATAAGTTCCTTCCTTTTTCTTTGATCTCTTTGGGACACAGTAATTGTAGTGGTATTGCTGTGTCAAAGGGTATGCACAGTTTTATAAGCTCTTTGGACATAGCTCCAAATTGCTTTCAAGAATGGTTACAGCACTTCACAATTCCACCAAAAGTGCATTAGTGTATCTATTTTTCCACATTCCCTCCAGCATTTGTTATTTTCCTTTTCAGATAGCTCAAAGTATGAGGAAGTTTTCCTTACATGAAGCCTGTTTTCTTCTTTGCAACTCCCACCCATCACTCCTAGTTCGTCTTCTGGGGCCAGGTAGAATAAGTCTGATCCCCTCACACACACTCCATGTGACAATTTCCAAGTGACTGAAGACAGATATAATGTCCCAGCTGAGCTTCTCTTTGAGGGCTAAGGATCCCCAGTTCCTTTAACAAACCCTCATATAGCATTGACTCCAGGCTCTTCATCATCCCAGGTGCCCTCCATTGGATGACCTCCACAATAACCCCCACATCCAACGTATTGTCAAGTGTTGTTGATTCCACCTCCACAACATCTTCACATTCATCTCCTTCTCTCCACTCACACAGCCTCTACCATAGTTCAGACCCTCAGCACATCTTGCCTGGACCATTGCAATACCTTCCTGATTAGTCTCCAAGTCTCTAGTCTCTCTCCTATCTAATCCATCCACTATAGAGCTGCCAAACATGTCCCTAAAGCATGGGTCTAACCACATCACTCTACTGAAGAAATTTCAGTGCCTTCCAAATGTCTCTATGATCAAATACAGATTCTTTTGTCTGGCATTAAAAGTTCGTTACAATCTGGCTCCAGACAACCTTTCCAGGCTGACTGGACAATACTCTCTTGCATGTACTCTACATCCTAGCCAAACTGGTCTGGTTCTTTTTCTTCATGACCATAACATTCCACCTGCCATCTCCCTGCCTTTGAACAGGCTGTCCTCCATGCCTGGAATTCACTCCTTCTTCACTGGTGCCTCACAGAAACCGTAGCTTCCTCCAGTGGTTCAGCTCCAGAGCCAATTCCAATAGAAGGCTTATCCTGATATCACCAGTTGCTAATCCCCCAATTCACCATCTCCCCCCACCCAATTACTTTGTACCGTAGTTGCTTTGTAGAAACAGCGTGTCATCATGGACAGCCTCTGAGTTAGGACGACCTGGGGTCAAGTCCTATCTCTGACATATATTGACTTTGTCACTCTGGTGCTGACCTGCATAGGTACAGGGAGTTACTTCATCTGGGAATTTCTTATACAAATGAAATCACAAATCTAGTCCTTATGCCTAAATACTTTGTATAGATTTCATACTTACTGATCTGCTTTCATGTTATTTCCCCCAATAGAATGCAAGCTCCCCAAAGGTAGGGATGCCTAGCNCTATGCCTAAATACTTTGTATAGATTTCATACTTTCTGCTTTCATGTTATTTCCCCCAATAGAATGCAAGCTCCCCAAAGGTAGGGATGCCTAGC
>NW_020954564.1:32596802-32598617 GCF_900497805.2 Vombatus ursinus
ACCTAGTATATAGCCTGAGGCATTTGTTGTTCAGTTGTGTCAGACTCTTCATGACCCCATTTGGGGTTTTCTTAGAAAAGATCCTAGAGTGGTTTGCCATTTCCTTCTCCAGCTCATTTTACAGATGAGGAAACTGAGAAAACAGGATTAAGTTGCCTTGCCTAGGGTCACACAGCTTCAGATCTTCCTGACTCCAGGCTGAGTGCTCTGTTTACTGTACCACCGAGCTGCCTGAGGCATTTAATAGATGCTTATGGAATGAATACTCCCGGGTATGTTCTTCACAGGGTAGACTCTAGTAAACCTCTCACCTCTTTCTTCCTTCCTGGAAGCTCAACCTCTCACTGTAGTTCACATTACATTTCCTGGCTGACCTATCACTGTTGACTCATGTTGAGCTTGCAGTCACAAACCATTCTATATGGCTCAGACCTCCACCCAGGCTTTCCCATGAGAAAATTAGAATTTTATTTATTTTGCTCAGGGTGTCCCATGGGAACATCAGAGTATATAGCTCCTGTCTAAGTCTCCACAAAAAGCAAATGCAAGCACTTAGGCTAATACATTGCATACAAGACAAACTTTATTTCAAATGAAAAAAAATACAAAACATAAAAAAAGTATTTTAATCCAGGCCCATAAACAGTCAAGACAATTCTTCTTTCTTCATTGGTGAGCTCCACCAACCTCAGAGTCCTGATACAGTTCTTCAGACTTACGAGTATCATTTTGTGGTTTTGAATCTACTGCAAAACCCCATCTTCTTAATTCAAAACTACTTTTCACTGAGTGCTTGGCAAAATGGATTTACCTCCCAACAGGAACAAACAAAACACAACGAACAGTATAACGTACACTACTCCTCTTACAGGACCAATAAAAACTAAGAAACAATCCATAATAAAACACTACCTCCTCAGCTGCACCCATGTAGCAGCCTCTTCCACACTAGATCAAAGGCTATTCTAATGCCAGAAGTTCTAGAAAATGCACAATTTACTTTGCTTGGCCTCCATGGGTGCAATAGAGATAATACAGTTTACAGTTGAACTGATTCCAACTCATGCATTCAGCAGGGCCAGTCTTGATATGAAGACTTGGGAACTATGGACCCAGAATCAGGATCTCAACTCCTCCTCTGGTCTTTGTAGTTGCATACCCCTGATCAAAAATATATATGAGAATGTGTTTGCTCTTTCGGAGTTTTGCAACTGCAAATGCCAACTTTCCATCATGAATGTAAAAGAGTTGCTATTTCTTGCCAGAGAACATGTACAAGCGTGGGTAGTTAACACTGATAAACTGAGACCTTTTTCTCTTCGACATTAGAATCACTCTGAAAGTCCCCTTCTCCCATCCTATCTGGGTCAGAATTCATATCTAGAATTGAAAGGGAGAAACTGTAACTCTTTAAAGCAAAGGTGCTATTGTTCTCCTTGGAGAAACAAACCCCAGGGCTTTTCTGCTAGGTTAGAGACAAAAGAAAATTCTTTAGGATACTTTGATTATTTATTTTCCATTTACCTCCTCAATTTCACTATTTTTCTTACATTACCAAATTTTTAGGAAGCCCTCTCCCATCTGCAGAAGTCAAATAACTCTCTCACTTCAGTCCAAGTAAAGTAACTTTTTGCAGCACCCTACCTAGTTCTTGTAAATAACACATTTACTATCCTAAGCAGAGGTAAGACAGATGAATCATTGATCCCATTCTCACCATTCCATCCAACCAATCACTGTCCCAGGAATTCCCAGGAACTAGAAAAATTGAAATATCTCTATTTTAGAAGTGGGCCCCTTTTTTATATAAAAAAA
>NW_020954564.1:32598692-32599512 GCF_900497805.2 Vombatus ursinus
CATGTCAATAAAGGAAGGAAGGAAGGAATTCTGAGTTTATGAAGGGTATTAAGCAGTTCTACCCCTAATCCCACCCACTCCACCCCACCTCCTCCCATACCCATGGTAAGCCATCTGTGGTTCAGCCCCTGAAATCCTTGAGGGTTAGTTACAACCCTCTCCTTCCCCACTAACCTATTGCTGAGCTACTCCCCTTTCTCTTAAGCTACCCACTTTCTTCCACTGGCCAATATCTCAGAGAGCTGGTAGCAATCCAACTCAAAACAGGTCTGAGGAGCCTGTCACCTGAGATCCACCATTCTGAGACCACTACTGACTATAAGGAATACCCTTCCTGAAAGATTTATGCATGTAGCCTGCTTCTTTCTCCCCTGGCCTTTAGTTTATCACAAATCATTCATTTATTGAGCAATGGACAAATTAATATAGAAGTATTTTATACTCCTATAGGAGTATCAAATAGGAGTATTTGATAAATCTTTTTATTTTCATTAAACCTTAAGAGTAACCTTGACTCTTGGCGAGGGGGGAGGGAGAATAAGCATTCCCACCCCAGAGCCCCTCTGCTCTGTGCAGCAAGGGAATAAGGGAGGAGGATGGGGAAGGACCAAGAGAGGGGGATCTATGATGCTCCCCTCTCTGCACTCTCTAGGCCAGCCAGAGTGTCCTTGCTGCTCCTCATACATGACCTTTCACCATCTGTCTTTATGCCACTGCAACGGCTGTCCCCTCTATGCCTGGAATGTAGTCCCTCCCAACCTCCAGCTCTTGGAAATCCATAGTTTTCTTCAAGACCCAGAACAAGCAACACCTCCTACAC
>NW_020954564.1:32599547-32599659 GCF_900497805.2 Vombatus ursinus
AAGGCCTTTCTTGCTCCCCCAGCTGCCAGTGCCTCCCCTTCCCAAATTAACCTCATATTTTTTGTTTATGCCTCTGCTAGCTCCCCATTACATATATTCATGGTGTCTCCCC
>NW_020954564.1:32599742-32606738 GCF_900497805.2 Vombatus ursinus
AATAGAATGGAAGTTCCTTAAGGGTAGGGACTGTCTCATTTTTTGTTTCCACCTAGCACAGCGCCTAGCAAAAATATAGCACCTAATCATTCTCTCTCTCTCTCTCTCTCTCTCTCTCACACACACACACACACACACACACACACCTTCTCATCACCTCTCCCTATCTACTGGTTCCTTCTCTACCGCCTTCAAACATTCCCAGGTCTCCTCCATACTTGCTTCCCTCTCCCTATCCATCCCCTCAACCTACCATCCTATGTCTCTACTCCATTTCTTGGCCGTACTCCTAGAAAAAGCTGCTTAAACTCCTCTCCAGAGCTCTAATTCAGTCCTCAGTAGGCTTCCAATCTCATTACTCAGCTGAAACTGCTTGCCAACCATCTCTTAACCGTTAATCCTGACAGTCCTTTCTCAGTCCTCATCCTTCCAGACCTCTCTGCTGCATCTGCAATGTTGATCACCCTCTCTCCCTGGATGCTCTCTCATTTCTGGGTTTTTATGACACTATTCTCTCTTGGTTCTCCTATCTGTCTGACAACTCCTCCTCTGTTTCCTCTGGATATCATGCCCCCTACCTGTGAGTGCTCCCTAAGACAGTCCTAGACTCTCTCCTCCTCTTCCTTACACTCTCAATTCTTGGCCTCACCAGCTCCCATGGGTTTAATTTTCACATCCACACAGCTGCTCACACATCTATATGTCCAATTTCAGCCTCTTTCTGGTGATGTAGGATTAAGTTCTACTGCTTACTGGACATTTTGAAAGTGATGCCCCAAGAGACCTCTTAAACTCAACATGTCCAAAAGAGAAGTGATCATCTCTTCCCCAAAATCTACTCCTATTCAGAACTTCCCTATATCTGTCAGAAGCACCTCTATTCTTCCAGCCTCTCAGCTTTATAACCTTAGTGTTACCCTCAACTCCTCACCCACTCATGTATCAGCCTGCATAGCCAATCAACTGTTGAATTTTGCCATTTCTACCTTCATAATATTTCTCATATCCAGCCCCTTCTACTCACACAGCCACCTCTGGCCCAGGCTGTTGCAATGGTCTCCTGCCTCATCTCTTCCCACTCTAATCCATCCTTTTCACAACTACCAAAGTGGTTTTGAGTGATTTTCCTTAAACACAGATCTATGTTATTCCCCTTCACAATAAATTCCAGTAGATTTCTAGTGCCTCGAGGATAAAATATAAACTCTTCTGTCCCCTTCCCCCAAACCCACCTGGACTTTGCTCCTGGGTCCCTTGGCCCTTATAGGTTAATGTTCACTTTGTCTTGACCAAACCAGGACTCCAAGTACTTCCCAACCATTTGCAAATCATTTCCTCCTCTTGCCCTAGAAGGTCTCAGGAATTGCTCAGACTTCTGGTTCCTGGATGCCACTACTACAGCATCGGGCTATGAAGTTTCCCCTCTTCTTCCCTCTAGCTTGGAGGTCTTCTCACCTCTAATCAGAGTATGCACCTCTTTACAGTTAGTTGATTCCAGTCCTTCTGTCTGTAGGCCATATTTGAGAAAAGGTCTTGGAGCTACATGGGACTGCCTTTTGTCACCTCCACTGTCTTCCTGCCCATTGTTTTCTCTGAACAACTAGGAGGCTGCCTTTGATACACTTACAGCAACATAGATGTAACAGGTGATTTTTATCATCTAGTGTAGCCTGCATTCTATTCAATCCTGTAGGTCACACCAAGGTCATACCAAGCACATTGGCAAAAATGACTAAAGATGGAAAAAGTAAACATTAAAGAAGCTACAGAAAGATATGCATATTAGTATACCGTCAAGAGAGCTGTGAATTGATCCCAAAATTCTGGAAAACAATTTGGAATTATGCTAAAAATAAGTGACTAAAAACCTTTTAACCCAGAGATTCCACTGCTAATCTCATATCCTAAGGAGGTAAAAACCAGAAAGGTCCCATAGACACAAAATATTCATAGTAGCACTTCTTTTGGTACCAAAAAACTGGAAACAAAAGGGACGTCTATTGATTTGGGAATAGCTAAATAAATTGTGGTACATGAATATAGTGAAGTATTACTGCACCATAAGAAACAATGAAGATGAAGAAATCAGAGAAGCATGGGAAGATTTATATGAACTGATGCAGGGTGAAGTAAGCAGACCCAGAAAAATGACATGCACAATGACTACAACAATGTAAATAGAAAGAACAACAAAATAAAACTGAATGCTATATAATTACATCGATCAAGCTTGGCCCCAGAAAACTGATGAGAAAACACAATCTCTTCTTAGTAGAGTTGGGTTTACAGTAGGAGTGGAACAGTGGTATGCTGCAGGTCCAACCAGCTTGAGAGAGCTGATTGTTAAATTTCCAGTGTGAGAACCTCAAAAACTTGGCAAATGCTAGAAATCAGGCCTGATTTATTGCTTTGTTGATTTCTAGACCTTAGAAAGTGATAGAGAAAATGTTAATTGAAGATTAAACTTAAAAGCGTTATCATGCACACTTTTTGTTCGTTAGACATCAACTGTTAAAACATTTACCAGCATATCATTTGCTTCCCCCCTTGCTTTTTTATTCTCTGTTACAAGGCAAAGAGGGTAGGGGAGGCAGGGATACTGACGAACATAAAGGACAAAAAGAACAAATTATTTCAATATAAATGAAAAGGGAAAAAAGTCAATGAAGCCTAGATTTTTCTGTCCCTCCAAAACAGTTTTCAAAAAACACCTTTAATGATTGACCCAGTACTCAATGAACATCATTAAATATCCCAGACAAGACCCCCACAAATGCAGCCCAGTCTGCTCAGTGCTAGATTCATCCCAGGTTCCATTCCCCATCCAAGCTTAGCTGGGAACCTCTAAAATTAGCTAAATTCCACTTGAACCAAGCTAGCAAACCAGAAAAGGGACATGCATTTTAAAATTAAAATATTTAGTCAAGAATAAAGCTATTAGAAAAGGAATAGGGAAGAGAATCTCTACAAACATAAACACTCTAGGTAAGGTTGGGGAACCTGCAGCCTAGAGGCCACATGTGGCCCTCTCAGTCCTCAAGTGTGGCCCCTTGACTGAGTCCGAGTTTTACAGAACAAATTCTTTTATTAAGGGGATTTGTTCTGTGAAGTTGTTTGAAGCCTGCTTTAAGCCCAGGGCCTCTGCTCCAAACCTAGGGTTCTCCCCACCTTCCTTGTTGAATTCTCAAGAAAAGCAACTGAGAAGGAACAGGGGGTATATTCATTATCTCTGAGTCCTATGGACTGATCTCTCTGATGCCCTAGAACCATGGTTTCTTGTTGCATGCGCACACACGCGAGCGCATGTGTGTGTGTCTTTGGGTGTGTGTGTGTGTGCGTGTGTGTGTGTGTGTGTATGTGTGTGTGTATGTGTGTATAGAATGACTCTCTTGGACTCACCGGTTTCATGATCCAGGTAATGCCGGGAGTTTTTCTAAACTCCTCCACAAAGAGATGATAATCAGAAGGTAGTTCAAAGGTCTTAGGGAAGAAGTCACACTTAGCTGCTTCTAATTTACCTACATCTCTCTCCAGCTGCTTCCGAAAGCGTTTCAGGTTCTTTACCATGTAGTTCTTCCTCGTTAGCTGAGGGATCACATAGGAACGGGGTCAGCCAGTCCCCTCTCCTACCTGAGCCTTGCGTTCAACCCATGCCCCTCACTTCTGGCCCCCCACATCCACCTGAACCCTCATGCCCATGGTCAGGCCAAAACCTGTCCTGCTAGGCTCTGTGCCCATGCTTAGTTTATACCGCTGCCTGGAGAAAGCAACTCCCTTCAGCCTGGATATTCCAGAAACTCAAACAAGCTGGGAAGAGGAGACTGCCCCAAGCAAGGACAAATGTAAGCCCTCCAAGAGGGACTTGTGTTCTGTCATGAGGTACCCGTTAAGCCTTTCCAGTTCCCCCCAAATGCTTCACCTCGTAGTGATTTCGGAAGTGGCTGATTCGGACGTGTTCATCCATATAAGTGTGGTCAAAGTTCTCCCGAAGCCAGCTGACATCACACCAGTAGAAATCCCATTCCCCCTCACTGTAGGAAACACAAACTTTGGTCACCAAGGAACCCTGAAGGGTTCTAGCCTTGACAATTGAGAGTGGATGGGGAAAAACCACAACCCCACCTTCCTACTCTCCGATGACTGAGGGGGCAGGGTCTAAGGCCCAGAGAAGGCCCACCTGTAGTTCAAGGGCAGCAGAGAAAGACCCCTCTGGACAAGGAATCAGGGGAACTGGATTTAGGCCTTTACTTTTCCAGGATTCAAATACAGATCCTCTCTCTCCAAATCTAGTCCTCTATCCACTTCAGAACATTGCCTCCCTATTCAAGCATTAATACAGATGATGGAGAGTTAGCTGGAAAAGGAACCCTTGACCCTCATTCCTCAACAATGGGAAAGAAAATAGGAAGAGAAAAATATTCTGGAATTCAGCTAAAAGGTCTCACGAATGACTTCTCAGATGAGTGAGCACCCAGACCTATACTCAAAGGAGTTAGTTCCCCAGGGTACAAAGAAGCAACTTGGAGGGTCCTTACTGCCTCCCTATGGAGGAAGGGCTATTTCCTGTCCTCATTCCTTTTTGGCTTGGAGGGGCAGCAGAGATGGGAGTTAGAGAACCACATGGATGTGGGCTCCTGGCTTTTTCCTATCCACTGTCAATGGGAAAACAAACTTGGAAAAGAGGCTCTTCAACCCTGGGCAGTTCACCCACTAAACTAGGGGCTGTACCTGAGGTCATACAGCGGGCTGAGACAAAAAGACCCTTAAGCACAGTCTAGATCGAGCAGATTGCTTTCTTCAAGGTGAGTCCCAATGTGTGAATGGTCAAGAGCTACCCCCTCCTCTCCTTAACCAAGGGAAAATGGGAACCCAAAGGATAGCAGGAAACACTCAAAGCAGAGAGGTGAGGGAAGGGGCTGTCTTACTCCTTTACTTCCACCCAGCCAGGCCTGCGGCGAAGGACATCCATAAGAGTATTCATGACAGCACACTTGAATCGGATACATACTTTCTGGTCCCTAAGAGACACATCCACATCAAAAATTTCAGAAAGTCAACAGCTTTCCAAGGGAAGTTCTGGGAAGTCAGAAGAAGGATATGAAAGGAAGATTCTAAGTCTCTTCCCTGGGCCTCTCCTTCCTTCCTTTGTCTTCCCCACAGCCTTCCAACCTTTCTTTCAACTCCCTTCTAGCTTCAGCATTTGGAATCCCAAGACCCTGACCTTAGGATCCTGCAATTTCTAAAAGTGAGGAGTGAACAACTAGGCTAAGTAGGGGGGAAAAAACTATGAAGAGAGAAGATAAGGGAAGAGATTTTGGTGTTGCCAATCAAATAAAACACATGCCAAAGTTTATCTCACACACACTTAAGAATCCCAGACTGTCAGGACTAAAAGTGAACTTCCATGCCACCTAGCCCAATCCTCTCATTTTACAGATGGGAGGAAAAAAATGAGGCCCTAATCAGGGAAACAGAATGTATCATAGATCACAGACATATCTGGAAATGCCTTTCCAGGTCATCTGCTTGTCTGACCCCCTCATTTTATAAATGAGGAATCTGAGTCCCAGAAAGGTTAAGCCACTTACCCAGTCACAGAGATAATAAGGGCATAGTCAGGATTTGAACCCAAGTCCTGTCACTCCACAGCCAATATTCTTTCCACCACTACTCAACTGGAATGACTTTGGAACAATTAACAAAATCAAAAACGATTCTTTCTGCCCTTCTAGTCTGGCCAGGTGATTGACTTCAGGAAGAACAACTCTGAGCCTCGCCTTCTCATTTATAGAACAAGGACCACAAAGCCACTACTGCTGGCCCTCCCAGAGGTTGTTGGGAGGATCAAGTGAGATAACAGAAATTGAACAGCTTTACAAACGCTGGAGCCAGCCCTTTCCTTCTTGTCTTCCTCCAAAGCCAGGCCACTCACCGCTCTTTGGCCTTTGGTGCACCATGGCCCTTCGCACACTGATTCTGGAATTTAAAAAAAGGAGGCAGGAGATCAGCACTTCCACCAGGCAGGAGAATGGGACAGCAGGAACTCCCTATGCAGGGCCCATTTCTTACAGTTGTACTAAAGGACAGGGAAGAGAAGCCCATATTCTACCAAAGATCAGACTGTCGCCAGACAAAGGGAAGGAGGCTTGGTGGGGCTGGTGTCTGTGTCTGTGGAGATATGGGACCATTTTGTTCTTGGATCATAAGCCATCACCTGGTCACAAAACCTTGGGCAAGTCCCTTCCTCTCTCTGTGCCTCAGTTTCTCCCTCTTTAAAATGGAGAAGTTATAGAAGCCCCAAGGTTAGATTAAACCAAACCAACCAAATAATTAGTAGGCATTTATTAATTATCTCCTGTGTGCCAGGCACTGTGGATACAAAAACAAAACAGCCCCTGTCTTCAAGGAGCTTACATTCTGTCAGTGAAACAACATGTACACAAATAAGCAGAATATACACAAAACAAAATATAAAGTAATTTGGGGAGAAGGCCCTAGAAGAAAGAGGGGATCAGGAAAAGCCTCCAGTAGGAGGTAGCTCTTGAGGTAAACTTAAAAAGGAAGCTAAGGAATTATTCAAATCAGAGGTGAAGAAGGAATGCTTTCCAGGAAAGGGGAAAGGCACTGAGAGGGAGAGGCAACAGCCAAAAAGCCAGTTTGGGTATAAGAAATAGTGCACAGTGCAGCTAAGCTGGAGCCAGAGAGCAAGGGGATTTCAACAGCGAAGGAGTTGTGTTTTAACCTAGAGACAACAGAGAGCCCCGGGAGCTTTCTCAACAGGCAGTGGTTGGGGCAGACCTGTCCTTTCAGACAGGCAGCTGTGTAGAGAATGGAATGGAGAAGAGAATGACTTGAGGCCTGGAGTAGGAGAGAGGGTGGAAGTAATGTGAACGGACGAGGTCAGGGGCTCAAAAGGTACGCAAAAGGGATTGACGGGACTTGGCAACTGTTTATGAAAGGTGAGGGAGAATGAAGGGTTGAGGATGACTCCTAAGT
>NW_020954564.1:32606767-32647323 GCF_900497805.2 Vombatus ursinus
TACTAACTTAAGTGACTAGAAAGATTATGGTATCACCAACAGAAATAGGGGAGTTAGGAAGAAGGTTTTGGGGGAAAAAGTAATGAGTTCTATTTTGAACATGTTGGGTTTTAACAGCAGTTAATGATGCGGGTCTGGGGCTCAGTAGGGACTAAGGCTGTTTTTGTCACCTACATACTCATGATAATGGAACCTATGGAAGCAGATAAGATCACCAAGAGAGTAGGTATAGAAATAGAGCCTTGGGGGATATGTGTGTATACATATGTGTATATGTATGTATACATATGTATATGTGTATATGTATATGTATACACACATACATACATATACATATATACCCAATTTTAGGGGTTGGGCTACGTATAAAGATCCAGCAAAGGAAACTGAGAAGTAGTGGCCAGAGAGACCCAAGAACATTAACTATATGGGAACAGACTCCCAATTTGACAAGAACTACTTTTGTTATTATTCAGTTGTTTCAGTTGTGTCTGACTCTGTGATCCCATTTAGGGTTTTCTTGGCAAAAATACTACAGTGGTTTGCCATTTCCTTCTGCAGCCCATTTTACAGATGAGGAAACTGAGGCAAACAGGGTTAAGTGATTGGCCCAGGGTCACACAGCTAATAATTTTCTGAGGCCAAATCTGAACTCAAAAAGATGAATCTTCCCGACTCCAGGCCAAACACTCTATCCATTGCACCACCTAGCTGCCCCCAAGAACTATTAGGAAACTTAAAAAACAGTTTGGCAGGAAATAGGCTTAGACCTGCATCTTACACTATATACCACAATAAGTTCCTTTATAAAAAAATTTTTTACATTAAGTTTTAAAGCAATACCCAACTTAAATATAAATGGTCACATAATTTTTTAAATATCAGAGAAGAATGGAAGGAGATACCTTTCCCAGAGGTGATAATAAAAGGAGCCATAGACAATTTTAACTACATAAACTTTAAAACATTTCACACAAACAAAATCCAGAAAGCTAGGATAGAAGGAGAAACTGTCAATTGGGAAAATATCTCTGTAACAAAAAAATCCTGAAAACATGAAATCCAAGAGTTATTCCCTCAACAATAAGTTGTCAAAGAATATGAAGTTTTTTGTTTTTTTTTTAAGTGAAAACTATAAACCACCATCTGAAAGAACACAACAAATTACTGCAACCCAAGTTGGTCTGGGCATGTCTAATTTAAGTAACCCAGATTCCTTCATCACCTACCAATTTTTCCACTAGGTTCTTTTCCAACAACTGCTGTGGAAACTCTACAGAGTCCAGAACAGGGGTGGGAAACCTGCAGCCTGGAGGTCACACGTGGCCCTTGAGGGTTTCAAGTGCAGCCCTTTGACTGAATCCAAACTTCACAGAACAAATCTGATTTGTTCTTAAAACTTGAACTCAGTCAAAAAGCCGCAGTCAAGGACCTAGAAAGCCACATTCGGCCTCAAGGCTGCAGGTTCCCCCCCCCCCCCCGCCCAGGTCCAGAGGGTGAAGATCCCAGTTCACTTACATTGAAGATGCCATGGCTTAAACTGGCAAGAAGGGCCATCCTTATCTTGCCCCCTCTTGCCCCCTCTCTTTTATCCCTCCACTCAAATGGGCCTGGATAGGGTGTTTGTTTGAGCCATGCTACCCGTGCAGCCAGGATTTCAGGTGGGGTGGTACATCAAGCCAGCCTGGCATGGAATCCCTGAAGCGACGGTGCCTAGCACTGGAGCCCACGGTGGGTTTTGGACTTGGAAGTGGGACTGTGCTCTACAGGAACTGAGTAAACTGTCCAGTTCTAGTAATATTACTAATAATAAAGAAGAGTACAAATTAATTATTGTGATGTAAAAACAAAAGGTATGAACAAAATGTCATTCTTTTAAAAGAAAAGATTAAAAAAATAAGTGAAGGAATTAGACTAAACAAATCTTTAGGGCTCCTTTCAGGTCCGATGATACTTAAGGCTATATGGCAAGACCTTGAGCCTAGTCTTTGCACAGCCCATGAACTGAAATGGGACCAATCAGGGAAGCAGGAGGTAATTTCAGGGACGATCCTGCAAGCCCCTCCCACCCAAGGGGAGGTGGAACTGACAAACTCTTTAGCCATTAACCCCCACCTCCCCACGTGGCCTAGAAGCCTGGCTACACAGGCCGCATCCAAGGCATGCCTTTGACTTGGCAGCCCGGATAAAAAAAGGGAAGGATGGCAAAAAGGTTCCTAGAAAGTGATGGAAGCCTGGGAGTAAAGGTAACACTGTAAGTTCCGCCCCCTTTCGGTGAAGGACACTCCCACAGCCACCAGAAGACAGCCTGTTTCTCTCCCCACGGCCCAGGACAGCCTTAGCGGTCCAATGCATGTTGGGACTTGTAGTCTCTTGCCCTACTTGCATTCGGAAACATGCGCAGTCCAGGAGGAGCTCTCTCCTCTGTCCCCTATCCCCAGCTGATGCTGGCGTTCATGGTCCTTCGGCAGTTTCGTCTTCCTCCTCGGGAGGACGGCAGCGCTGCTTTTGGCTCGGCCTTTTCTTACCCTCGGTTTGGACATTGCATTGCCTCCCGGACTTTTGGAGTACCCCCTGCGCCTGCCTTAAAACGACCGCCGCGTCCCTCTCCCGCCTGTGCGTCGCGTTGCCGAAGCAACGCTATGGCCCGCTTCCTCCCTCCACTTCTTCCCCTACCTCCTCGCCCTGTCCATCAGAGACTGAGCTTGAACGCGATAGGAGGAACCGAGGGCAGGGGCGGGGCAGACGCCCTATCGCAGTGCGCACCCTGGGGATTCTCTGGCGCTCTCCACGTGTTTGTACAGCGTTCCCTTGCCCACGGCTGAGCATCTGTAGTCTAGTTGAGCACTACGCTTTACCTGGTGACGAAATTTATTTTCTGTAGAGTACGTGACTCTGGTTAATTAAGGTGACCAAGAGAGGGAAAGCGATCCACCCAAAGGCACACAGCAAGTGAGTGGCAGAGACAGGATTCGTTGCTACCTAGGTCCTGGAAACCTCTCCCAAGGCTCCTTCCACTGTATATGCATGCAGTACAGCTATGTATCCTTGTGCTTAAGGATCCTGTGGATCCCCGCCTGAGGATGATGTCACTTCCAGCCGCCCCTCTTTTCTGCTGTGTGTGGGTGTGGGTGTGGGTGTGGGTGTGAGTGTATGTGTGTGTGTGTGTGAGAAGAGCCCAGGGGGTGGCTCCTCTGCGGAGGTGTCACTGTCTGCCCTCAAAAACACAACTCAAAGAACATTTACTAAGCAAGTACTGTGTGTGAGGCACTGTGCTGGACCCTGGTTATACCAAGTGAAACATTCCTGGGTTGTCTGCACCCATAAATAGGCTATGATTAGGTTAGGGATATCTTCCCTAAAGTAGACTGATCCTGGGAAGAGATCCCTATTATTATCCCTTCCTCCTCAACTAAAGAGTGCCATTGTTTAGAAGTTGAGACCTGGGTTCTAGTTGAGGCTCTGTTACCAACTGAATGTGTGCCTTTGAATAAATTACTTTTCTTTAGTGGGCCTTTTTGTCCCCATCTGTAAAATGGTCCTTTCCAGCCCTGACATTCTATGTGTCTGTGAAACTAAGACAAATATCCACCCATTCCTACTTCTCTCCCCCTCACTTTACATCCCCTTTCCCTCACCCAAGGTAGAGAGAGGCTGTGTATCTTCAACCAAGCACAGCAATGACAGGGATCCCACCCCAGAATCAGTCCCTGGAAATAACTATCTTTCCCTCTGCTCTCCTTCCTTCCTCCCCCTCCCTACTTCCCAGCCCCTTCTGCCCCCAACATGTCCAGCTTCCCACAGACCCATGCATGGTGCCTGCTTGTGACAGCCCTGCCAGGGTTCGCCCTCCCCCCAAAGGTGCTCACGTTTCCTGGGCATGGCCCGTGGGGTCTAGGCAGGAGCCAGCCTCCCACTGCAAGGTTGAAACAATCTCTCCTTGTCCCTAGTAGGGGTACAAAAGACAGCCCTTGGGGGTAAGGGACACTGAGGCTTTTGTTCATTTAGCTTAGCCTGGCCTCCAGTCAGCAGCCCAGCAGCCTGCACATGATTAGGGAATAGGTGGAGCCTTCTGGCTCTGCCATTGTCTCCCAGCCCTAGGCTGCCGGGCCGGCTCAGGGAGAAGTAGCACCTTTGAAAGCTGGTTGGATCATCAGAGCTGGAGCAGGAGGAAGAACCACGCGCCTGCGCCTGGATCTGACCTCCCAGGCAGCCAGGGGCCCTGTCGGGCTGGAGCCTGATTGGGAGCAGGAGGCAGGGGCAGCCGGCTGGCCCACAAGGACCATGGGGAATGGCATGAACAAGGTAAGCAGTCAGTGGGGATAGAGGGTGGGTTGAGCCTCAATGCAGACCCCCACCTGGCCAATCCCACCATCCCCCCAAAAGGAATTTCTTCTGAGACCAAACTGACTCAATTCTATTCAACCCACTGCGGAAGGGACTGGCTCTATGTATATCATGTCTGTCGCCTTCCCTCCCATTTCAGTTCTGTTCTTCATCTCTGCCATTCCATCTCATCCTCACTGTGTGTGACCTCCCCTTTTGGGCTATCTACCTGTCTCTGCCCCTCTCTCCCTCCCTTCCTCCATCTCTGGGTCCCTGTCTACATTTCTCTCTTTGTCCTATCGGTCCCTTTTCTTCCCTGCCTCCCTCCATCTCTCCCTCTCTGAGTCTCTGTATTCTGCCTTTCTCTCCTATTCTTCTTCCCTGTCCATCACTCAAGGCCTTTTCAATACTTCTCTCCCTATATTCTTTTTATTCCTCTCCATCCCTTTCTGTCCTTCTGTCGCCATCTCTTTCCATCTATCATTCCTTTATTTCTGTTTTTGTCTTATCTGTACCTGTCCCTCCCTCTGTTTCTCCATCTCCAAATTTCTCTTGCAAGTGTCTGTCCCTTTTCCATCTGTCTCTCTATATACTTCTCCCTTTGTCCTCTGTCCCCCTTTCCATTTCTAAGTCTGCCTTTCTATTTTTCTCAATGACTTTACCTCTGTATTTCTGTCTCTCTTCTTCTAAAGGTCTGACCCTGTCCCTGTCCCTACCTGACTTTCAGAGATCTTTTTAATTCAGGGCCAGGATTTTAGTGTTTCCTTGAGTGCAGCATATCTCTCTTCAGTGTTCTGGGTGCCGAACTCCCTGTCCCCAAACTTCCCCTGGAGCCACAGTATCACATTGACCCAGGGAAGATCATCAAGGTACCTACTCAGGCTAACAGGGTGCTGGACTCAGTTCTGACCATCAGGATTCTTGGATTCTCCTCCCTGATCTGGGCTGGCCCCTCAGTCCCTGGGTGCAGATTGGGTCATTCAGAAAGAAGAAAGGGTGGGTCAGATGTGGGAGAGGTATCATGGAGACAGTTGCAGGGGTGGGAATGGGGCACAGGGGCCAGGGGAAGATGGAAAGAAGCTGTGTATCTTCAGCCAAGCTCAGGTCACTCCTTAAGGAATGTTTAGAGACCAGGCTGTTTCTGATGTCAGTATTGGTGTAATTAATGGAAAGAGGTTTTGGTAGCAGAGGGACCTGGGTTTGCATCCCAGTTCTGCCCCTTACTACCCCATAAGACCTTAGACAAATCACTTCCGCTCTTTAGGTCTGTTTCCTTACCTGCAAAGTTGGGGGATTTGGATTGCATGATCTCTAGCTCTAAACCCTATGATCCTGTAATGACCCAGCAGCATCGAGGGTTTGAGAAGCATGAGCAGCAAGGGCCAGAAGACCTCTCCTTCATTCCAACTTGTGGACAGTCCGGTGGTTGGGTGAGGGGAGAAGGTGCCGCCCCTGCAACCCCACTGTGGCCCAAATCTGACCTTCCTCCTTTCCATGCTCCTACAGGTTCTTCCTGGACTCTATCTGGGCAACTTCATTGGTAAGCAGTGCCTGCCCCCCAGGCCCCCAGCGTCCAAACACTGCCCAGTCCAACCCCAGCCCCACCACCCCCCAATCAAGCCTATGGACCCAGCACTTGGATAGGCAAAACATCTCCTAGCTCTCCAGGGATGGTGAGGAAAGCCCGAGACTAGGAGGCCTGGATTTGTTCCCCAAGTCCTTGGCTACCAGCTCTATGCCTCGGTTTCCTTCAGTGGAGCGCAATTTCCTCTGCCTCAGGGAAAGGCCTTAGCTCTGAAATTCACCCAGAGGCTTTAGTGGTAGCTTCTGTTCAGAAAGAACTGAGGGTGAGGTGAGGAGAATAACTGAAGGATAATTAAGATCAGACAGCTCTCCCCCTTGTCTAAGGATACATTTTCTCATACAAAGAGAATCAAAAGACCTGGGTTCTGATCCTGGTCAAGCCACTGACTGACTTAGTGTGTGACCTTGGGTAAGACATTTCCTCTCACTAGACCTGTTTCCCTCTCTGTTAAATGAGGGTCAGTGGTGTATAATGGGAAAAGTACTAGATTTGGAGTCAGAGAACCTGGGTCTGAATCCCAGTTCTACCATTTAGTTCTTGTGCAATCCTGGACAAGTTGCAGCCTTTCTGGGCCTCAGTTTCCTCCTTTGAAAAATAGGAGGTGGGGGAAGGTAAACTAGATGATGTCCAGTGTCTCTTCTAGTGCTGACATTCTGTGTTTCTAATGTCCTAAGCATACAATGCTCAAGATAGGGGAGAAAGATAGAAGACACTAAGGGGAAGGAATAAAGAACAGGTCTGCCAGAGCAAGGCCATTAGCCGACAGACCGCACCAGCTAGTCCAGGAAGGCATCCTCCATACCCATTACCCCAGGGACTGGAATGACAGCTTGTTTAGTTGGTCTTCTTCCTGGTGGTGGACGTGGTCAGGAAGGTATCCGCAGGACCCCGAGAGCCCCAGGACTCTGCCCAGAGGCAGTGTGCTTTCAGAAATAGGAGGAATCTGGGTTCTGCTTCTGCCTCTGCTGTTAATTGGCTGCCTGACCTTGGGCAAGTCTCTGCCTTTTCTTGGGAGAATAAAATAAGGTAACAGATGGGATCCAGTTTTAAAAACCTAAAGTGCTCAAGAGGAAAGGGAGGAAAAGGATCGTATTACTGCAACTGTCTTGGCTTGCTGATGCTGCTCCTAACCTGTCCTACTCTGGACCTAGTCCAGGACGTGTCCAGAGCCTGACTTCGAGGTGGACAAAGGAGGCAGCCACTGGGAATGCAATGCCCAGGGGAGCACCATGGGGCACTTTTATTTTTTTAAAATTGCTGTGTAACCTCTTGCAGTCACTGCAAGGAGGATAATAATGCTTACAAGACCTCGTTTTATAACAAGGTTGTTGGAGGGTCATACCACATAAATCTTAATGTAGAGATATGTTGTTAACTGTTATCAATGGGGAGAAGACAGTCCTATTCTGCAGGGCACATAGAGACCAATATTGGCCAATGGCCAATTGCCTGTGTTACAGTGAGAAGGGCAGTGTGGTATAGGAGAAACAACACAGCACTTGGGGTTGGGAAATCAAGGTTTATGTCGTGGCTGGGCCATAGTAACTGTGTGACCTTGGACAAGTCACTTCAGAGCTGTCTCCATCCCAGGCCCTTTCACCAGCCTCTAGGCAGCTCAGAGGGCTTTTACCCTGTCCCAAGCTGCTAAGTTTACCCACATGCTGTACACAGCACATACCTGGCTCCTGGGGGAGACAATGGGCTGTTCTAGTGTTAAACTATGAAACCTCCCACCCTCCTCCTACCACCTTTCACACACACACACACACACACACACACACACACACACACACACACTTGCACTCACATACCTACACATACTCACACAGCCCAGGAAGTAGAATTAATTTTCAGTACTTACTGATAGGGAAGAGGGAGGGGTCCCTTATGTGGGTGAGGCAAAGCAGACATTTAAAAAATGTTTTATTGATGCCTTTTTTCTTTCCATCACAATTATTCCTGGAAGCTGCTCTCCCTGCCTCATCCATCCCCTCCCACATTGAACTCTTCATTGTTATGAAGAAAAACAATTAAGCAAAAACACCCAACGTACAGTGCCTGCAACATACTCGGAAAGACTTTCAGAGCTTTTGGCCATAAATTGTATGTCCTTTGTGACCACTCCTAGGCCATGCCCATTCTCCTTCCTCCCCCATGAATTGCTTTCTCTAGGGGGATGGACTTCAGGAAATCCATCCCCTCTCTTTCCATTCCTTACCCTAAGGCACCCCACCATGGCCCAGAGCTTCACCATCTCCCTTCCCATGACTTCTCAATCTTTTCCTAACCCACCCTACCCCTCAACTCCAAAGGCCTAGTAGTACCCATTCCCTTCCCTTTTGCCTTTTCCTAAGTCCCTGTTCCTTCTCTGGAAGGCCTGCCTGCCCTAAAATATCTCCCCACTATAGAACCATAAGAAAGTCATCTTAGAGAACACAGAACATTAGAACTAACAAGGATCTTGAAACACCAGATATAGATTGTCAAAGCTGGAAGGAATTAAAGAACTTAGAATGGAAGAGCTAGAAAGGACTTTTAGATTCAAGACTATCGAAGTTGAAAGGGACCTTATTGACTATCTAGAACTAAGGGTTTGTCTGTGTGAGATTTTTAGGGGTCCGTGAGCTTGGATGGGGGAAAAAAATTACATCTTTATTTTTTCTAACCTTTGGTTTCCTTTGAAATCCTATATATTTAAAAGCATTCTTCTGAGAAGGGGTCCATAGGTTTTACCAGACTACCCAAGGGGCATGTAACACACAAAAAAAGATTAAGAATCCCTGGTCTGGACCAAGTTTCTTGATTTATAGAGGGGGAAGCTAGTTGGCCAAACCACACAGGTAGGTCTGGCAGAAGAAGGCCTGGGATCTGTTCTTCCTGACTCCAAATTCAGTACCTTTTCTACTGCTGCCTCTGGGTGCCTGAAATTCCCACATTCGCTTTGTCCTTCCTTTTTTGAAGTAAAGAATTGACATTCTTGGTTAAAATGCATATGTGTTCCAGAGAAAAGTGACTCTTAAAGTCACAGTCAGCCTTTAACATCTTAGCAAGAATTAGTTTATCTAAGGCCTAGTAGACACAGCCCTGGACTGATAATCAAGAGCCATGCTGCCCCCAGGTATGACCTGTGGTGGAAAGAGGAAGAAAGGGGGAGGGGCAGGGGAATGGAGGGGCCTCTCGGCCTGCTTGGCCAGGCTCTAAGGACTATAAATAAACCCACCAGATCAGCACTGGCTTTTTCCTCCTTCTCAGATGCCAAAGACCCAGACCAGCTGAGCAGGAATAAAATCACGCACATCATCTCCATCCACGAGTCTCCCCAGCCCTTGCTGCAGGTATTGGCATCTCTCCCCTTAGAGCTCCACAACCCCAGGAGTGCCTCCTCTGGCCAGTGCCCTGCCTGAGAAAGTGGCCAGAGTGACCCCAAGCCCAAGATCATGTTCAGTGCAAGGGTGAAGGGGACCTGTTGTTGTCCTTTCGAGAAGGACTTCCTGGAGCTTCTGTGGGGGTGGGGTGGGGGTGGGTGGGCTAAATCCTAGGATGGGAATTTGTTTGGGGAAGCTCAGAACAGGAGTCAGGAGACATGGGTTCTAGCCTTAGATTTGACTTATTTGGGGGGGTAGGGTAAGGAGAGGAAGTCCATGACCTATGATTTTATCAGTGAGGAGAATTTCAAGTGTGGGAATTCCTTGTACAGATGCAGAGACTACACAGAAAGGTTAAGGAACTTGCTATGGTCACACAGCTAGTATCCATCAGAGACAAGACTTGCATCCTAACATCATCCTAACTTGTCCCATCATCTCTCATCTTGATGCTGAATAAGTCCATGTCTTTGTCTAAACCTTAGTTTTTTTTTTTCTGTGAAATGAGGGGTTAGGAGTAAATGGTTTCTAAGGTCCCTGCTAAATCTAACATTCTATGTTTTAAGGTCCCCTTACAGCTGTGATACTCTACGTCCTATGTTCTAAGTTCCCTTTATAGCTCTAATATCCTTGGTTCTAAGGTCCCTTCTATGTTCTAAAGTCCGTTCCAGGTCTGACATTCTGGGCTTCAATTCCCCCATCTATAAAAGGAAGGAAATGGCCTAGCTGATCTCTCGGGGCCTTAGAACTCAAAAAATCGATTGCTCTATTAATTTAGTCTGTTCCCAACCTGATCCCCACCTTCCCCCACCAAAAAAAAAAGCTAGGACTGGAGGTGGCCAAAGTAGGCAGCTACTAGGGCACAGCTGTGTGTGTGTGTGTGTGTATGTATATATACACACACACATACATATATATACACATACATATATGTGTATATGTTAGGCAAAAGGATATGTTTTAATATGACTTCTTATAAATGCACATATTTTTAACACCAGAAAGTCCTGTTGTCGAGGCACAGGGATATTTATTTTGACATAAGTCAAGTCACCTTTGTGACAGTCAATGCCAAAGACTTTGAGGCCCACAAGAAGCCATACCTCTCCTAGTTTTGCTGATTATTAATTCCCATGTTTTTCCTTTTGTCCTCACAGTTGTTTCCTACAAAGGTCACTCCATTTCCAAAGAACTCAGGACTGGAAGTCAAGAGATCTCAGGTTTAAGCCCTTGCTCTGTAACAAATTCACTGTGTGACTTCCCCCTCTCTGGGGCTCAGTTCCATTGACTTATAGAATATCAAAGCTGAGAACTAGAAACCATCTAGTCTTAGGGTTTGCAAAACTAAGGCCTAGAGAGGGGAAATGACTCGAGCCCAGAAATGAATCTGGGACTGGGCACTGGGGCTGGGAAACGAGAAGCTGGAACTTTGGCATTTCCTAGCTTCCTGAGCTTGTATTCTTCTTTTAGGACATCACCTATCTTCGGATCCCAGTGCCTGACACCCCTGAAGTCCCTATGTAAGTATTATACTAGGCTATTGCAGGCAGGGACCCTGGGAGCTTGGAGGGCAGGGGTAGTGAGGACCTTCTGTTCCACGGGAGTCTACCGACCTCCCGTTGGATCAGGTACTGATACCCAGTATGAAATGTCATGGAGCATTAAAGGGTAACCCCAAATGTTTTAGAAGGCATGGGAATGATTGAATAATTTATTCAATAAATTATATTTCATCATCTGATTTTTAGAGCTAGAAGAGGTCACTTAAACTAACTTCATTTTTTTTTAAGTTTTATTGATTGTTTTTGCTTTTATGTTACATTTATTTCCTAATATAACACCCACACCCACATCCTACCAAATGAACTTTCCTTTGTAACAGAAAGAAGAGTTGTTGTTCAGTTGCTTTTCAGTCCTGTTCAACTCTTTGTGACCCCATTTGGGGTTTCTTGGCAAAGATACTAGAGTGGTTTGCTATTTCTTTCTCCAATTCATTTTACAGATGAGGAAACTGAGGCAAACAGGGTTAAATGACTTGCCCAGGGTCACACAGTTAATGTCTGAGGCCAAGTTAGAACTCAGGAAGATGAGTCTTCCTGACTCCTATAAAGAAGAGTACAGTTCAGTAAAACCAACCAACACAGAAGCCTTGACTGATAGTGTGTACAGTATTCCACACCTCTTTAGACAGAAAAGTGCAGTTCGTCTCCTCATCTTTTCTCTATGGTGAAGCTTAGTCAGTCATGGTTTGGATTTGTTGTCTTTTCCATTTCCATTGTATTCATTGTAGGCATTGTTTTCTTGGTTTGCTTTTCCACATTTCTCTGAACTCTTCATAGTCATCATTTCCTACAGTACACTAATATTCCATTACATACGTGTTGATCCTCTGGGGCCGCCTTCAGAGAGGATTGTTATGACTCTCAGGTTCAAAGGTTTAATCTGGGACCACACTCCTAAAACTGTATTACAAGCTCCCATCAGTGAGCTTATCTTCAAAAATTAGCCAACAGACACAAATAAAAGCAAAGACATTTATTAAAATGGTATAGCAAGGACAGTCGCTATAAAACATTGCACTACTACCCCCTCCCAACATAAGCCTGAGACATTTTCCTGAAAATACACATAAGAGTCTTTGGGGAAAATGGGCATAAACTTACAGTACCCTGGTAGTGAGACACAGAAAGGGAAGACACGTGACCAAGGCAACTCCCATCTCTGGTGTTATCGGGCCCGGTGTTCTTTCTTTTTCTCGTGGATGCCGCTCCCCTTGAGGGGCAGCATCTCTGCTGGGCTGGTCATTCACCTGGGCACCCAGGGTTCGCCCCTCTCAGAAACTTGATTGCAGAGGCTAGTTCTCACTTTTGTTCATAGTCGGCTCTCTTTGCTGCCAGCTGCCGGCACTCAAAGATTCTTCTTGCCTCAAGTTTTTCAACCTGGTTCTCTCTTTGTCTGTGTCTGTCTGGACAGCGTATGGTTCTGCTCCCCACCGGGAATAGTATCTCTTCTTTAGAGAGCAGCTCTGTTGCCATGCCCTACGTGGGGTAGAGGGAGGGAATCTTTTCCTTCCACCTACACCTGCTTTTGGCTTTTACTGCGCAACTCTTTGAACTGGGCAGGTCACTCCATTTCCAAGCATGTGGCTGATGGGACGTCAGGTATGGAAAAGAGAGAAATCTCTTCCTCCCCACTAAGAAGTCCCCTCTCAGGGGCTAAATTCTTCCTCAGCTGCTGGCCTGGGATGACTTCAGAATTAGCAAGCTAACTTTTTAAGAGCTAACCAGGGCAAAGCCAATATTTTCCCAGTCAATGGCAGCGCTCTCCCAATGAAATCAGAGAGTCTCCCTTCCAATACTTAGAGGGATGACAAGGTATAACATGTCTTTATACTTAGTTTAAAATACCCCTTACTTTTTTTTTCTATTACGTCTTAGGCTGGACAGTGGGACAAATTTGTATACTGTAGTTTTTTTTTTAGCCAATCTTCAATCAGTGGGCACCCACTTGGTTTCCAGATTTTTGCTACCATAAAAAGTGCTGCCAAAATCCTTTCACTTGGGGTAGCTAGGTGGCGCAGTGAATAGAGCGTCGGTCCTGGAGTCAGGAGCACCTGAGTTCAAATTCGGCCTCAGACACATAACATTCAGTAGCTGTGTGACTCTGGGCAAGTCAGTTAACCCCAATCACCTCACCAAAAACAAAACAAACAAACCAAAAAAAAAAAAACCTTTCACTTTAGAGGATTGTTTCCCTAGTAACACAGTAGTATCCTGCTAGACTGGAAGCTAAGATGCCTGGGTTTTAATCTCAGGTGTACCACTAACTCTTTGTGTAATGTCTCCTCTCTGTTTTTCTTCCTGTGTAAAAAGGGGAAGTTGTAATAAATCAAGCATTCTTAATGTTTTGGGTACCACAGAATCCTTTGTCAGACTGATAAAACCTAGGGACCCTAATTCAGAATAGTATTTTTAAATTCATAAAATAAAATGCATAGGATTATAAAGGAAACAATTATGTTGTAATAGAGTTGTCAAAATATATGTATTAAAAAAAAAGTTCACAGACCCCAGGGTGAAGAAGCCTTTGCCTAGATGATCTCAACAATATCTTCTAGCTGTAACATGCTATGGCTTCATAATCATAATTCCTATTTCTATTGTGACTTAATGTTTACGGGGCACTTTCCCCACCAAGGTAAAATGACTTGCTTATATAATTAGTAAGTGTTGGAGTCAAGACTTGAACTTGAAAAACCTAACTTAAAGTCCAGCTGTCTTTCTGCTTCAGTCCATGAAGTTTCCTTCTGAAGCCAAAGTTCTGTTTTCTGTGTTCTGAGGTCCCTTTCAGCTCTGATATTTTGTGTTCAGAGGATCATAGATTTAGGGATAGAGGAAATGTCTAGTCTCATTTTATAGATGAGGAAATTGAGTTTAAATGACTTGCCCAAGGTCCACAGGTAATATGTCAGAGGTAGGATTTAAACCTAGGTTCTATAATTCTAGCTACAATACTCTTTTGTTAAAAAAAAAATTCTTGATCTCTTTTGTTTCTATATTTCCTTTATTTCCAAATATATCCCTTCTCTGGGGCAGTTATGTGGCTCAGTGGATAGAGTACCAGCCCTAGAGTCAGGAGGACCTGAGTTCAAATCTCAAATCCGACCTCAGACACTTACTAGCGGTGTAAACCTGGGCAAGTCACTTAACCCCAATTTCCTCCAAACAACAACACAAATATATCCTTCTCCTTCCCCTTCAGAGGGAGTCATCCTCTATGACAAATACTTTTTTTTAAAGAGAGGGGAAGGGGCAGCTAGGTGGCGCAGTGGATAGAGCACCGGCCCTGAAGTCAGGAGGACCTGAGTTCAAATCCGGCCTCAGACACATGACACTTACTAGCTGTGTGGCCCTGGGCAAGTCACTTAACCCCATTGCCTAGCCAAAAAAAATAAATAAGGAGGGGAAAAAACAACAACATGTCAGCCTAACTAATCGACACATCAGCTGAGTGTGGCAGGATAGGCAATGTGCAATGCCCTCTGCCAGGAGAGGAAGGAGAGAACCGCACTTTCTCCTCTATGTTGGAGGACTAAGCTTGGTTCCTGTCATTTCCTTGCAGTTGTTATTCTTTCCATTTACCTGGTTGTAGTCATTGTGTGTGTTTTCCTGGTATGGCTGGTGTTTTTTTCACTGTACCACAGTCCATCCCTTACAAGGCTCTTCCCTGCTCTGACATTTTAAATTCTAAGGTCCCTTACAGCTCCAGCAATCTTTGATTTATCTTACCTGAGGATCTCAGGGCCCTTTATCCAGTGATGTCTTAGAGGAAGAAAAAGGGTGTGTGGCAAAGCCAGGCACACTGGAGCAGAGAGCTCAAGAGCCCTCCTCCCTCTGCCTGTCAGCCATTCACCGGTGTCTCTTTCTCCCCTAGTAAGAAGCACTTCAAAGAATGCATCAATTTCATCCACTACTGTCGCCTCAGTGGAGGGACCTGCCTCGTGCACTGGTGAGCCGCCCGCTAGCCCAGAGTCCTAGCCACTGCCTCTTTGTACCGCAGGATAAGGATCCCAGGAAAGGGAGGGATCAGAGTTCCAAGTGGGATTTTTGGTTCAATAAGATGCCTCCCTCTCCCCTTGCCCTGCCCCATCCTTTACCCTCTTGTTCCGAAAACACTTTCCCAAAGGATCTATTGAAGTCACTGGAATTCTATTCTTCCTGACTCATTCCTTTGGGAATAGTAGAACAGAATGGAAACAGTGCTGGGCTGGTAATTAGGAGGACCCAGGTTCTACTCCTAGGTCGGATACTGATTCATTACGTGACCTTGGGAAGTTACCTTTCCTTTCTGATGCTTGGTTCCCTGATCTGTGAAATGAAAGGATTATGCTAGACAGCTTCTGCCTAGAAGAGTCCTCTGTTAAAACCCCAGTTTTCTTTGCTGAGTCTAACATCGTGGATGCCTAAGGAGGGATTCGTCCATCCCTTAAACCTCCAACCTGGCAGTGGCCACCACCACCACCCAGGAGCTCCCCACTTGGAAGTTGTGTTGAAGGATGGGTAGGAGGGAGGGTCCACAGCTTCAGGTCCTGCCAGGGGAGAGTCAGCCTGCTTGAGGAAGCATAGTTAGCCAGGGAGCTGAGAGTCATACAAGGTGCCCTTAAGGGGGAGAGAAATATTGCAAATATAGGCCAGAAACACAGAAGAGAAGTGTTATCAACTTCACCACTGGACCGAGCTCTAGCCCTGCCCTACCTTTTCTTTGTCCCACCCCAGCTGTGGGCCCTAGGAAACCACCAAGGTGGCTGTGCTGAGCACCAAGGGTGATGGGGCCCAGGGATCTGCCCTAATGGGGCAGTCACGAATCATGCAATCACAGAACTTCAGAACTGTAAGGGACCTTACTTAGCACAGAGGACATAGAACGTCAGAGCTGGAAGGGATCTACATAGATCTGGTCAAACTCCTCCCACTTTAAAGATGGCAAAACTGAGGCTCAGAGAAAGGAAGAAGGGGAAGTAGCCAATGGTCACACAGAAGGCTATTAACAGAACTCAGATTTCAGGACTCCCATTTCTGTGTCCTTTCCACTAAGCCATAGTTTTGGATGAGGGGACCAGGCACCAGAGGGCATGAGCAACTCAGCTTCTTCAGCCCCTGGGAATGAGGAGAAAATCCCCAGGCTGAAGTCTAGCCAGAAAGACTTCTCTTATGGAAAGGATAGGCTAGAGTACCCTAGAGGAGAGGCAGAGAACAGAAGAGAATGAATTTCCTGGGCTTTGTGATCATGAGTTCTATCATTTGTGAGCTGCCCCCTGGAGGATACCATAGATCATTCCAGAGACCCCTGTCCCTGCTATGTGATGCCAGGATCACTGACCCCCCCCGTCCCCTCCCAGCCTTCAGTGGCCAACAGGGGACTGGGCAAGAAGAGGAGCCACAGTGGGGGTGGATCTAGTTGCCCAGGCAGCAGTGCCTGTAACAAAAAGGTTGGGCATTCTCAGCTTTGCGGGCATCTCCCGAAGTGCCACCATTGTGACAGCCTACGTGATGACGGTGACAGGACTGGGCTGGCGCGAGGTTCTGGAGGCAGTAAAAGCGGTCCGCCCCATCGCCAATCCCAACCCAGGCTTCAAGCAGCAGCTGGAAGAGTATGGCTGGGGCCACGCCAAGAAGGTAATGGGAGAGGCTGTGTGGGCCTGGCTACAGGGGTGGGAGGAGAGGAAGCTGGGAGACTGACATTCTCCCCAAGAGCTGCCCTCCTAAGAGCAGGCTTGGATAGGGAAGGAAAGGAAGGTTCCAAGCACCAGGCACCCATTGGAGGTCCCCAGGGAGCGGGGTGGGGGAGTGCAGAGAGAATAAGCATTTATACCATCTCCTTTGTGCCAGGAACTGGGCTAAGTGCTTTTATAATTATTATCTCATTTGATCACAATCTACCAACTTCACAACTTGGGCAAATCAAATCCAGTCATTAATCTTACCCTTTATGGCCCTCCCAAGCCTCTCCCCCATTGTGCTATCCTGGAGCACAAAGTCAGGGGCTGTCCTCATGGGAGAGGGGTCACAAGCCTAGAGCCTCCCTGTGCCTTGGCAAATGAAGAATTATGTGAGTTGGCATATCTGCAAGGCTGAGGTCAGAGACAGGTCCTCTCTCACCCAGGAGAGTGGTGTGAGACCTCTTGCCTTACTTGCTATAGGGTCAGAGGCCTGCTAAGGGATGCCTCTGGGTGGGTCCCATTGGGTGCTCCATCCCTGCCCATATTCAGAATGTCATTCCAAGGGAGGGAAGGAGGGCAATACTAAGTGTGAAACCAGGGCCCACAGAGCCCATCAGGAATGGGTAAACCATAACTTCTCCTCTAACCCTAACTTTCAGACATTTCCAATAGTACCTTGCACTAATGTGGACTATGCCAGTGTCAGAGGGGAGGACTCCCATGGGGACTGTCCATATCAAGTGTAGGAGACACCCTGCCCTGTGAGTCCTTTCTAAGAGGGGAGGGAGCATCAAGGGCTTGAGCTACAAGTCCATGGGCTCTGTAGCTGGAAGAGAATTTGGAGGTGTTCTTATTTTACAACCTGGCTCTCCCCCTTTAACATTGCCATCCCTCACCCCAAGCTTCAGCCTAATGGCTAAGCCTCCTGGGTGAGACCACCCTGGCCTTCACAGATGAGACTAGAGATGACTTCAGGGTTGGGGGAGGAAGGACTGGGCTGTCTTGGTTTCCTCCTTCTGTCTTTGATTCCTCAAATTCTTTCCCCATCTCCCATTTATACTCTTCTCTAACCCTCCCTTCCCCCTATCCCCACCTTCTACCCTCCGGGCCCACAGCTTCGCAGGCAACTAGAGGAGAGGTATGGAGAGAGTCCATTCAACGATGAAGAGGAGATCCGGGCCTTGCTACCCCTATGTAAACGCTGCCGGGAGGCATCCCCATCAGGCAGCGCTGAGGGTACCCTGCAGAGACTGGTCCCCCGACCCCCTCGAGAGGTCCGGAGGCCTCTCCCTCTTCTCACCCGAGTCAAGCAGACTTTCTCCTGCATCCCCAGGTGTCTATCCCGGAAAGGGGGGAAGTGATGGCTCTAAGTTATATCCAGACCCTTATTTACAAAGCTGAGTTGGGTGGGAGTCAGGCTTAGGACCCAGGAGTGTCAAGGCAGAGAACTGGAAGGATGGTCAAGATCAGGTTACAGCAGAGACACACAGCTGGGAGCAGCCTTGTGGTTTGGGCTGATGCAGATACCCCTGCCTGCCCAAAGAAGAGCAGACCATTCCTGGGCTTGAACTCACTATGCCTATTCCTGCTGATGGTTTCTCCTTCCTACCTGTTTGTGTCTCTCACTTGTCTCTTGCCTCCCTCTTGTCTCCATGTTTGTGTTGGTTGCCTCTGGCCCCTAAGTACCATAGGGTCCAAAGGAAGGTCCCAGTCTCCCTCACCCCATAAAAGATGGTCCCAGATCTGAGCTTCTGGGCCATGCCACCTGATTCCCTGGGTCCCACATGTCTGGGTCTGGTGTCTGTGAGTCTGTCTCCTGTCTGCGTCTGTCTCTGTGTCCGGTCTGATGAGGCCCTGCTGCAGTAACTGGTGCCTTAGCTCCTGAAGAGACCCAGTCTGCCTGGACTGACTGAGCCCCTGCCTTACTAAGGAAAGGAGCACGTAGGATTTGGAGCTGGATAAGACCTTGGAGATAAGCTCATCCAGTCCCACCTCTTCATTTTACAAATAGGGAACCTGAAGCCCAGAGAAGTAAAGAGAGTTGTCCAAGGTAGTAAGTGGCAGAGGCAAATTCTAATGCAGCCCCCTGACTCCAGATTTAGAGTTTAGAGATAGCATCCCTGGGAGAAAGTGGATCAGGGTGGGTTTGGTATATGGGCCGAGGGGAGCCAAGGAGGTTGGGCAGAACAAGAGAGACTGAAAATGGGGGTGCAAGGAGGTGATAAAATTAAAAACAGTCTGAGAATGTACTGGCAGCCAACAAGGAGCTTTCTCTTAGTACTACAGGTATTGTTATCCCCATTTTACAGATGAGAAAGTAGTCTGAGAGAGGTTAAGTGACTCACATATAACTAGTCAATGTCAGAAGTGAGGTTTGAATACTCATCTTAATGGACTCCAAGTCTGATACTTTTACCACTATACTACACTGCCTCATTTCACAGAAGGGGAAACTGAGGCCAGAAAAAGGAAGGGGCTTGCCAAATTTAGAACCAGAGTCAAGTTGAAGCCTTTTTCTGACTTCAAATTTAGAGCCCCGGGAAACTCCTAGGAACACCAGTCTGGTCTCCGACCTCTTTCTAATCATCACCTCTGGTGGAGACTAGGATGCTAGAGGAAAGAAAGGCAATGCATGAACAAATTAAATCTTTCAGGAACTTTTTTGGGGAGAGAATTTCCTATAGCCTAGGCTGAGCTCCCAACTAACGGGGCCCCAGATTATGCCTTAGAGTCACCCAAGCACCTCCCAATACACTGAAGCCAGTCCAATCTGTGACAGTGAGCCCCCAGGACCCTCACAGCTGTCATTACCCCGAGCAGTCACCCTCATTGAACTTCTTCCTCAGTCGCAGAGTCCCCTTTCCCCCACTCAAAAACTTTATCATTTCACCAAACACTTTATTTTATTTAAAAAAAAGTAATGTTGGTTGCTGCTTTTGACATCACAGTCATTTTGGGATATCCTCCTTCATTCCTTCCCACCTTCCCATCATTTGATGTGCCCTCTTTCATAAAAAAGAAAACCAGTTAACAAACCCAACCAATACAATGACCTTGTCTGGCAGTGTATGCCACATTCTTCCTTGATAGTCCCCTGTATCTCTACAGGAAAGAGGGAGGTGCTTCATCATCTAGTCTCAGGGCCAAGATTGGTCGTTACAATTCCATAGAATTGAACTTCATTTTAATGGGGGTTTTTGTTTGTTTGTTTACGTGGGTATCGTCATTGTATATATTATTTTCCTGTTACTTCTTTCTGCATCAATTCATACAAGTCATCCTATGTTCTCTGAATTCCTCATATTGGTTATTTCTTACCATGAAATATTTATTACATTACACACATATGCCACAATTTGTTTATCCCTTCCCCAAAGGACACACATTTATTTCTAGTTTGTTTTTTATACCACAAAAAAAATGCTGCTTTAAATTTTTTTGGCATACATGAGGCCTTTATGTCTTTGATCTCCTTGAAATATATACCAAGTAATGGAATGTCTGGGTCAAACAGTATAAAGAATTTAGGGACTTTTCTCACATTATGGCAAATCATTTTCCATAATGGTTGGACCAATGCACAATTCCGTCAATAGTGTCTTAACGTTCCTGACCACCCACAGTCCCTCCAACATTGCCTCTCTCTGTCTTTTGTCATCTTTGGCAATTTCTCGGATGTGAGATAAAACCTCAGAGTTATTTTGGTTTACATTTCTCTTCTTTGTGAGTTGGAACAATCCTTCATATGGTTATTATTAGTTTGCAATTCTTTTGAGAACTTTCTTCATATCCTTTGGCCACCTGTCTATTGGGGAATGGCTCTTTGAGCACCTTCATTTAGCTACTGTTACCTTCACTGAATTCCCCAGCTCCTCAAGAAGCCCATGTTCCTCTCACAGAGCTTCCATTACTCTAGGAACTTAGGACCCATTAGCTCACTCAGCCTTTGTCTCCCTTCTCAAGCCCCCACTGAGTCCTCATCCCCCTTTCTAAGAACCTCATCCTCTCACTAAGCTCACATCCCCACTCACTGAGTCCTCATCCTCCATCACAGAATCACAACATCTCAGAGGTCATATAGTCCAACCCTTATCTAAACAAGAACCCCCTCTGCCCAATAGGTTGATCATTCAGCGTTTGACTGAAGACTTTCACTGGGGTGTAGAGAAGGAATCCACTACTTCCTGACAGCCCATTCCACTTTTGGATAGCTCTTATATCTGCTGAACCTCCCCTCCCCCTCACTAAGCTTCTTATCTTTTTTCTCATCCCCTAAGCCCCTCTCCCCAATCCATTCACCTAGTCTCCACTTAGTCCTCCCTCAGACCTTGTTCTCTTCACTGAGTTCCTTGTGCCCTCAATGAGTCATCTGTGTTCTTTCATGAGCCCCCGTCTCCTCAATGAACCACCATCCCCTCACTAAGTCCCCATCCTGTCAATGAGACTTTATTCTCTCATTGAGCCCCTGCCTCAATCACTGAGTCTCCATTCTCTCAATGAGCCACAATCCCATCATTGAAGCTTGAATTGCTCTTTGAGCCTGCATACCCCTGCATAATCTGCTATCTCCTTTACTGTTTCCTCCTCCCCACACTTAATCTGTCATGCTCATCATCCTTGACAACCTCCTTCCTATCCCTTTAAATCACCTTTGAAATCCCTTCTAGATGTCACAAAGAAGACCTTTGTCAGAAATCTCCAGCCCCCATGTAGTTTGGGACTGTGGCCACATCTACGTCAGCTTCTTCACATCCCTGCCTCTTCTTCATACGGTAGCCTTTGGGTTCTCTTTAGCCTTGGCGTTAGGCCACTTCCCAAGAGAAAGGACCCATACTGGACCTGCCAGGATTCACTGGTTCACTCACCATACCCACTCGATCAAACTGGGTTCTTAGGATGAGGCAAATGGGGAGACTATACCCCCTCTGAGCCACTCTATCTGCCCCCCAATTATCCTTAATCTAGGGAAGCCACTTCTCCACGAACCTCCCTCTCCCAGCCACCACTGATTTTGGTGACTCAGAAAGGGAAGTTACGGACCCTCACAAAGGTACAGCCAGTATGAACATCCCCACAACTCAAAGGCAAGAGTGACTAACATCAGTGGTCACAAAACTCATGGGTGAGATAGGGAAGTAGCCTTTCTAAAGCCACTGAAGAATAATAAGGGAGATAACAATTCCTTCTCTGGGCATTCAGACTCATAATTTTGCAAAGAAACATTTTCCTATCTTATTATAGGAGAAGATGTGAAATGTTGTCCATGCTTCTAAAGGAGATTGAGAAGCCAGCAGTAGAAAAATGATTCACCCAAAGTCACAAAGACAGTGGTAGCTGGAACTAGAATTCCGGTTTCTGGACTCCTATTGAAGCCTTTCCCCCAACACGTGTCTCTACTTTCTGGAATGGAAAGGATCATCAATTTAGAGCTGAAGGAGATTTGAGAGACCAATTAATTCAAAGCCACTTTTTGCCCAGCAAACCAAGGAGCCACATGGGCAGCATGTAGCACAAGCAGGATTTGAAACCCAGTTTTCTGACTCCAGAGCCAGTGCTTTTTCACTATGCCAAGCAGTGAGTACTTTCTAGGCAACTACAATAAGCCCAACATTCATTCAACAAACTGAGCCTCTTCTGTGTGCAAGCTGGACTTTGTGCTGCAGGAGTCAGTTAAATGGATGAAGTAAAATAATGAAATAAAACGTAGTCCCTAACCACAGAGAGCTGCTTAGGAGATTGGACCAACCCTAATTAAAACTATCCTTGGTTGCCTCTCATCCAGTGAGTAATGTATAAAATGATCCTGGCATTCAGGGCCATCCATAATCTGGTTCCAAATTACTCATCTAGCCTTATCTACCACTATATTTTAGCCAGACTAGACTGCTCTCCTATCCTGTTCTCTCCCATCTCCTATGCCTAGAATACCTTCCCCTCCATACCAACACTTCCGCCTCCATCTGTTGGAGCCTCTCCCTTCAAGCCCCAGCTCATGTGCTACCACCTCCATGAATCCTTCCCTGGTACCTCACCTCCCCTGCTCCAGATGGAAGGAATCTTTCCTTCTCAAACTTCTTATAGCCCTTTGCCTGGATCTCTCCATTCTCATAGGAATTTAAAGTTCGAAAGGAAGCCAGAAGGTATCTCATTTAAATTTTACCTAAACTACATAGTGGTACAGAGGTAACCCTGGGTTCTTGAATGCTATGCCATGGCCTGGTGCTTTCTCTTATACTAGAAAGCCTTCTAGTATGGTCCTGACTACACACTCTTTTCTAAGGACTAGCAGAAGCTTGGTAGAACAGTTGCTGCTTGGCCACTCAGAGATGAATTCTTCGACCATTGAAATCCATGAGACAAAGAATACAATGCAATGCAAAGTGACCTTCCATGTTGCATGGTCCCTTGCCCCCTTCCACCTCTGCCGTGATGTAAGCAGAGGGTGCTGGGAATCCCACACATTTAGACCATCTATGACACTCTCAATGTGAGATCCTTGTCCAGTGTGGGACCCAAGAAGTAGGAACGTTCTCCCTGGGGAAATGACACTTTCTGGTTCTGACATCCTCACAATAAAGGGAGCCAGAAGACAAAAAGAAGTCATGGCTAAATTCGAGGCTCCTAGTTTCTCTCTGGAGAGAAGAACATAGGAGGTGATTCGATTGTTCAAGTGAAGCTCATTTTGAAACATCCTTTCATGGGATGTTGGATCGTTTTACATAATGCTCATGGTGAACATTTGTATAGTCAGTCAACAAGCATTTATTGAGTACCTTCTATGTACCAGGCACTGTGCTAAGTTCTGAGGATACAGAGAAGGGAAAAAAAAACTGGTCTCTGCTCCCAAGGAGTCTGAATTCTCAAGGGGAAGGCAGTATATAAATAAATGCGTGTGCAGGAGATGTACAGTATAAATAGCAGATGATCTCAGGAGGAAGAGGCTAGCAGAAGGGGAAACAGGGAAAGGTTTCCTGCAGAAAGTGGGCTTTGATCTGAGTTTTGAGGGAAGCCAGGAGGCAGAGATGAGGATAGAGAGCATTCCAGGCATGGGGGACAGCCAGAGAAAAGGTCACAGAGTCAGGAGATAGAGGGTGACGTATGAGGAACAGTAAGTAGGCCATTGTAACTGGATTGTAGAGTGCTAGCATGGAGTAAGACCAGAAAAGTAGGAAGGGGCTAGGTCGTGAAGGGCTTTACATGCCAAATGAAGGACTTTATCTTGAATCATTGAGGTGGTAGCAAGCCACCCGAGTTTATTGAATGACATGGCCAAACACGTACTTTAGGAAAATTATTTTGGCAGTCTGGAGAGTGGGTTGAAGTACTGGGAGCCTTGAGGCAGAGAAACCTAGTTAAAAGGCTATTGCAACTGTCCCGGCAACACTAGACAACAACTTTTGCAAAAGTAGTGACCGTGTGAGTGGAGAAAAGAAGACATACACGGGAGATGTTGTGGGAGTAAAAAAAAAGGCAAGATTTGGCAACATTTGCTATATAGGATGAGTGTGAGTCAAGGATGATACCAAGGCTGGGGGAGTGGGAGGCTGGTGGTGACCTCAACATTAAGAGGGAAGCTAGAAAGAGTAGAAGGTTGAGGGGAAAAGGAATGGATGAGGCATCATTATCTACCACGAGAATAACTACAGTTTAAAATAACAATTGACAATCATGTAACGTTTGAGAGTTTACAAAGTGTTTTATGTACATTGTCTCCTTTGAGCCACATAATAGAAGGAAGGAAGGAAGCATTCATTAAGCACTTTCAATGTGCCAGGCAGTGTGCTAAGCACTGGAGATATAAATACAAGCAGAAAGACAATCCCTGCCCTCCAAAAGCTTACATTCTAATAGAGTAAGATGACCCACAAAAGGGAGCTGAAAAGGGGTGGGATGGAGTAGAGGGTGGGGAAGGAGAAAGGGCTGGGAACTAAGGAACTTGGTGTGGGGGGCATTTTTTTTTGAAGTCTAGAAAGTCAGGAACAAGGCCCAGAGGGATATGAAGGCAGGCTGATTGGGCACCTCCACAAAATGGACACTTTAGGAGGAACTCACCTATGAGAGAAGGGAGGCAGGCATTGTTGGGGGATATATTAGGGTGAACAGGTCAGGGGAAAAAGGAGGCCCCAGGTACTGAAGGAATTTCCAACATGAGTCTGCACAGATGAAGCATGGTTTTGAAGTCCAGAAAAAAGTTAGGAACAGGGTCAAGAGGGTATTGAAAGGTAGGTTGGGGGTTTGTTTTTACACAAATTTGTGATTTTTATCAGAGTAGAGAACACCACATGAGGGATATTCTCGATGCAAATTAGCAACTGTGGTGCAATCTATAATAGAGAGGGGACTGGGACACTGAGAAGTTAAGTGACTTGTCCAGGACCATGTAGTTAGTATGTGTCAGAAGCAGTACTTTACTCCAATAATAAATGGGCATTATCTATTGCACCACAATACCATCTAGTTTATGAACCAACATCTGTTGCAGAGGATAAGGTAAAAAAATTCTATAAAGAATTTGATTAAGAACCTCTAGATTAAATTAACATGTACTTTATTTTTTTCTAATCACATGTAAAACTAATTTTTAACATTTGTTTTTTTTTAAATTTTGAGTTCCAAATTCTCTCCCTTTCTCTCTCCCCCCTCATTGAGAAGACAAGCAATTTGATATAGGTTATACATCAACACATACTTTAATGCTTGGTGACCTCAGTGCAAAGGCAGGCATGGGAAGTATAGTGAAAAGTATGTTGACAGTATGGCTCAGGAATGAAAAATGAAAGAACTCAAGACTTAGAGACTACACAAAATGTATCATGAGTACTTTCTCAGGAAGAGAGAATATTCTTTTCATATTGAACATCAAATGACCTACAAAAAATAAAATTAAAAGTCAGGAAATGACTGCTTACCAATTTCTGAATCAGCTGTCTGGATAGGGTTAGATCATCAAGTTGTTAGAGCAACAATCAAAATCAATACCAGGTTAAAGAAAAAGAAAAAATGAGAAGACATGGTTTATAATTTAAAAAGTTCCCACCTACCCCATTTAAACAAGCTATTGATGCAAAATAAAAAAGGGAAGGGGGAATTAAAAAAAAAAAGAAAAGTTATCAATACTGAGTCACCATTTCCTAAAGAAGTTTCTTTTTTTTGTTTTGTTTTGTTTTAAGAAGTTTCAGTAATATAAACCAATCTCCAGATGAAAAGTCTGGAAACCATTTCAGCCAACAAACACTTGATTTTCTTCTCTACTGGGAAGGCATGGCAGCCAATGACAATAAGAGTTTAGTGATGTAAAAGGTCATTTGTAAAATCTTACATTGGAGAATAATGGAAGATCATGAGCTATATTTCCTGATAAAAGAGTAAGAAGCATCAGAGGGAAAATAATTTTATAAAAAACTTAGCAAGAAATCTGATTAAGCCAGAATAACCTGAGTACATGCAAGACTGAAACTAGAAAGAGAAGAAACAAGTGAAAAAGGGAAACTATCTGCCATGATATTTATATTTTCTTCATCAGTTACAGTAGAGACATGATATTGAACTCTGATGT
This sequence comes from Vombatus ursinus, assembly GCF_900497805.2. Taxonomy (NCBI): domain Eukaryota; kingdom Metazoa; phylum Chordata; class Mammalia; order Diprotodontia; family Vombatidae; genus Vombatus; species Vombatus ursinus. The sequence goes on from NW_020954564.1 coordinate 32,632,819, forward strand.
CACAAACTTCAATGTGCTTTAGGAAGGCATAGAAAATACACTAAGCAAAATGGAGATGGGAATTTCAATTAGCTGGCCCAGACTAAGTATACACAGAGATCCTTGCTGTAGGCAAAAATTCTGAGGCCATTGAGAGGTTAAGTCTCAGGAAGTATGAAAAAGGGAGGAGTACCAAAATGCTTGGAGGAAAAATCTTTGGAAAAATATTACTACCAAAAAAGGCAATCAAGAGAATATTAATAACTATTCAACTATGCCTACTTTCTCATCTCTGCTAAATCTTTTTTCCTACTAAATATTGATGCAAATAATCAATGTGTATATCAAGGGTATTCTTGATGAAGTTAGAAGAAGGGAATGGGTGGATTTTCATAAATAAATTCTACTGCAGACCACATCTTTACAGTCATACTGTTAACTGAACAATTCATACAATACCCCACTGTGCTTCTTTTTGTTAATATTAAAACACATTTGCTCCAGCAGACCAAGTTGCTACCTTAAAGGCTTTCCTCCAACAAGGTGCTTCTCATGCCTAGATCAAAAACCCTACAAGAGTCCTTGAAAGATTCAACAGAAATAACTATATAGGGAGATGCTGATTAGTACAAATAATGAATCCCATGAAGTGGTTACATTATTCTAATTCCCACTGCATATTCTATTGAGCTGAAACTAATGGCTGTATTTTACATAATTATAACTTCAAATAGCACAAATTTGCATACATGTGACCAGTTCAGGGATTTCATTATTTGCACTAATCTGGACCGAGCTGTAATGTGACCTAAGAATGCAACAAGAGATAATTGGTGAACAACTTTTGGGCTCCATCAGTATCTACTAATTGTCACATGACTTAGTTAAGTGAAGTGCCTTTAGCGCACCAGACGAATGTCCTATGAGGGTTTACACAAGAGCACGGACAGTTTGCAGTCTGCACTACTGAAGGAAGTCCCCACGCTGTTGAGATCACAGATCTATTGAAGCATTAAAGCAACAATAATAACACATTTATAGAATGGTTTACAAAGTATATACATCATGATATTTGATTCCCTCTATACCACAGGCGAAGGTTATTGATTTACCTTAAAGTCTTCTAGTGATGGGGGACCCACTTTCTTTTTTTTTTTTTTATCCAGATGGCAATCTTTACTTTTTTTTTTCCACACAAGGGAGGAACGTTAGATGAGAAAATCTTTCCCCATCCATCTTTGAGGTTCACTTTGCTTCTTTCTCTCTGATACCAAGGTAGCCTGCTAGAACATGACTGGTATCCAAATGTCAGCTTGGCCATCTCCTGGACTTCTTAGATTCATGGAGCACAGCTTTACCACAAATGAATCTTTGAATATGGTTTTCATCATGTGGATTTTTTACTTTCAGGGTCATTCAAAGTAATGACAATTTTTACTTCTTCTCTAGTTGCTCTCTCTACTTCCAGTCCCAGTTGGTGAAGAGCTTGGTATAGGCAGTTTTTCCTGGTGCAGGGAACCATATGATGAGGCCTGGAGGTTAGGGGTCCTGGAATCCCAAAATCACGACACACAGGCCCTGCCCAAAAGAATTTGACTCAAGCCGTCTTTCAGCCAAAAACAGTTTATTGAAGATTTGCCATATTAGCCAGACTCTTAAGGAATCTGAGCACCTATGGGCTATTGGCTAGATTGTAAATATCTGAGCAGTGACTAGATTTTAGGAATCTGAGCAGTGGCTAGATTATAAGAATCCCAGCCAGACCCACTTTCTCCCAAAGCAGTGAGTTCTACCTTTGAAATTGGATAGCTGCTAGGACAACTCAAATTATTAGACAGTTCTTTCTTACATGAATCCAAAATTTTCCCCTCTGTAATTTTTACCCACTGTTCCTAGTTCTGGACATTAGAATCAAGCAGAGCAAGCTTGTGTTCAAGGGTCCTCAAAAAACAGCCACTGTCTCTGGCATCCTAAAGACTGCAGAGAATAGGAGAGGTGCTGCCAGACTGAAGAAGGGCATGAAATATTTTCCTTATATTTGTTTAAAAAGGAAAAGAGTGAAGTCTACAAACTATGGGCCAGGAAGCTAGACAAATTTTATAATGACATTGCTTTAATAAAGTCGTGTTATTAAAGGGACAGTTTGTGAACATCAGGAAAAGCAAGCAGTGATCATCAAGAGCCACCATGGCTTCCCCAAGAACAGGTTCTAGTCATAGATTTGGAGCAAGAAAAGACTTTAGACATCTACCCTCTTCATTCTACACATGAAGAAACTTAGCCTTGCAGAAGTTACATGACTTGCCCATGGTCATTCAACTACTAAGTGGCAGAATCTGAACCCATGTTCTCCTACTCTAAATCCCATGTTCTTTCCATTATACCATATTGACATAATTTCCTTTTTAGATAGAGTTACGGGAACCAGTGGATCAAGTACATGCTGTATATTGGCCCAAGACTAAGTATTAGCGAAGCATTTGAAAAAATAGTCTGTTGTGTTATTTTTGCGGACAAGGTGGAGAGATGTAGGCTAGACAACAGTGCAGGTTTGTGCATTTGGAACAGGTTAAATGTCCCAAACCAAAAAGTGGTTATTAATGGTTTGATATCAACTTGGAAGTCTCCATTAGAGTGCCCAGTGGTTCTGGATTGGTCCTGTGCTATGTAATATTTTTATCAATGTTCTGGATAAAGGCACAGATGGCATATCTCTAATTTGTAGGTAACAAAAAGCTGGGAAGCATTCCTAATATATTGGATGATGGAATCAAGATCCAAGAAGAGCTTGATGTGCTAATAATAATAATAATTATAATATGAACTTTAATACAGATAAGTATAAAGTCTTACACTTGAACTAAGAATATCAATTGCAGAAATCCAAGATGGGGGGGAGATATGTCTAGACAGAAGTTCATCTGAAAAAGATTTTGAGATTTCGGTGTACTGCAAACTGAATATTAGTCAACAATATGCTATAGCAGACAAAAAAGAGGCAGCTAAGTGGCATAGTGGATAGAGTGCTAGGCCTGGAGTCAGGAAGACTCCTCTTCTTGAGTTCAAATGTGACCTCAGATACTTACTAGCTACACGACCCTGGGCAAGTCACTTAACTCTGTTTGCCTTAGTTTCCTCATCTGTAAAATGAGCTGGAGGAAATGAAGGAAATGGCAAACCATTCCAATATCTTTGCCAAGAAAGCCCCAAATGGGGTCACAAAGAGTTGGACACAATTGAAAAAATGACTGAAAAACAAACCAATAGCACTCGTGTTCAGTTCTGGGTGATACATTTCAGGACAGACATTCATAAACTAGGAAGCACTCGGAGCAGAGTGACCAGGATGGTGAAGAGCTTGGAGGTCATGTGCCATAAAGATCAGTTGAATGCTTAGGATATTTAGCCTAGAGAAGAGAAGAGTCAAAGGAACCTTATAGTTGTGGTCAAGTATTTGAAGGGATGTCATATGGAGGAGGAATAAGCCTTGTCCAGCTTAGCCCAGAGGGTAGAACCAGGAGCAGTGGGTAGAAGTTATGGAGAAATAGACCTAAACTGGTTCAGAAAGACTTTGGAACAGAGTAGCCCAGAATTGGAGGGGGGCAGAGAAAGAGAGACAGAGAACACCTACTATGTGCCAGGCAGGGTGCTAAGCACTTTATAAATATTATCTCATCTGATCCTCACAATAACCTTGGAAGGTAGGTGCTGTTATTATTCCCATTTTACAGTCGAGGAAACTGAGGCAAACAGAAGTGGAGTGACTTACCCAAGGTAACACAGCTAGTAAGTATCTGAGGCTGGATTTGAACCCAGGTCTTCATGTCTCCAACCCCAGGGCTCTGTCCATTTTGCCAATGGGCTGGCTGCACTCTGAAGTCACTTCTAACTCTGAGATTCTCTGATTTTGTTTTATTGGATCATCGATTAAGAACTGTATGTATTAGATGACCTTGGTGGTCATCTAATCTAACCCTATTCCCATTTTATAGAGGAAGAAACTGAAACAGGGGGTAGGGAGTGCAGAGTGGGGGTGGGGTGAGGGTCACGTATGTGACTTGCCCAGAGTAGTACAGCTATTAGGTATCTGAGACAGGATTTGAACATAGGCCTTCCTGACCCCATGCCTAGCCTCACCTCTTTTTTTGAGGGGGGGGCTAGGCAATGGGGTTAAGTGATTTGCCCAGGGTCACACAGCTAGTAAGTGCTATGTGTCTGAGACCGAATTTGAACTCATGTCCTCCTGACTCCAGGGTTGGTGCTCTATCCACTGTGCCACCTAGCTGCCCGTCTAGCCCCTTCTTGATCCAAATCTATGCACCACACCATGTTCTTCTATAGCTATCATGTCCCTCACTAAGCCTTTCCTACTCATGGCTAAATATCACCAGTGTCTTCAACAAATTCTCCTTTTGCCTGGCTTCCAGGTCTCTCACTCTGCTGCCTGTCCTCCTCCGAACGCACTTCTGCTGCCCAGTGTACTTCCTAAACCATGGTGCTCGAGACTTCAGGCAGTGCTCCAGATGAGGCCTGGTAACAGGGCAGGTGACAGCAGGGCAGGCCATCAGCTCCCTTGTTGTGGACTCTGGACGCTCAGTTTCTCTATAGGCCCTTTCTTTTTCTGGCTGCTGACTCATCCTGGGTGTAAGACTTGGTGGTGGTAGTGGTGGTGATGATGATGATTGTAATGATAATAAAATGCATATACCACTTAAAGGTTTATACAGAGAGTCCCAAAAGTCTTAGTTCAGTTTTATATCATTAAAGGCTTTAAACTACACTTAAGAATTTTGGGACACCCTGCATACATAGTTTCATTAAAGCCCTATGAGGTAGGCACTATAAGTATTATTATCCCCATTTTACAGATGGGGAAAACCAAAGCTATAAAAGATTAAATTTACTTAATAAATTTAAATTAAATTTAAAAGATTAAATTAAAGCACTTGCCTCTGCTGTTGAATGCAAACTCAAGTCTCTCAACTCCAAGTCCAGCATTCTATTCACTATGCCACACTGATTTTGTTTGTCCTGATTAAGTTTCATCTAATTAGATTCAACTTCTTATTCCAGCCTGTTGAGATCCTTTTGGATCCTGACTTAATGTATGAACTACCTCTCTCAGATCATCTATGCCTTTAACCAGTTCATGGAAATAAACCAATTCCTGGGACATTCCACTAGAGACTTCTTTATAATTCCCCAGACATTTTTTTAATCACCAGATATACAAAAGGCATGTGAGTTTCAAATATAAAAAAGAACTGGTCTCTGCTTTCCAAGAGCTCACATAAAAATGGTGGGGTGGAGGGGTGGGATACAACATGCAAACAAATAATCAAGTAAGTGCATATTTGAGCATCTAGAGGGGAAAGGGAATGGGAAAGGCATCTCTAGGACCTGGCAGCTTAGCTGATCCTTGAAGGAAGACAAAGGTTTTAAAGAGGCAGAGGGGAGGAGGGGGGATTCCAGATACAGGGGAAAGTCACAGAGATGGGAAACAGAATGTCAGTTTCAGGGAATAGAAAATTGTCTGGTTTAGCTGGCCCATAGAGTGCATGTAAAGGAATAATGTAAAATACGTTTAGAAAGCTACAAGAGGAGGGAGCCAGTCTGTACAAAGCTTTAAATTCCAGAATGAGGAGACTGTACTTTTTTGTTTTGGGGGGGAGGCAATCAAGGTTAAGTGACTTGCCCAGGGTCACACAGCTAGTATCAAGTGTCTGAGGTTAGATTTGAACTAAGGTCCTCCTGACTTCAGGGCTGCTTTATCCACTGTGCCACCTAGCTGCCTGGATATTGTACTTTTAATCACAAAGGCTGCTGAAGATTTTCAAGATGACATGGCTATATTAATGCCTGATCTTTGGGGCTAGTTATGCAAAAACCCATTGACCCAAATTTGTCTAACACTATTCTCCTTCCCTTGTAGCACAATTACTTGGGAACTTATCCTTCCTATTAGATTGTATCACTCCTTGAAGGGAGGGACTGGGATTGTTTTTCATCTTCTACCCCCAGCACCTACCTAGCACAATTACCTGCCCATGGTACTTTAATTTGTTTAATTTATTGAAAAAAAATCTGAAAAATTAACTTGCAATGTAAGATTTTTGTTACAGTCCAGTTCAGAAGAAGGAAAATGGATAGCATTTATAGATATATACCTAGTCAACAGTTTCATTTTGCAGGTGGGACAACTGAAGCTCAGAAAAGAGAACTTATTTGCATAGAAAGAACTAAGATAGTGTTTGAATCTATTATTTCTTCCTTCTGCAACAGGTAGGATGTGCCAAGGGCCCCATGAGTGGTGTAGGAAGTGAGTGGAGGGAGAGATCCCTGCAGATGAAAGTAGGGCTAGGAGTCAGGAGACCTGAGTTATAGTTCAAGACTGCCACTAATTCCTTGTGTGGCCTTGAGTATGCCCATTTCCTTCTCTGGGCTTTGGTTTCCCCATGTGGGAAATGAAAAGATTGGACTGTATGTTCTTCCTGCTTCTATCTAGGAGAAGGGAAGGAACTGAAGATGTGATTTACTCAGGGGAGTCACCCACATTTGAGCCTCCAGCCTCTTCTCTCCCAAATTCCCTTGGCAGTTGGGTTCAGGTGAGGCCAGGGATCATGGGGGGGGGTTTGAAGTTACCCCCGACAGGACTCCCTGCGGGCAGCCACAAGTACAGATAGCCTCCCTTTGGGTTTCTGGGATCCCAAGAACAAGGCACCCCCAGGGAGGGGAGAGGAAAGAAAAAGGTAATGGGAGGAAGGGAAAGAAGAGGAAAGTAGGAGGGAAGGTAGGACGAGGGAAGAGAGGACAGGAAGAAAGAAGAAAAGAAGGGTGACAGAACCACAAACATTTAAGCTCCTACCATGTGCTGAGCAATGATAAAGACAAAGTTTAGATAAGATATGATCCCAGCCCTCATCAAGTTCACTGTTCAGGAAGGGAATGAGATATAAAACCTGATAAACTATATTAAATGATAAATTCATTAAAGAAGAGCAATGAATCAAACAACAAATATTTATTAAGTGCTTACTATGTGCCAGGCACTGTGCTAGGCCCTGAGGTTACCAAAACAAAAATTAAATGGTCGCTGCCTTTAATGTATAGGGGAAAATGAAATATTACCTGAGGGATAAGGAAGAAGACTTTTATTGACCTGGGTATCAAGGAAGAGAGGAAGGAAAGAAGGGTAGAAGAAGAAAGAAACAGAGGGAAAGAGAGTAGAGAGGAAGAGGGGGAAGGGAAAAGGGGAAAGGAGGAGAGATGATAAGGGGGCCAAGTGGCTGAAGGAGAGGAAGGGGGGGGTGGAAGATAGGGAAAGGCGGTAAAGGCAGGAAGAGAGGGAGGAAAGAGAAGGTTGAGAGTGGAAGAGGGAAATAGGAGGGACAGAGCGAGGGAAAGAGGGTGGGGGGCAGGGTGCAAACCCCGTGGCAGAAAAGGAAAGCGAAAGCTCCCTGGGACTTTCGCTTTCGTTGCTTCTGCAGAACCTCCGAGCCCCCCAGACAATAGGCCACCCTTCCTGTCCCGTCCATTTTCGGTATCCTGCTCAGTGCCCTGTTCCTTGTTCCCTCTGGATGGCTCGGCCCCTGCTAACGTAACGCAGGGGTGCCAGCGTCTTGCCGGGAGCTGTCCCGGGTGCCACGCTTAGACTCGCTCCCTGGGTGCTTTATCCCGAGGTGCGGTCCGGGGAAGGAAGACAAGTGCAAGGCCATGGCAGAGCCAGGTGGCCCCTTGCGTCTGCGGGACTGGCTGGTGGCTCAAATTGAAAGCGGCCGCTATCCCGGGCTCCGCTGGGAGAACCGAGAGAAGACCATGTTCCGCATCCCCTGGAAGCACGCGGCCAAGCAGGACTACAGGCAGCAGCAGGACGCCGCGCTCTTTCGGGTAAAGCAGCCACGCTAAGCAGCCGCCAGAGGGGAGCCTCGGGAGCCCTGGAGCCAGGACAGCTTGTCCCGCCGTGGGGCCACCCACGTGGGGAGAAGCGGGGCAAGGGCTGCTGGGGAGGCACGTCGGGTTCCATTCTAGTCAATCCAGCCCCCTAGTTAGGCGGCGGACAGGGTGGGACAGGGGCACGGAGAGAGACCTGAGTTCCAGTCTTACTCTGACACTGTGAACTTAAGTCCTGGGTTTCAGTTTCGTCTTCTGTCAAGCGACGAGATGGGACAGCATGATTTCTGGGCTCCCCTCTAGCTCTCGGGTTCTTTGTCTATTGGAGGATCATAGGTTCATAATTTTAGAGGTGGAAGAGACCTTAGAGGCCATATAATCCAATTTGGTCACCCATTTTACATAGGAGGAAATTCAGTCTCAGAGAGATTACCAGGGATCACACAATTATTGAGTGTCGAAGGTGGGATCTTCCCAGTCTTCCAGACTATAAGTACAGACCTCATTTCAGAGACCTGGCTTCTGCTCCCAGGAGGCCTCAGTTGAGGTGGAGAGGCATCATTTACTCAGGAGATGTGGGGTACAGACATGACAGCATGGAAACAAGTCCTATGGTACAGACCTTGAGAGCATTAGGTCCTGAAGTGTAGAAGAGAGATTAATATGCTTTGGAGTTCAAATCCAGCCTCAGACACTAGCTGTGTGGCCATGGGCCAGTCATTTATTCTCTTCCTTTTGTTAAAAAAAAAAATTGTTATTCATTTTCAACTTAAATACCTAAAGACAAAAAAAAAATTTCCATGTACACAGCACAAGATAGAAGATTCAATATAAAACCATGAATTTCCAGTTTACATTGTACTTTTTTGGGGAAAACTATGTTAATAAGTACTATGTATTAAGTTCTAGGTATTGCTTTTTTAAAACTACCCTGCTTTTCTGTGCTTCCTTCTAGTTTTCTTTTGTTCTCTGGTGTGCACTTTTTTTTCCTCCTTCCCTCCCCACCCACCCTAGAGAAGGCTACCATTAAATACAAATATGCAAAACCATACTATGCATGCTTCTATTTATCAGTTCTTTCTCTGGAGGTGGATAGCATCTTCCTTCACAGGTCCTTTTTAGTTGATTTAGGTATTTATAATACTCAAAGTGAGGGGCAGCTAGGTGGCACAGTGGATAGAGCACTGGCCTTGAAATCAGGAGAACCTGAGTTCAAATCCGTCTATGTGACCCTGGGCAAGTCACTTAACCCCAACTGCCAAAAAAATAAAAATAAAAATATAATACTCAAAATGACTTAGACATTCAAAGTTGTTCTTAGAACGATATTGCTGTTACTGTGTACAGTGTTCTCTTGGTTCTGCTCATTTCACTCTGCATTATTTCATACAAATCTTTCCATGTTTTTTTCTAAAATCAACCAGCTCATCATTTCTTATAGCACAGTAGTATTCCATCACAATCATATACCACAATTTGTTTAGCCATTCCTCAATTGACAGGCATGCCCTCAATTTCCAGTTCTTTGCCACCACAAAGAGAGCTGCTATAAATATTTTAAAACATATAAGTTCTTTTCCTTTTTCCCTAATCATTTTGGGAAACAGGCCAAATAATGGTATTGCCAGGTCAAAGAGTATACACAGTTTTGTAATTCTTTGGGCATAGTTCCAGATTGCTCTCCAAAATGGTTAGATCAGTTCACAATTCCACCAACAGTAAGTTAGTGTCCCAATTTTCCCATATCTCCAACATTTGTTGCTTTCCTCTTCTATCATTTTAGCCAATCTGATCGGTGTAAAATGATAACTCAAAGTTGTTTTAATTTGCATTTCTCTAATCAATAATGTTTTAGAGCATTTTTTCCATATTACCATATATAGTTTTGATTACTTCACTGAAAAACTGCCTGTTCATATCCTTTGACTATTTGTCAATTGGGAATGACTCATATTCTTACACATTTAACAAAGTTCTTTATATATCTGAGATATGAGATATGATACCTTTATCTGAGAAACTATCTAAAAATATTCTACCAATTTTCTGCTTTCCTTCTGATCTTGATTACATTGGTTTTATTTGCATAAAAACTTTTTTAAAATTTAATATAATCAAAATTATCCACTTTATGCCTTATAATGATCTCTATCTCTTATTCATAAATTGTTCCCCTATCCATAAGTCTGATAGGTAACATGTTTCACGTTCTTCTAATTTTCTTATGATATCTCCCTTTATATCTAGGTCATGTCTCCATTTTGACCTCGTCTTGATAAATGGTATAAGATATTGGTCTATACCCAATTTTTGCCAGACTGCTTTCTAGCTTTCCCAATAATTTTTACCAAACAATGGATTCTTATCCCAAAAACTTAAATATTTACATTTGGCAAACACAAAGTTACTATAATCATTTACTACTGTGTATTATATGTCTACTTAGCCTCTTTCAAGCCTCAGGTTCCTCAACTATAAAATGGGGGTCTTAATAGAATTGATCTCCCAAGATTGTTGTAAAAATCAAATGAAATAATGTTTGTAAATGCTTAGCACAGTGCCTGGCACATAGTAGGCATTTAAATATTAAATACCTCCTTTCCTCCTTTCCTTCCTGCCTCAGTAATGGATCTTAAGAGAGTTGGAGGGGGAGACCTCAGTAAACATCTCTTCTAATCCATTTGACAGATGAGGAAGCTGAAATGCAGAGAAGTGAAATCACTTGCTCAAGGTCACACAACTATTGAGCAGAAGAGCTGGGGTTTGAACCCATATCTGATGGCAAAGTCAGTGAGGTTTCTACTGCACCAAGCTAGAAGGGACTTTTGAGACTGCCAAGTCCCAACCCCTCATTTTACTAAGGAGGGAAGAAGTCCCAAGATCAGAAGTGACAGTCAAGGGCAGCTAGGTGGTGCAGTGGATAGAGCACTGGCCCTGGAGTCAGGAGGAACTGAGTTCAAATCTGGTCTCAGACCAGATACTTGACACTTACTAGCTGTGTGACCCTGGGCAAGTCACTTAACCTCAATCTCCTGGGGGGGGGGCAGGAAGAAGTGACAGTCAAAGGTTTCCTGGTAAAGGAGCAAAGATTTGAATTGGGCTTTGAAGGATCGGGCAGATTGGGATAGGTATCACATGATAAACAGAAGCAGGATCACAGAATTAGAAGCAGCCTCAGAGGGCATCTAGCCTGACCTCTACAACATCCTGGACAAGTGGTCATCACGCCTCTGCTAGAAGACTCCAGTAAAGGAAGTCTTCACAGGGACACTAAATGATCTCTATTTGAGCTAAGAACTGAGGCTTAGTGTTCTCTCTCTCTTTCTTTCCTTCTTTCTTTTCCTTCCTTTCCCACTTCTTTTCCTTCACTTTTTCCTTCCTTCCCTCCCTCCTTCCTTCCTCTCTCCTTCCTTTCCTCCCTCCTTTCCTCCTTTCTTCCCTCCTTCCTTTCATTCCCTCCTCCCTTCCTTCCCTCCCTCCCTCCTCCTTCCTTCTTTCCTTCCTACCTCCTAGATTTAAATCTATGCCCTGCTACTTATTAGCTGTGTGACCTTGGACAATTCACTTAACCCCTCTGTGCTTCAAATTCCTCATGTGTAAAATGAAGCAGTTTTACAAGATAGTTCATAAGATCCCTTCCAACATGCTAAATATTTATGTGTATATATTACATGACTAAGGCAGTATATGCAAGATGAATTGGAAAGGGAGAGACATAAGATGAAGTGACTGGATAGGAAACTCTTCTAAAAGTCCAGGGAAAAGGGAAAAATACCCTGGTGGAAAGAATGGAAAGGAGGGGATGAATGGGAGAAACAATCTTAAGCTGAAATGGACAGGATTTGGCAACTAATTGGTGGTAGGAAATGAGAAAGAGGAAAGAGTCACAGATAACTGTAGGTTTCTGCTTAGGTGATTGAGTGGTCACTAGAAATGAGGCAGCTTGAAGAAGGAGTTGGTTTCTCAAGTGAAGATCTTTCCCCCAATCAAATTCTTTACCCTATGATCTCCTCCCCCAACATCCTTCATTAGAACTTGCTGGCCAAGGTGCCCTCAATTTGCCTCCCCACATAGGCAGGATCCCCAGAGCTAAGTCCCAGGAGGGTAGAAAGAATTCCACAGGGCTCAGAGGTTTGAGACCTGAGCCTTGTTCTTTTCCCCCAGGCCTGGGCCATTTATAAAGGTAAGTACCAGGAAGGCACAGACAAAGCTGATCCATCTGTCTGGAAGACCCGCCTGAGATGTGCCCTCAACAAGAGCACAGACTTCCAGGAAGTGATTGATCGGAGCCAACTGGACATCTCTGAACCCTACAAGGTCTACCAGATCATCTCTGAAGGAGTCCGAAACCTGGGTATTCACACTTCAAGAGCACGGGTTTGGGGAGCAAGAGATTCAAGTCCTAGTCTTTGGGTCATCAAAGATCCTGAGCCTTGCTTTGGGGAGTTTTAGTTTTAGTGGCTTTGCGGACCACTAGAGGCTGAGGAGAACAGGGCTTTCCCAGGGCTTTGAATTAGAACCTAATGTACTCACTTCCCCTGCAGAGGATGAAGGGCAGAAGGGCCATCTGAGAGCCCCCAAAGATCTATCAACTGAGCCTCTCCAGAGGCCAGACCAGGTCAGTGAACTGACACCCACTCTACCTCTATCTCTGCCCCATCATCCTGACACTCAAGTCTCCTTCACCTTCTTCATCCCTCTGTACTTACCAGCCCTATTCCTTTCAGCCCTACATCCCCATCCTCCTCCTAATGGGACACTGAGAGTTGAGAAACTGCCTTCCTTATAGCCTATTCACATCTGATTTCATTCCCTCCTCCTTTGGGTTGTGAGTTGTATCAGCCAAGAACTAGATGCTGGTGTGTGATTACATGATTGGTGGGTGGGCCCTTCTGTTTAGCAATGACTTCTCCCATCTTCTTTCCTCACTGAGACCCTGTTTCATCATGGAAGGCCAGCTCACTCTGGTGAAACCAGTGGCTGGGCTCTAGTCTCAGTTGCCCCCCAAGCCCTCAGCCCTCATAGGCCCTCTCTCCCACTGCTTAGGCTGGCTCAGACTCAGCTGCTGAAGACACTGGCAAGGAAAGGATTTCCAAGGGCTGCCATCAGGTTTCCCCAACCCCCTGCTTTACCAGCCCAAAGACTGAGTCTGGTAAGGGAGGGGTCTCTATGGAATTGGGTTCTTCCTATCCTCTTCTGCCGGCCTTACCTTTTAACTCTTCCCTCTTTTTCCACTCCCTGTTTTCTTGTTTCCCAGAGGTGTCCTGACCTAAAGGGAGGGAGCTGGTAAGGAAGATGGCCCACCACATTGGGGTATATCAGTACCTTTTCTATCTCCCTCTCCCCCTATCCAGGGTACCAAGTAACAGGCACGTTTTACAGTTGGGACCCTTCACAGAGCCACCTTCCTCTAAACCTGACCTCCCGTGAGAATGTCAGCACCTCTGGTAAGGATCATCAGCCTGGAAGGTTCCTCTGCACAGTCCTTACCCCGCCCCTGTCCTAGTCTCAAGGTTGATCCTGTGCTTTGCTCACCTGTGAGGCAGAGAAGTGTTATCCCCCCATTCACAGAGGATGAAGCAGGCTCAAAGAGATTAAATGATTCACCCATAGCCACCCTGTGGGTGAAAAGGAAGAGTCAGGACCAGAACTCAGGTCTTCCAAGTTCAGGGTCCTCCCTACTACACCTTGATGTCTTTTCTTACTGTAAAAAGGGTGTGGAACTGGGGTGGGAGGTGAGGAGATCTCGCTCTTCTTATACAGAAGGTCAGGTTTGGACCTATGCTTATCACTCACAGACTCAGTCCCTTCCGCTCTCCCCAGCTGTCAGTTCAGAGCCCAAGAAGGCTCAAGGAGAGGCTTTCATTAGGTAGGACTAAATTCCATTCATGCTACTAAATGATCTAGCCAGGAGTTCCCAACCTGGGGTCCATGACCTTTTAAAATATATATATTTTTATAACTGTATTTCAATGTGGTTGGTTTCCTTTATAATCCTGTATTTTATTTTATTTCATATGCCTAAAAGCATTTTTCTGAGGAGTCAAATAGACTTCACTAGATTGCCAAAGGAAGCCATGCTATAAAAAGGATTAAGAACCCCTAGCTTAGGGGCAGGGTGGTGCAGTGGATAGAGCACTGACCCTGGAGTCAGGAGGACCTGAGTTCAAATCCAGCCTCAGACAGTTACTAGCTAGCTGTGTGACCCTGGGCAAGTCACTTAACCCCAATTGCTTCACCAAAACAACAACAATAAGAACCCCTGCCTTAGACACAACCATCCATCCATTCCCATATATGCCCACAGAGACATACACAAGACTTATAAACACACATACCTGTTGTCTGGATATACTGATGCCACAGTTAACACATGTGCTCATCATACATTCAACATGTCCATATATGTGTGTGCATGAACCCACATTCATACTTACTGAGTTGGTACCATACCTAAATTATCCTCCTTCCTCAATGAGTTCAGTGCCTGGTTCACATTTTTTTTTTGAGGCAATCAGGGTTAAGTGACTTGCCCAGGGTCACACAGCTAGTAAGTGTCTGAGGCTGGATTTGCGCTCAGGTCCTCCTGACTCCAGGGTCAGTGCTCTATCCACTGTGCCACCTAGCTGCCCCTAG
>NW_020954564.1:32647372-32650357 GCF_900497805.2 Vombatus ursinus
TTCTCTTTCTCTCTATTCTCACTCCTGACCTCACACTAGGGGACTTCAATGTATATATTGGTGTTCTCTCAATTACTCTAACTTCCCGCTTCCTCAATGTATTCAGTTCTCATAATCTATTCCTCCGCTTGACCTCAGCTATACACAAAGGTGGTCATATCCTTAATCTCGCCAGTACCCATAAGCATTATGTTTTTATGTTACTAATAGCCAGCATTGATATAGTACTTTAAGATTTACCAGGTACTTTGCAAATATTATATCATTTGATTCTCACAACAATGCTGGAAGGTAAATGCTATTATTATTCCTAATTTATAGATGAGGAAACTGAGGCAGCAGTGGTTAAGTGACTTTTTCAGGATTATACAACCAGTAAGTATCTGAGGTCAGATTTGAACTTGGGTCTTTCTGATTCTGGGTTCATCACTCTATCCACTGTACCACCTACCTGCCTATAGCGCAGTGAACTCAAAAATCATTTTATCATAGTGGATAGAATTGTCCTTGGAGCCAGAAAGACTTGGATTCTAGTCTCACCTCTCATTTATACTGGTTGTGTGACCTTGGGCAAGTCATTTAATTTTTTCAGTGCTCTAGGCAACTCTTTAAGATGATTAAGTTGCAGAGAAAGTGCTGACCTGCACTGAGAGAGGGAGTTTCTTCTTATGGGAGTTTCCTATATTTATGAAATTCCCAATCCATTCACTATCCCTATCTCTGACTTTCCCTATGCCTTAAGACCTTTAACCCTATTTTCTGTCCCTGGGACCTCCAATCCCTCCATCCCCTCAATACTTTTCCCAGGCTGTCACTCCTATACTTGCCTTTCCAATCTCAATGCTTTGGTGAACCACTGCAATGCTGCGCTATCCTCTACTCCTGGATCCCTTGCTCCCCTTGTCCTACTACTTTGCCATTTGCCTTCCCACTCAGGTGCCAAAGTGTTTCTCCTAAAGCACAGATCTGATCAGTGACCTCTTATAATCTTCACAATCAAAGACAAAAATCCTTTGTTAGACATTTAAGGCTCTTCATAATCTGGTCCCCCTCCTGCGTTTCCAAACTTTTTACACTTTATTTCCTTCTGAAAACTCTATGATCCAGCTTCAGTGATCTACTTATTTGTTGTTCTTCAGCCTTCCATCTCCTGTCTCCTCTTGGCATCCCTTCCTCAATATCCAACTCAGATGCGGCCTTTCTATATCACTTTAGCCATAGGTTTCTTTCTATTTGCTCTGTATATATCTTGTATGTACTCATTTACTTACATGTTGTCTCACCATTAGAACAGAAACTCCTTAAGGGAAGGAACTATTTTTTGCTTTTCTTGTGTGCCCACTGCTTGGTATGGTATCTGGCATACATATGTCCTTAAGCAATACTTGTTGGAGCAGCTAGATGGCGCAGTGGATAGAGCACTGGCCCTGGAGTCAAGAGGACCTGAGTTCACATCCAGCCTCAGATATTTGATACTAGCTGTGTGACCCTGGGCAAGTCACTTAACCCAAATTGCCTCACCACCCCGCCCCAAAAAAAGAAACACTTGTTGACTGTTCCATGTCTCTCTACTTTTGATTCATGCAGTAGGTATGTACTGAGTATTTAATGTGTGCCTAACCCTGTGTTCAACTATTTGTGACAGAGGACACAGAAATGAAACACCCACTGCCCTCCTAGAGCTCCCCATCTAGTCAGGGAGACAAATAACAGAGGATGGGAGTATAAAATCGGGGGATGGATCGTGTGGCTCAGACTCTAATCCCACTTCCCGTGTTCCTTGACTATTCTCAGCTCAAAAGGGAACATTTCTTCTCTACTCTACAACCCTGACTGTCTGTTCCACTCACTGGGCCCTGACCACAGTCTGCCTGGGTTTGTTACCTAACCATTTCCTACGTGTGAGTTCCGTCTCTCAGCTAAACTGTGCATTACCTGAATGCTAGGACCTATCAGCTTTGTCTCCATCTCCTCCTCAGTACCTTGGACAGGGCTGGGAGTTTAGTCAATGCTCAGAAAATGATTTTAGATGATTTCGTGTATTACCCACTTCAGACTGCTGGCTTCACATCCGTCTGTACTATCGAGACGTCCTGGTGAAGGAGGCCATTGCTCACACTGCCGAGGGCTGCCGCTTGACAACCCAGCCTGTGCCCATGGACAGCCCACATCTCTATGGCCCTGCCAGGCTGGAGCAGATCCAGTTCCCGTCACCTAAAGCTCTGCCAGGGGCCAGCCCACCTGTCACCCAGATTCTGGAGCGCCTCTTGCCTCACCTGGACAGAGGAGTCCTGCTCTGGGTAGCTCCTGAGGGGGTCTTTGCTAAGAGGCAGTGCCAGGGCCGGGTTTACTGGCGAGGCCCCCTAGCACCCCATTGTGACCAGCCCAACAAATTGGAAAGGGAGAAGACCTATAAGCTGTTGGACACCCAGCAGTTCCTGTATCGTAAGCTCCTGGTGGGAAGGGGGGACTGGCAAGGTCCAGTTTGGGGGGTAAAGGAGGGTTATTGGTGTGGAGAGGAGCACAGGAAGATGAAGACACCCTTTTTGTGAAGTAAGATATAATTCAGTCAGAAGGCATGTATCTGAGTCCAAGTTCTGTTATTTACTACCATTTACATGCCCCTTGTATGTCCCTGAGCTTCAGTTTCCAAAAGGAGATCCATATTTCTACTCCCTACCTTACAGTGCCATTGTGAAGGTAGAATTTTATAAAACTTAAAGTGATATAAAGGTGTAAGCTGTTGTTAATGTCACTTCACCCACAAAATTTCAGAGGCATCATGTCATAGTAGAAAGAGAGAGCAGGGAGGGGAAGGAGAGAGAAAAAGAGAGTGGGAAGGGGAAGAAAGGGATGGAAAGAGTAACAGAAAAAGAAAGGAAGGAAATGAGGGGAAGAGTAAGGGAGAAAGGAAGAGAGGGAAGGAGAGAGGGAGGGAGGAAGGAAGAAAGGAAGGAAGGAAGGAAGGAAGGAAGGAAGGAAGGA
>NW_020954564.1:32650390-32660910 GCF_900497805.2 Vombatus ursinus
AGAAGGAAGGAAGGGAGGGAGGGAAAGAGTAAGGGAGAAATAAAGGTAGGGAGGAAGAAAAGAAAGAATAAGAAAGAAAACAATTATCAAGGGTTTTTAATTTAGTCATCCATGAACTTATTTATTTTTAAATATTTTGATAACTGTATTTCATATAATTGGTTTCCTTTGTAATCCTATGCACATTATTTTATGCATTTACAAACATTATTCTGAAAAGGGGCCCATAGGCTTCACCAGACTGCCAAAGGGGTCCATGAAAGTTAAAAACCTGAGCTAGATAGGTAGGTAGATAGATGGATAGATAGAACATTAAGATTTAACTATATGTTCTAAAGAAGTTTACATTTGAATGGGGGGAGACAATACATAGAGGAGGTGAGGGAAAGGGCTAGAGTGAGCTATGTGTTGAGACTGCAGGCAAGATAAAGCGAAAACTCAGCTATCAGAGGTGGGGGACTCAGGGACAGGGTTCTAGAGGGAGGAGGATAAAGGACAATGAGAGAAAGTATGATGTAGACACTACTGGGAAGTAGTGGGGAAACCTGGGCCCAAGAGAAAGCTTACCCGTCAGGGAAGGGGAAGAACTGTGGGGTAGAATCTAAGATTTCAAGATATAAAAATAATAGGCTGAGAGTCAGTCATGAAGCCAGAGAGACCTGGGTTCAAGTCTTGCCTCTGATATCCACTGGCTGTATGACCCCAGATAAAGTCACTTAACCTCTCAGTGCTTCAGGCAGCTCTCCAAGACATTAAGTTGCAGAGAAGGGGCCTGCCTGTATTAGTAAAGGGAATTTCCTTATTCAGGAATTTTACATAATGATGTCCTGATCCCTAGCTAATGATTTAGTAGACCACTTTACGAGTTGCTACAGCAAAAAAAGAGAAAGAAAGAAAAGAAAAAATGGAAGAAAGAAAAAAGAAAAAGGAAAGGAAAAGAAAAAAAAAGTCTTACTCTGGTGGCCAACATTCCCTTAATGAGCCTCTTCACACTTAGGCTAATCAGTAGAAGACAAACACAGAGTCTATCTGGACGCTGGAATCTGAAGCCTTTTTAATGTGGCAGAACCTGCCATCGATTGTGGCTGTTCGTAGGACCTAAGGTCCCATCCCCTTCCTGCCACAGCAAGGAATGAAAAGAGGAGGGAATAAGCATTTATTAAGTGCTTACTATGTGCCAAGCACTGAGCTAAGTTCTTTGCAAATATCTCACTTGATCCTCACTAAAACCCAGAGAGGTAGGTGTTATTATCCCATTTTACAATAAAGGAAATTAAGGCAGATAGAGGTAGAGTGACTTACCCAGAATAGAAAGAGGAATTTAGTGGAAGAAAAAGAAAAAGAAGAATGTGCCTAGAGTCTCACCACTATTGAATGGTCAAGCTAGGACTCAAACCTGGGTCTTCTGAAGTTAAAGCTGAAGCTCTTTTTCCACAGTCCTGGGCTGCCTCAGTGGACATAATAGTGACCCTTCGATCACCTACCTCACTGAGTTGTTGTGAGCAAAGTGTTTTATAAACTGTTAAACTCTATAGAAATGTGAACTTTATTACTATCATCAAGAATGAAGAATGAGAGGAACAGCTAGGTGGCGCTGTGGATACAGCACCAGGCGCTGAAGTCAGGAGGACCTGAATTCAAATCCAGCTTCAGACCAAACACTTGACACTTACTAGCTGTGTGACCCTGGGCAAGTCACTTAACCCCAACTGCCTAAAAAAAAAAAAAAATGAAGAATGAGTGTCTGAGGGCAATAGACAGGGCCAAGCACAGGGGCTGGGCACTGCTATTGGCAGGAACTGTAGGATAGGCTGGCTCAAGGCTACCTAAGCTCAGTTTCCAAAAAAAGCAGGCAGAGAATGTGTTTTTTTAAAAAAAAAAACCTTCAATGCAGTCAGGTTGGACCACCACTGGAAGACAGGCATCATTCCTTCTTGCCAAGGTCTAGGATCCTGACACAGCCCAAGAGTTGGAGTTAGGTGTCACCAGGACCCACCCCTTCCCTTGTGCCTTACAGAGCTGCATCGACACCTATGTCTTGGGGAGCCAGCACCCCAGTACCAGATCCAACTGTGCTTTGGAGAGGAGTACCCAGGTCCAGGTTGCCAGTCCCAGGGAAGGCTCATCATGGCTCACGTGAGTTTGGGGAGGAGGGGACAGCCAGACCTATTATATCCAGTGCTTTCCCTCCCCCTGCACCAGGGGATCCCACCCATGACACAACCATACCTTCTGATTTTGAACAAGATACCAAAGGTGGGGGACCCAGGGATAGGGTTCTAGTGGGAGGAGGATAAGGACAATGAGAGAAAGTATGATGTAGATGCTACTGGGAAGTAGCAGGGAAACCTGGGCCCAGAGAGAAAGCTTACCTGTCAGGGAAGGGGAAGAGCTGTGGGGTAGAATCTAGATTATCTCTAAAGTTCCTTCCAGTTATAACATTGGTCTTCTGTGTTCTCAGGTGGTCCCCTCCAGCTCTCATTTCTATGACTTACCAAAACCTCTCCAAGGCCTCACTACGGTCTTTCTTTCTTTATTTTTCTCTCTGACTCCCTTCCTGTCTTTGAGAGGACCTGTGGGAGCCCCTGAGCTTGGGAATGAAGAAGGTAGAAGGGTTAGAGGATAGCTGGAGAAGAGAGGAGGGCAGGTGACCTCCCACCCTTGGAAGGCCTCGGGGTCCCCTCCTCCTGAAATATATAAATAGTGTTTATATAGAGCTTTAAGCTTTGCAAAGTGCTTTACATAGGTTGAGCTCATTTGATCCTCACAATAGCCCTATGAAGGTGCTAAAGCCCCACTTTACAGATGAGGAAACTAAGGCTGAGAGAGATTAAGTGAATTGTTGGGGCTAACAGCCGGCAAGTATTTGTGGCAGGATTAGCCTAAGGTCTTCTGGACTCCAAGTCCAGCACTCTATCCACTTCAAGATCAGAGCTGCCCTCCCCCCTCCTCTTAGGCCCGTGCTTTCTCAGGGGATGCCCCCTTCCTCAAATTTCACAGTCCTTAAGGCATTGAGGGAGAGGGCAGGGAAGTGGGGTGCTCTAAGAAGATGCAGTGGGTGGAACCAGAAACTAGGTACCTGAAGAGGAGTAATGGCCAGGAGGGGCCAGGAGAGCAGACACAGCCCTCCTTACCCCATGCCTCCCTCCTTTCCCTTCCTTCCCAGGTGGAGCCCGTGTTTGCCCGAGAGCTCTTCTTGCACTCCAGGCGTCTCAGTCCCCAAGATCCTTCAGGTTCCCAGTCCACCGCTCCAGAGAGTATAGCCCACCTTCTGAACCAGCCATGCCAACCCTAACTATGGCCCCACGCCATCTCTCGAGCACAGCCCCATCATCTCCAGAGCACTTCCCCTTTATTGTTCCTCTCTGACCAAGCTGGGCCAGTATACCTGGGGCTTCACCTTGTCAACTCTCAAGCTCATATTGCTCTACCTCAAAACAGGTTTTGTGTACGCCTGTTGGATGGGTGTGTTGGGGGACAGGGGGCCCAATGTATATGTATAAACTAAACTTCAATGTGCTTTAGTAGTTATTCATAAGAGGAACCCCCTGGCAAACGCTTTTTAAAATTAGACATCCTGAGCCCGCAAAACTTCCAGTATCTCGGGGTAGCTCTACATCAGTCTGCTGTTTTTTTTTTCTTTTAAAGGGCATGCCCCATAGTATGGAGAGTTGATGAGGAGCCATCTGCATTCTTTTCTGCCCTTGGAATGTGTTAGAGGGAACCAGAACCTGTCTGGGCTGGTGTGACTGTTAACAGAATTTGCAAAGCATTTTTTATCTATTTAGTGGAAAGAGCATTGGATTTGGAGTCAGGACAAATCCAGGTTTGATGCTCACAGCCACATTTATTAGTTCTGTGGTGGTGGGCAAGTCACTTAACCTCTGAGAATCAATTTCTGTAAAATGATGATATTCATGCTTATAGTACCTACCTCACAGGGCTGTGGTAAAGATGACATTATGTATGTGAAGGAGCCTTACATTAATATTAGCTCTCATTATTTCCTCATTTGAATTTCACGAGGAAGGACAGGGAAAATGAGTTCTAGGTGAAGAAATTGAGGCCTGGAGAGGGGAAGAGGCTTGCCTATGGTCAGACAGTGGCGGGGCTAGGATTTGAAACCAGGTCAGCTTCTAATGCCCAGCCCAGGACTCTTTCTGTTGTACTGACTGCTACCCTCATTAGCACCCTGCTTCAGGCACTAAAGACAACAGTTCAAAGACCTTCATTTACTAGGTCAAAAACCTCTCTTCTCCTTCCACTTACTTGGGACAGGGTCTTTGATGAGAGAAACTGAGCCCGGAGTGTCAAAGAGCCTCACAGAGGTGAAGGCTGAAACGGCCTGCCCTCTCCTTCTATTCCCTTCTTAGCTGGACCCTGGAAAAGACCTTAGTGATCATGTAGGATCATGCTCCTCATTTTATAGTGACCCAGAGGGGCCAGGAGGAGCTTGCTGGAGGGAGGAAAGGGACTTCCCCAAGTTAACACAAGTCAGTAACAAAACTGAGATTCAAATCCAGGTCTTTTGATTTCATTATCTTTCCACTGATGCCTGTTTTCTGGGACCCAGGGCATGAAGTCTGACTGAAAAACCACTGATCAACCTTAAAGTTGAATAGGTCACCCTGCACTCTCTACCCAAGATCTACAAAGGCCTAGGGCAGGTTGAAAGGAGAAAACGTGACTCAGCCCAGCAAGACAGACTTTTCTTCAAAGCTCAGCAGAGGGAGCTAGGGCCTAGGAGCTGTACTTACTGAAGTCTCCCCCACATCCTTCCTCTGCAAGGGCCAGGGGCTTCCCCACGCCCATCCTTTCTCCTCCTCCCTCCCAACGGCCCCCATCCTCCTCCCCAGCCTCACAGCCCTCTTCTCTCTCCTTTCCCACCTCTCCTACCTCCCCTCTCTGGCTCTTGGCCCTCATTCCTCCCCCTCCTTCCGCACCTCCTCATTCTCCCCTCTCTGCCTCACAGCCCACACTCCTCCCTCTCCTTCCTCACAACCCTTATTCTTCCTTCCTTCCCAACAGTTCCCCCAGAGGCCCCTCCATCTTTATAATCTCCCCCCACCCACCCAGTTTATTTTCCCTTCATTCTCACACTCTCATCTTCTCCCCACGAGGGACAAGAACAGTTGGGCCCTTGTTTGAAAAGGGGAAAGGATGAAGTACTCAAGGGAGAGTAGGGTGACTGGAGAAGAAATATGAAGAGAAGGGAGATGGTGAGAGAGAATAGGGAAAAGAAAGATAAGAAGGAAGAAGGCAAGAGAGAAAAGGAGAGAAGAAAAACAGGGAAATGAATAGGGGAGGCAAAGATAATATGGGGACAGACAGAAGGCAAATAGGAGAGCTCTGAGCATAGCTAAGATTTAATGGGAAGAAAAGTGCTGAGACATATATGGAGGTGGAGGAGAGGCCGTAAGAAAGTTCGAGGAAGGAGAGGGGAGAGAAGCAGGATAAGGAGGCAGCTGAGAATCTCTAGTCCAACTTTGCATTTCTTTTTTCAGTTCTGCCCAGCCAACCCAGCCTCTGCCTCATCCTCCTGTTCTCCTTCCCCTGGGACCCTCAGCCCTGAAGCCTGTTGGGGCTGGGCCAAAGCTTGGCCCCTCCCTAGGCCCCCAGGAGAAGTGCTGCCTCTGATCGGGACTGGCAGCTGGGTGGGAAAGGGGTGGGGGTAGAGCGGCCTGATCCCTCCCCTCTAGCCTTTCCAGGCCACAGGGGCTGGGCTGGCTGAGGGCTTTTAACCAGCTGGAGGAGGCTCCTGACCGGCTTTTGGCGGTGAAGGCCTCTGGGAAAGGAAAGAGATGCAGCCTGACTGTCCCGCTCCACGGGGGCCCGGGAATGGCCAGGGCCGGGATTCAGCTCCCAGCCGGCAAGGCCAGGACCCGGGTCCCAGCCGTCCTGGGGAGCTAGCCAAGCCCCCCTACAGCTACATTGCCCTCATCACCATGGCCATCCAGAGCTCCCCCGGTCAGAGAGCCACCCTCAGTGCCATCTACCACTACATCATGGGCCGCTTTGCCTTCTATCGAGACAACCGTCCTGGCTGGCAGAACAGCATCCGGCACAACCTGTCCCTCAACGAGTGCTTTGTCAAGGTGCCCCGAGATGACCGAAGACCTGGCAAGGGCAGCTACTGGACCCTGGACCCTGACAGCTACAACATGTTTGAGAATGGCAGCTTCCTGCGACGGAGGCGCCGCTTCACCCGCAAGAGGGGGTCTGAGCCTGACACTGAGACCCAGAGGAAGGCCAAGAGCAGAGCCCGTGGTGGGTCGGGTCGTGGGGGCTATCGGTCCTCTGGGATTCCAGACCCTCATAGTGATGCCCGAGAGCAGGAGGGGGCCTCTGGCCAGGCCAAGGCCACCACTGAACCATGCTTAGCACCACCACTGGAGCTGCCCGAGTCCCAGGGCCTATGCCACACCAATTCAGAGACATCACCCAATGAGAGCCTCTTTGGGGGACTTACTGATGCTCTCCCTTCGACCCCAGCTGGTCTCTACCTTTCCACTTCTGAGCCACTGGCTCTGCCAGCCTCACAGATGCTGATGGACCTGAAGGAGCCTCCTGAACCAGCCAGGTCTCCTGGACAGAGGGTGGACCCTCGAGAGCTGCCGCCCTCCTCCTCCTCCTCCTCTTCCTCTTCTGCCTCTCCATGCCCAGCATTCAGCCTGCCCCCAGTCTTCCCTGCCTCTCAGGGCCCTCAGCCCTCCCCAGCCCGATTCCCTGAGGGTGAGGCCTATGGCAAGGCAGGGCTGCCCATCTTTGGCAACTTTGGTGGGGCTGAAGCTCTGGGTGGCAGCTACCAGTGCCGTGTGCAAGCCCTGAGCTTCTGCATGGACGAGCGGGGCTGTGGCCCAGCCCTGGATCATCTGCTTGCACCCACTCCAGCTGCCCCAGCCACCCCCACTCAGTCACCTCCCTTTCAATCCCCACTACCCCTTCGGGGGAACCAGAAGGAGCCCTGGACTGGAGGGCCATTCCCACTCCAGGGAGGAGGAAGCTACCAGCTAGGGCTACCCCACTGCCTCTATCGGACCCCAGGCATGTTCTTCTTTGAATGAAGTTTCCCTTCCGGTCTTTTGCTTCTTCCCTTGTACAGCCAGACAGGCTCTCCCACCACTTCATGCAAGGACATGCTAAAGAATGGACTCTTACCTGAGGGCTGGAGTCATTTGATCCTCTTCAGGTGAAGATACCCTGCTCAATCTGTCCCCAGCAGACTGGGTCTCTGAGAGAAAGGGTACCAAAGGTGGCAGAGGGTAGGACTCTCCCCTGGGTGAAGATGGGGGACAGCAAGTGGTTTGGTTCCCAAAGCCAAATGAAAAAAAAAACTAAGGATTAAATCAGAGAGCTGGAAGGAACTAATCCAACGCCCTCATTTTACAAAGGAGGAAACTGAGAGACCCAAAGAAGGGAAATGACTTGTCTAAGGTCATACAGCTAGTCGTTAGGAGAGCCAGGGGCCCAAGCCCAGGTCTTCTGACTCTTCTTAATCCAAAGCTCTTCCCACTACTGAACAGGTCTGAAGAGGCAACAGAAACAGGAGATCTTTGTCTTCCTTGAATGACACAGGGTTCTGCCTGACCAGGATTCCAGAGTTTCATTTAGTGACCTCATGCCCTGGCCCCTCCATGGACAAACTTGGGGAGTGTGGGGAAGGAGGTGTGAGGCTGGATCTATGTCAGATTTTACTCGACATTCTACTTAATAAAACAAGTGAGTCTTGAAGATACTATAAGCCTGGCCTGGTGGATGGGGTCCAGGACTCTTGGGTTCTTCCAGGGCTGCCTGTGGGTATCAGTCTCCCCACGGGAATAGGAATGGGGCATGGGTTGAGTTTCTTTGTCCCATGAGGATTGCCCTTCAGGGGGACTTTTGGTGGGAGTTTCCTGCCACTCAGGGAGGGGGAAAGAGGGAGATTGGAGTGGGAGGAGGAAACAAAGGGGGAGGGAAAACAGGGAAAGGGGAGAGTCCAAAGAGAATACAATAAGGAAAAGGAGTCTATTCCTTGTCCCTTCTAGATGCTCCCCCTTTCTCCCCTGAAACCTGGGGCTGGGTACTCTCAGGGCCACTGACCAAGAGTCCCAGGGGATAGACAATGAGGGAAAAACTTCTTAGGACCCCCACTATCCACTTCCTCCACCCCAATCCCAAGAACTTGTCCCTTCATCTTCTGGGCTCCTTCTCTCAGTGGCTGGGACACCTCTATAACCCACAAATCAGACACTCCCACTCCAAGTCGTTCTTGCTACTTGGGAGGTCAGATCAGAGCTAGTGAGACCCAGGGGAGAGGCATCCCTGTTAGAGGCGAGGAGTTAAGATACTCATAGCATCATAGCATTCAAGTCTCAGAATTGGAAGCACCCATAGAGATTGTCTAATCCCGCTTCCTTATTTTTTACAACTCCCCAGGGAATTGGGGAAGTGATTTGCCTCTAGTCACAGAGTAAGCTTAAGGTAGAGCCAAAATTTGAACCCCGATCTACTGATTTTCAGGTCATTATTCTTCCCCACTAGAATATTACCATGTTCTGCCTTCCCTTCGTTCCATCCAGCACCTCCAGCCACTGGGGAGCAGGTTCCATAGAGTCCAAGCCTTCCTGAAATACGCTTTCCCGGCCTGCTGCACTTCCCCACATCCCCAGTCCGGGGGAGAGCGAACTTGCAGCCCTGAGAGTTTTGTGTCTATTTCCTTCCCCCTGCCCCTTCCTCTTTTCTGGAAGTCATCTGGGTCTCCTCCTTGTGGTTAGGGTAATTAGGAGGGTCAGGGTAGGGATCGCTTTCAGCCTCCCTCTAGACCAGTGGAGTCACCAGGACCCTAGAACCCAGCCCCACTGCCACATCTCCCCTCTATCAACTCTTGTGAATCAAGGAGAGGGTATGTTGCAGGCCGAGAAACATGAGACATTGATGGTTAGAGGGCAGGGGCTGGCAGGGGAAGGCACTTGTTCCAAGGATGATGAATTCTCCTAAAAACTCTTCTTCTGATCCCTGGAATGACAAAAGACCACAGGGCCGGGGGCCAGGATTCCTGGGTTGTATTTCCCCACACACACACACCCTATCCTACTGGGATGTCCCTAGCAAGTGACTTCCTTTTTCAGAGCTCTTACTCTTCCCATGTGGACCATGGGAAGCCAGATCCTCAGGGTTTCTGGAGGAAGGGAAAGGGATGTTCACCCTCTCACTGGGCTGGGACAAGGCAGGGACTGTTGCTTCTGGGGTGTTGGTCTCTGCCAACCCCAGTACCTAGTCCTGAGTGATCTCTGTACATAGGCTTCCAGTAAGCCTTTTTGACCAACTGACTCTGTTCAGTAAAGGCTGGTGACAGATACCTGGGTGATGGAACCTTGGCTTCCCTTTTATAGCTAAATGTGTCTAGCAGCACCCCTCCCTTCTTCCCATGCCTGGGGAGTGGGAAGGATGCTGGAGTCAGTCCAGAACCAACTAGGATCCAGGGAAGGAAGAAAACTGAGGGGTTGACAACAGCCTCATATTGGTGACCATGCATAAGCGTGCAGAGACCAAGACACATGCAATGCATAGAGCCTGCATTAGGATGTAGACACTACAAGATAGATACAGACAAGTGTGTAATAGGTAACAACAAAGCTGGCTATGGAGACACACAGGTAAGTAGACACACAGTACCCTGGAAACAGCCTACCAGGATAGACAGACACACATCCACATTGATGTAGGGAGGCTGGGGAGAGGAGGAGCAGCTACTGATGACTGGAAACCTGAGGTGAGGCCCTCTGAGGACCCGGGAGGCTTTGAGGTTGAATGTCTCCCTGCTCAAGAGCCCCTGGGCAGGGGCTGGGAGGGACAAGGGCCTGGGCACCAGGGTATGAAGGAGGACAAAACCACCAGGATTTGGGTTCTGAGGCCATAGCTGGGGGGTGGGGTATGTTGAGGGAAGATCTCTCAACAACTGGCAGGGAAGCAAACACGTAGGTGGGCAGGGAAGGAGGAGGCCTACACTACTCTCAGGGCTAACTTCTTCCCCCAGCCCCAACCAAATCCCAGGTTGTTTTGCCCCCTCTCTCAGCCCTTTCTAAATCTTCATTCTTTCCTCCCTGGAAGTAAGCTCTCAGTTTTCTCCTCTCTCTTTGCTTGCCTCAGTCTCTTCTCTAATCTCCTCTCCTACCTCTGTCCTCTCTCCCCTATCTGTTAGCCCCCAACTCCAGGAAGCCCCCCTGGCTGACTGGCCTAGCTGTGTATGTCTGGGCTGGTGATCAACCTAACTGACCTCTCCCTCCTCCTTCCCTGCCTTCCCCTCACAGACTCCCTCCCTCCCTTCCCGGGACTCCCTAGGGGCCTGGGAGGAAGCAAGCCCGGGGAGCAGTGCCCTGAGCTGTCTGGTTCCCACAGACTCGCCCCTGCTGTGGGCAGCCCCTCATGGGGGCCAGGCCAGGTCTCAGAGAACGGGAGCTGAGCTGGGAAAGTGTTCCCAAGGCCAGCTGCATTCTCCCTACACACACACACACACACACACACACACACACACACACACA
>NW_020954564.1:32660952-32668797 GCF_900497805.2 Vombatus ursinus
AGAGAAGTGTCTGCCTCAGACTTTATGACCTCAATGACCTTGGAGGGTAGAGATGGAGGAGGGTAAAGTTGGTGAAGGGAGACAGGAAACTGAAGGAAAGGAGGTTTCATGTGACTAAGAGCATGCTGTTTGTGCAGAGCTGTGTGTGAGAGAGCAGGGGTGTATGTGTGATGGGAAAGACTCATGTGGGAGGGATGTATGATGAATCCAATGGCTTTAGGGAGGTGTGAATGGTGGAAGAGAGATGTATACCAAAGTAATATGTGAACCCTTCATAAACCTTAACATGCTATTCAAATTGGAATTATTATTACGTTGTCTAGGTGTGTTTATCAAAGGCATAATTGTGAGATATATACGTATGTTTCAGAGAGTTGTGTGTGTGTATGGAGGATGCGTTTGTGTGGCAGACATGTGTGTTTAGGCCCTATATATGCATAGAGGATGTGTTTCAGGGGTGGCATGTGTGTGAGGTATACCATGAATATATGTATAAGGTATATATGCCACAAGTATGTGTTTGTATGGGAGAATGGATGGGAGAATTGATTGGGGTCTCTGTTTCTATGGGGTCTATATGAATTTGGAGGAAGCAATTGAGATAAAGTGACTTATCCAGGGTCACACAGCTAGTAAGTGTCTGAGGCCAAATTTGAACTCAGGTCCTCCTGACTCTAGGGCTGGTGCTCTATCCACTGTATCACCTTGCCATCCCATAGTATGTATATATATATATATATATGTATTTCTATAGATATATGTGGAATGGTATGTTACAAATATTCTTGACATACTACTCCAAACAGAAAACTATACCTAGAGTCAAGAAGACCTAAATTCAAATCTAGCCTTATGCATTCATTAGCTGTATGACTTTGGGCAAGTCACTTAATCTTTGTCTGCCTCAGTTCCTCAACTACATAATGGCGATAATAATAGCACTTGCCTCCCAAAGATGCTGTGAGGATCAAATGAGATAACATTTGTAAAATACTTTAAGCTGTATATAAATGCTAACTCATTGTTATCTAGGTTTGTGTATGTATGGAGGAATGTGGAGGAATGTGTATGGGGGATGTGTGTGCATGAAAGAAGTATGTGTGAAGGGGGATGATATCAGCATTGCTGTGTTTGTATGGGGCATCTGTGTGTATTAAGAGTGTTTGTATGGGGATGTCATCTGAGTACGGACTGGAGAATCAGAGATGTGTGTGTGGTATGTGGGTGTATCAGAATGTGTTCTTTATCTGGCTTGTGTGTGTGTGTGTGTGTGTGTGTGTGTGTGTGTGTGGCTATGTATGTGTATGGGGGGATATGTGTATATGGGAAATGTGTGTGTCAGGGGGATGTGGAGTGAGGGGGGATTTGTATGTTCTTTATCTGATGGCTCAGAGAGAGGCCTTTCCTTCCCCTGTCTGGAGCCCTTCCCAGGCTCATTCTTGCAAGGACCTTGTGACCCCAGTTCCTGTGCTCTTCCGCGCTGTCCCCTGAGCCCAAGGAGGGGAGAGGGAACGGGGAAGGGAGGGAACTAGCACCAGGCTTCAGATCTGGGGGATGGTGAAGGTCATCTCAGACTCCTTTCTGCTGGAAGCCCCTAGCCCACGACTCTCTGCACAAGGATTCTCATTCCCCCCTTAGCCTCAGGCCTCTCCCACATAGACACACAGCTTCTTGCTGAGCTAGGGTCACTCTGCCAACCTCTCCTCCCTGGGCTCAGTTCCCGCCATCTCCCTGGGTGGTGTTGGGAATGCTGGGGTGGAGTGGGGAGAGGGGATCCAGGGATTGCAGAATTTATAGCTGGAAGGGACCTTAGCAATCATCTAGTCGTTGACTTATAGAATCCAAGTTTTTAGAACTAGAGAACTTAGAATATAAAATGTTATGGTTGTAATGGACCTTAGAGACCATTTATTCCAACCCCCTCATTTTAAAGAGATGGAAACTGAACCCCAGAGGGGCAAAGTGATTTGAAGAAGGGGAGAGATCCTTCACAGCCATGGGCCTGATGATCAACTGTGGGGAACCTGCCCCATGGTCCCTTTCTGGGGGAGAGGGCAAAGAGCATCAGGGTCAATATACCCCCCAGTCCCCCCATATCTCCTACCTGGGAACAGACAGTCAGTGCTAAGCAAACAACCTCTCTTTTTCTAAGCTTTCTCCCCATCTCATTCTGGGATTCTTGGCTCTGAGCCTCACCAAGTAATGGAAAGTGAGCTAGATTTAGAGTCAAGAGATGGATTTTTGGATACCCATTCTGGTACTTGGCAGCCAAGGGATCCCAAGCAAATCACTTCTCCTTTCTGTGACTCAGTTTCCCCAAATGGAAAAAGTGAGGAAGCTGAACTAAATGGTCCTTTCCAGCTATAAATTCTAACTATAACCAACAGGAGCCACAGATTTCCTCATCTTTAAAATAGAGATTATCAGATTTAGAGTTGGAAGGAATCTTTTTAAAAAAATTTGGACATGTGATTTTATGAGGGAAACTTCCTCCACTGCTGCTGATTGGTAACTCCTCTATAATTTACACTCTTTAAAAATTGCCAGGCAGCAAGGTGGCGCAGTGAATAGAGCACCAGCCCTGAAGTCAGGAGGACCTGAGTTCAAATTCGGCCTCTGACCAAACACTTGACACTTACTAGCTGTGTGACCCTGGGCAAGTCACTTAACCCCAATTGCCTTAAAAAAAAATTGCCTGGGAACATTGAAAGGTGAAATAGCTAGACAGACCATGATCATACAGTCATAATGTATTGGAAAGGAATATGAACCCAGGTCTTCCTGACTCCTGGAGAGCCCTCTAGCCACCACTTTGTGAGACCTTAAATGAAAGACCCCTTTTGCAACCTGACTTAATAATAGCTAGCATTTATTATATGTAGCTTCAAGGTTTGTTGAGGGCTTTAAAGCCAAGGGTTTTACAAATATTATCTCATTTCATGCTTACAACAGCTCTGTGAGGTAGGTGCTATTATCATCCCCATTTTACAGGTAAGGAAACTGAGGCCAAGAGAGATCCAGTTACTTGCCCATAGCTAGTCAGCAAGTATCTGAAGCAAGATTCAAACTCAGGTTTTACTAACTCCAAGTCTAACTCCACTCCACAAAACTGCCTAAGATTGTTATGAGAGCATAGCCTCGAACAAAACAAGCTTCCTGATTCTGAAATGAAGGATTAAAAGAGACAAAGGAAAAACTAGGATCCAAGGAGGTGCCCTTCAAATGAGGAACATCTGAATAAATTGTGGCACAAGAACCTGGGAACAGTTTTCAAATGCACAAAAGAGAACAGAAAGAAACACCGACATGCAGGATAGTTTTGAAAGTAAAATATGGAATTATTGTGTGTGTGTGTGTGTGTGTGTATGTACATGTAGAGACAGAGAGAGAGAGAGAAAGAGAGAGAGAGAGAAGGTCTCCCTATCTCACCTTGAATAGAAATACAAAGGCCCCTCACTAGCCCACCCTACTACTTATCACCAGCAGGGAAGCTTTGACCTATTCCATTCCTGATGTGGACCAATTCACACCTCCTTAGGCAGCCTGGCAACCCTATTCTCGGGGGAGGGGGTGTATTCACCATATTGGTGAATCCAAGGCTTTAGCCCTGCTGTATCTTGGGACTTCTCTGTCTGACTTCTCCACCATGCTCCAGCCTTGGGTCCCTCCCTATCACCCTCCCATTTTCAACCTTCTTTTGGTTTTTGTCTTCCCCCTTTACATTATAAGCTCCTTGAAGGCAGGGACTGTTTTTCCTTTTTCATTTTTTTTATCTCCAGCACTTAGCACAATGACTGGCACAAAGGAGGTGCTTAATAAATATTTCTTGACTATTAACTACTCAGGATTCCTGACCTTAGAATCTGACCGGCTTCAGCCTTTCCAGCTGCAGTCATTATAGATATGTACCACCACATCTAGTTAGTACATGCTTTTTTTTTTCAAACCTTTTTTTTCACTTTATTATACAAAAAAGGGGGAAGGGGGGAACAAAACTTCCAAAGTTGCCGCAGCCAGACATCTCTAGCCATCCTACCCTCACCCCTCCCTTCCCAGTGATAGAAATCCAAGTTGAGGCCATAGTTGAAACCTACAAAGCACTCTTTAAATATTAGAAAAAATAGGGGGCCTCTGTAACCCTCCCTTAGGCTCTCCCCTCAAAAAGAAAAAACACAAAAAACAAAAAACCACCCTATCAACTTGTCCCAGTGCCAAAATGCACTTAGTGTGACCTCTTACAGTACCAACACCCCCCCACCCACCCATCTTCCATCTTGTGACACTGTAAGAATTTTTCAATGGGGTGGAATAAGTCCCAGGTTTGGGGTTTTTTCGTTTGTTTTTTTCATACTGAAACATAGTCCACTTGAAACACAACAGTTATGGGGTCAGTCAACTAAGGGCAGGAAGTGGGATTGATTTTCCGCTGCATGTTAGAGGATGGAGAGAGACAGGCAAACACAATCAAGTAGCAAACAGATGAACCCCTCCACCATCTCCAGGTGTAGGACAAAGGGATGGGAGAGAACCACCTCCCCCTGCTTGACCCCTAAGCATCTATGTTTTCCTGAGTTCAGGGCATAGATTGTCTGGTTGTCTTTGGGAGAGGCTA
Organism: Vombatus ursinus; assembly: GCF_900497805.2. Taxonomy (NCBI): domain Eukaryota; kingdom Metazoa; phylum Chordata; class Mammalia; order Diprotodontia; family Vombatidae; genus Vombatus; species Vombatus ursinus. The sequence goes on from NW_020954564.1 coordinate 32,665,565, forward strand.
CCAGTCACTCAACTGGGTCTGTCCAGGTTTCTCCTCTTCCCACCCAGCATCGATTTCCAGTTTCCCTCTGTCCTTTAGTTTTCCCATCATGGAAGATAAAATTAAATGGAAAGTCTAAATAAGTCACTGACATGATTGGCTTTTTTTAATCCAAATTTAGTCAAACATCTAGAAAATGATACTTAGAGAAATAAATCCAAAGTGGTTTGGGGGTGTCAGGTAGGCTAAGGAATTGGGGGGGGGAGGTCAGCTGCATCCAGCAGCCTTTAGCAAACTGAAACATTTCAATAAAAACTAGGCTTCCTCGGTGGACATGGGGCCCAGCCCGAGGAATGAGTGAAGGCTGAAATATACATATGAAAAGTTCTCAATCCACCCCTAGACTCTCAGATCCTGAGGTGGGTTGCATATTGCCAGTCTCTACTCCTCATCCCAGCTAACCAGAACCAAATCTGCAGCTCCTCCCTAGAAACAAAACTCCCTAGGGCCTAAGATACCCCCCAACCTCATGCCATCTAGGTCAGAGAATCATTATCTCCCCCAAAAAAGAAATAGTATATGCTTTTTTCAAAAAGAGCAAATAGTATGAAATGGAGATTCAAGGTTTCATATACAGCCCCTTTTTATGTTCAGCTGTGTAGATGGAAATGTTCTCTTTTTTGGTGTTTGAGTTCAGAATAAAAAACTAAAATTTAAAAAATCTTTTTTTACAAAGGATGACTCCATGAGCAGGAGAAGGGAGAGCAATATATTCAGAAATGGAAGAGATATAAAAAAAGATATCAGTAAAAATAAATTTTTAAAAGATTGCTACGAAGAAATCATTTTTAAAACTTTAAAGTGCTGAAGCCCTGGGTTTAAGCCTAGAGTATTTTTATAAAACTCTCCTCATAGAAGGAGAGAATGATGGGTCCACCCCAGTGTGTCTGTGGAGAGGTAGAATTGGCCTGAGAGCTTGGGATAGGGGTGGGGAACCTTCGACCTCATGTCCACATGTGGCCCTCTAGGTCCTTGGATGCAGCTTTTTGACCGAGTCCAAGTTTCACAGAATAAATTCTTTTATTAAGGGGATTTGTTCTGTGAAGTTTGGATTCAGTCAAAGGGCTGCACTTGAGGACCTAGAGGGCCACATGTGGTCTTGAGGCTGCAGCTTCCCCACCCCTAGCTTAGAACAGAGGCATGCCTGCTTCAAGAGAGGAAAGGGTTCCAGACCCTTTATGGGGGGAAATCCATGGAAAAAGAGGTCAGCTTTTGGAAGTCAGACATGCAGGGCAAGCCAGAACCTCAACAGGTCCCTAATTTCTACCTCAACTCCTCTCCTAAACTGCTGGATCAACTCTGCCTCTCATACAGACAAAAAGGGGTGGAGCCATCTTCTCTCCACCCATGGGTAGATCTCATGCAAATGATCCAGGCTTGAACCCAGGCTTCCGATGCTGTGGAATTTGGAGCACTTTATGTTATCTCACATGCAGTGGCAGAAGTTGGATGATGAGGATTATAATATAATTCTTTCTCTCATATGATATTACATAGAGTTATAACTTACAAGTTATGTTACATTATACAAGTGATGTTACATAATTATATATCTGACTATATAATGTTTTACATACAGTTTATAAATCACTGTCATATCATTACCTAATATGATCCTCACAACCATCTGTGAAGTAGGTAAGGCATGTTGTTGTTCAGTCGTTTCTCAGTCATATTCAACCCTTCATGACCCCATTTGGGGTTTTCTTGGCAAAAATACTGGAGTGGTTTACCATTTCCTTCTCCAGCTCATTTTACAGATGAGGAAACTGAGGCAAATAGGGTCAAGTGACTTGCTCAGGGTCACACAACTAGTAAATGTCTGAGTCCAAATTTGAACTTAGGAGGATGAGTCTTCCTGACTCCAGGCCCAGTGCCCTATCCACTGTACCACCTAGCTGCCCCATGTGGCAAGTATTTTCCCCATTTTGTAGAGTTGGGGACTGAGATGCCAAGAGAAAAATGACTTGTCCAAGATCACACAGTGTTAGAGCCAGGACTTAAACCCAGTTGTGCCCTTACAGCACACTGCCCCTCATATGACAGAGAAGGATTGTATCTCACTAGCTCAGGAGGCTGAATATAGAGTCTTGATAATCAAATGGATTTGCAATGTAATTAACCCGGATATTCCCCCCAACATGCACCTGGAGCCCATCTCGGCTGCAAGGCCTCCACCACAGTGAGTGGAACCTTGTGGCAAATTTAGCAGACGACATGGACAAGAGTCCCGCAGGGTGGGCAGATATAGAGACATACCTGTATAGGACAGAAAAGAAACTGTATCAAAGCTTCCAGGCGGGACTTTAATCTGCTAGCTCTGTTTCCTGACTGGGGTTCCCCACATGAGTAAAAGTTGCCATCGACAGTAAGGGAAGGAAATTTATAGATTCATAGTTTGTTAGGGAGAGAAGAGATTTTAGAACATGGAACATGGAATGCCAGAGTATGTAAGAGAGCCTAAAAGTCAACTAGTCCAACCTTCTCTTTGTACAGGAGAGGAAACTGAGGCCTAAGGTGGGGAAGGCATATGTCCCAAGTTGCCAATTAATGAATAGGCAGACGATTTGGGGGCTGGGCAGGTCAAGGGCAGGGTAGGGGTAGAACAGCTGGTACAAGCCCAGCCCAGACTGAGGCACTGGCTGGGTGCTGAGTCCCAGACGTCATGATCTCATCTCCCTGCTCCACCTTAGACTCCCCCGACACTCCTGAGACCAGCACCCCCGCCCAGTCCGGCTTCCTGCCCTCACATTCTTTCCATTCTGGACTCCCCACATGGCTGCTGGCAGCCCCCTGGGCCCCAGCCTTCCAGAATCAGAAAGGGAGGAACAGGGAGACCATCTTAGAACAGGCAGCCACTCCACAACCCAGGTTTCAGTGTAATTATAGTATTAACTCCATCCAAAAAGCATTTATTAATAACAGTTATGGGATTTTAAGGTTTGCAAAGGGCTCTGCTCACAACTTTGTGAAGCAGATATCGCTAGGATTATTATCCCCATTTTATAGATGGAGAAACTGAGATTTTGGTTGTGATATGCATATGGTCACATAACTAATAATCCCAGAGCTAGGAGTCTAACTCAGGTACTAGTATGATGGTAAATGTTTAACTGGTTCTCCAGACACGATGTACTCATGACACACACTTTTTTTTTTTTTTTTTTTTTTTTTTTTTTTTTTTTTTTTTTTTT
>NW_020954564.1:32668812-32683097 GCF_900497805.2 Vombatus ursinus
AATCAGGATTAAGTGACTTGCCTGGGGTCACACAGCCAGTAGTGTCTGAGGTCATATTTGAACTCAGGTCATCCTGACTCCAAGGCCGGAGCTCTATCCACAGAGCCACCTAGCTGCCGCCATGACATACTTTTAAGTTTAATCTATTAAACATTTCTCTGTCATTTTTAAAAACCTAAACAATAAGTAAAACAATAAATCAAGCCTTGCTTTGTAGCGTATGGATTTTCGAGGCGCAAATGCTAACAAGGAAATTTTGACAACCAGCTCTGGGGAACCAGTATTAGCCAGATCTAGCATAGATCTCAAGTTTCCTAACTCCCCATCAGTCTTTCCACTATACCAGGTTGCCTCTCATAAAAAAAAAAAGTCTCCAAAAGAAAACAGGTACAACCAGCACAGCAGGACCCAAGACCACTGTCACTAATTTGCTCCGAGACCCTAAAAAATATTGCTTCATTTCTCCGTGCCTCCATTCTCTCACAAACTGCTCCCATCAGGCATTCTTGGAGGTTCAGAGGGAGAGGACAGAGATGGGTACTAGACCTGAAATAGAACATTAGAATAATAATAATAACAACAAAATAATAATAACAACGATAGAGATAACTCCCTCTACCATTTCAGGAAGGCACCTTCTCTCCAACTTTTAGTCTTTGGAGACTTATCGAGAGCCTTGAGAGGTTAAGTGACTTGATCAAGATCACCCAATTAATATTTGTTAGAAGTGGAACTTGAACCCAGATCTTCCTGGGTTCTCTCAGGGCCTTGCTCTCCATCCACTATGACTCTCAAAGCTTAATTGTGTGTACATGATATATACATATTATATTTACATATACATATAACTGTACACATATATTATATGGGTATGTGTGTGGTGAGAGTTTCGTGTTTACAAAAAATTTTCTATACATTAACTTTTTTTAAAAAGCGGCATTAATGCCTTTTTAAAAATCATTTTCCCACGATTCTACTGTCCCCTTCACCAGACAGCCCTCCCTGGTAACACAGAAATAATACAGTTAGCCTAAACAAATCAAGATATGATAAGTCTGCCATGACTGACAATGTATGCCTCATTCCATACCTGAATTTCACCACCTCTCTGATAAAAAAGAGGGAGGTATGCTTCACCATGAGTCCCACGACGAAGTCTTCAGTATCTCCACCTGGGCAGGGCAGCTGGGGGTAGTGGTTTCTTTTTAATCACTCCAACCAGACTCTCCCTCATCCCTGATTCCCCCAAGCTCTCTTAGCTTGACTAGCAATGAGATCCCTTTCTTTTTTTTTTCTTTTTTTGGTGGGATTCTTTTTTAAAATTTTTATTAATTTACTTATTTTTAGTTTTCAACATTTATTTCCACAAGATTTTGAGTTCCAAATTTTCTCCCCATCTCATCCCTCCCCCCACCCCAAGACGGCATGCATTCCGAATACTCCTCCTAATCTGCCCTCCCTTCTGTCACCCCCCCTTATCCCCTTCTCCTTCTATTTTCCTGTAGGACAGGATAGATTTCTATACCCCATTGCCTGTATATCTTACTTAATGGGATCCCTTTCTTGATCGCATTGAGGCACAATAGGGTTAAAAACTCAAAACATTTTAGCATATCATTAAGAGAAGGAGCAACAAAGAAGGTCCAGGTTTATCTAAGGCTCCAATTTCAAAAGGTAAGGTATAGTTGAATAGGTTCTGGACTGGAAGCTAGAGGAGCCAGGTTCTAGGCCCAGCTCCCAGCTAACTGGCTGTGTGACTTGAGGCAAGTCAACTTACCTCTCTGGGCTTTGGCTTCTTCCTCTGTGCCATGGGCACAATTGCTTCCCTTCTTCCTTCACTGGTGTGCAATGGAAAAAAAAATGCTTTGCAAATTGTAAAGCCCTTTTCTGGGAGTAGTATTATGCACAAAGGTGTAGCTTTGATAATTTACAGCCCTGGTCTGTCTGCTCTTTCCGGGACCAAGTTTACTCCACCTCCTTCAACAATTTTCTTTTGTTCTTTTTGAATCCTAAGCAGTTAGCACAGTGCGTGGCACAAAGTAGGCACTTAAAAGTCTATTGACTGAATAATTGTTCTTCCCCCCCCCACATTGCCTCATCAAGATGTGAGAGCAGAGATGAGGAGAGGAACTGGACACTGGGGAGTTGAGTGTTACAAGCAATAGCCAATGTTTCTACAGACCTTTACAATGTATCATTTTCTTTTTTTTTTTTTTTGGTTAAATTTTTAATTTATTTATTTTGATTTATCAGCAATCACTTCCATAAGCTTTTGAGTTTTAAATTTTTCTCCCCCTCCCTCCCCACTTCTCTCCCCAAGACGGTGCACAATCTGATATAGACTATACACATACATTCCTATTAAACATACTTTCACATTAATCACGTTGTAAGGAAGAATTAGAACCAATATGAGGAACTACCAGAAAGAGGAAACAAAACTCAACAGAAGAAAAAAATTGCAGAGTATGCTTCGATCTGCATTCAAACTCCATAGTTCTTTCTTCGGATGTGGATACCATTTTCCATCATGAGGCCTTAGATCCTTGTATTGCTGAGAGGGGTTAAGTCTATCAGCTTTAGTCATCGCACAATGTGGCTGTTACTGTGTACAATGTATCATTTTCAAAATGCTTGTGGACCTGTGAAGGAAACGTAAGGAGATCCTATTGGCTAAGAAAAGGATGCGGGATTTGATGTAGGAGGCCTTGGGCTTGATACTTGAGTCTTGTGACCCAAGGCAAATGACTTTCCCTCTCTGCACCTCAATGCCTTCATCTCTATAATGGGATGATTCTCTGGCACACTTCACAAGCTTTAAAGCTTAGAGGAAAAAATAATAACAAACTTAAAACAATCAGAAACGGTCATTGCAATACAAATGGAAAGATCGACTAAGGCATCGGAAGTGAACCCTGAAAATGCTAAAGACCAAGCTTAGTTCAAGGGAGAGAAAGAACACCTCTCCCTCCCCCTACTTTTCACTGGGGGCGGGGAGGGGAGAGACTCAGGCAGAGAAAGAACATTGCCTAGAACCACAGACGTTTCTGGATATATTAGTTAATTGGGCAGGACTTTTTTTTTCTTCTCTTTTTAATTGTTCATGAAAAAGTATGGCTTTCCTGGAAGGTGGGAGGAGAGGGATGCAGCTGGAGATGTAGATCATGTGAAAACAAAAGGTATCAGTAAAAATCTATTTTTAAAAAAAAATGATTGTCACAAAATTACGGAAGAACACATTTGGCTCCAAAGAAGAGCTACAAGACGCCTTCCCCTAATCCTTTGCAGAGGTGTGTGTGTGGCTGGGGGGTGGGAGGAGAGAAGTGGAGCAGATCCTGGAGGATGGAACATTAAGTAATATTGTGACATTTTATCAATACATTTTTTACTTTATTTTTTTCCTTCTTCCTCTCTTTCTTAAAAAAAAGTCTGTTATAAAGAATGGATGGGAGGGGAGGAAGGATACATAGGGTAATTTAGTAATTTAAAAAATATATCAATAAAAATTTGGTTTAAAAAAAAACTGATAGGAACATGAGTTGTTCTGAGCCTGGAGTCAAGATGACTTGAGTTCGTCAGCCTCAGACCCTTTTCTAACTGTGTGAACCTGGGCAAGCCACTTAACCTCTGCTGGCCTCAGTTTCCTCAACTGTAAAATGGGGATGATAATAGCATCCGCCTTGAAGGGTTGTTGTGAGGATCAAACGAGATATTTGTGAAGTCCTTAGCACAATACCTGGCACATAGTAGGCACTACATAAATGCTGGTTCCCCTCCCTTCCCCTTCTTGTCATTCTGATGTGCTACCTCATCGCGGGGTGGTTGTGACCTTGAGTTCTCAAAGGCTCTGTCAGCCGAGTGTGAGCTTTGGCAGGCCCTGTGGATCAGAAAAGGCTTCAGGTAGGGGGCAGGTGACCTGGCATCTGGGGTTCAGTCTAGCTAAGATTAGAGGTTCACCACCATACTGACTTCAAGTGAAGTAAAAGTGGTTTGTCCTCTGCCATCCATACAACTCTCCAAGGCATAGAGGGGCTAAGATCTCCACTGGCAAAAGGAGTACCCATATGGATAAAATCATAGCTCTGTGAAGCGTCCAAGCCAGTAGTATTATTACAAATGGGAAAACTGAGGTCCATTTGTAATGGAAATTACAGAAAGGAAGAAGAAGTAAGTGATTTGGCCAAGGCTACATAGAAAATTGAACTAGAATAACAACCACCAAAAAAAAAAAATCAAAACTGAATACTGTGCAATGATTATGACCAGGGGCAGCAAGATGGCTTAGTGGACAAAGTTCCGGTCTTGGAATCAGGGGGACCTGAGTTCAAATCCGGCCTCAGACACTTGACACTTACTAGCTGTGTGACCCTGGGCAAGTCACTTAATCCTGATTGCCTCACAAAAAAAAAAAAAAGATTATGACCAAGCTTGGACCTGAAGAAGAGATATTGAAGTTCACCTCCATCCTTTCTTTGCAGAGGTGGAGGGCTAGATGCAATATGGTACATTGCATACACTGGCAGACTTGGCAAATATTCTGGTTAATTTTGCTAAACTTTCGTTTCTCTTTTAATCTTTGTCATAGGAGGTGGTTTTATAGATTGGAAGAGGATACGTTAGGAAATGGATGTTATATAAAAACAAAAGATACCAATAAAATTTCTACATAGCCAAGGACCACCTGTAGTCACATAGGAAGCAGTATATGATGCTGAGCAAAGTGACCTGGGTGGAGAATTTTAACCTTTGTTTTTTTAACCCCAGGTAAGAAGGATTTTTTTTCATAAGTTGTTCAAGTTAAAACTATGGTGTGTCCAATAGGCTTGGGTATATTATCACCTGATAAATAAAGGGATTTTGATGCTATGAAAAAAAATCACTTAAGTCTCTTGCCTATGATCCCAGGGTACTACCAGCCTTTCTATTCTTGTTTTTTGGTTTTTGTTTTTGGCTAGGCAATGGGGCTAAGTGACTTGCCCAGGGTCACACAGCTAGTAAGTGTTGTGTGTCTGAGGCCAGATTTGAACTCAGGTCCTCCTGAATTCAGGGCCGGTGCTCTAGCCACTTTCCCACCTAGCTGCCCCTAGCCTTTCTATTCTTGAGAGGCAGCCTAGTAGAGTGGATTGAGTGCTGGTACTGGGGTCAGGAAGACCCACCTGGGTTTAAATCCTGCCTCAAATGTTTGCTAACTATGTGACTCTAGTCATTTAACCTCTCTAAGCCTCAGTTTCCTTATTTGTAAAATGGGGATGATAATAACAGTATAATAATGATGAGGTGCTATTGCACCTTATCTTGGAAGGTTGTTTTGAGATCATATGAAATCATGTAGGACCATGGAGTCCCTACTTTCTATCAGGGTAGAGGCTTGAGAGTTGCGAAGGATAAGCCTGTTTCTCTTGGGTCACTGAAGGTAAATTGGGGGGGGGGGGGGTTTCGAGAGTAGCTGAAGTCAGGGTGGAGGTGGAGAAAGCTTCCTCACAGGGGACAATGGACCAGGGTGGAAGGTGGGAGGGACAGCAGAATGTCCTAACTCCTAGAACATTCTGTCTTTTGGTCCAGCCTTCTGAGGACATTCTGGTCAATGATGCAGGAGGGATGTCAGGCTCCTATCTCCCTTCCTCTGACAGAAGCCAAGGCAGGGGCAGGGAGGAGGAAATTATAGCAGAGGGGAGAGGCTCAGGACCCTGGAGTTGGGTGAGCTCCTCTGAGCTCTCTTCATCCCCTTCCTCATCCATGTAAGGGCCTTTAACTATGAAAAGGCCTTAAGATCATAGGTTCCAGAGTTGAAAGGGATTTTAGAGGTCATCTAATCCAACCTACTCATTTACAGAGGAGGAAACTGAGGCCCACAGAGAGAAAGTCACTTGCCAAGGTCATATAGTTTCCTCCCCTCCTCTTCCTCTTTCTCTAGGAGTTTCCCCACCCAGACCTTATCTTCCCTTACACCCACCCTCTCCCCCCACACTCCACTTCCTGCTGTAATTTCTTACATTCCTTTTCCCTGGGACAGACTCCTCAGGACGGCCTCTTCCCTTCCACCCTCTTATGCCCAGAGGAGGCAGACCAGGTTTCTAGAACTGCTTCTGTCTCATGCTGCTGATTACACAAGAACTCTACCCAACACGCTTTAGAGTCTCTCCAGGAAGGCCAAGGAACCACAAATCAGGCCTATTCACTCTGCCCCACTCCTAAAAGGGGACCTCAAGGTCCTCAAGCACAAAGCACATTGGCTTTTTTGTTTTGTTTTTGTTTTAATTTATTTATTTTTAGTTTTCAACTTTCTCTTTTATAAGATTTTGAGTTCCAAATTTTCCCGCTTCCTCTCCTCCACCCTCCTTAAGATGGCATGCAATCTGATATAGGTTATACAAGTACAATCATATTAAACATATTTCCACATTAGTCACGTTGTGAAAGAAGAATCAGAATAAAAGGGGAAAACCAGGAGAAAGAAAAAAACAAACAAACAAAAAAAGATAAAACAGTATGCTTTGATCTGCATTCAGACTCCATAGTTCTCTCTCCGGATGTGGATAGTATTTTCCATCATGAGTCTTTTGGAATTGTCTTAGATTGGGGCAGCTAGGTGGTGCAGTGGATAGAGGTCTGGCCTTGGAGCCAGGAAGACCTGAGTTCAAATCCTGGCTCAGATACTTGACACTTCCTAGCTGTGCGACCCTGGGCAAGTCACTTAATCCCGATTGCCTAGCCAAAGAGCAAACAAAAGGAATTGTCTTAGATCATTGTATTGCTGAGAACAGCTAAGTATCACAGCTGATCATCGCACAATGTTGCTGTTATTGTGTACAATGTTCTCCTGGTTCTGCTCACTTCACTCAGCATCAGTTCATGTAAGTCTTTCCAGGTTTTTCCGGAATCCGCCTGCTCATCATTTCTTATGGAACAGTAGTATTCCATTACATTCATATACCACAATTTGTTTGTCCAGTCACCAACTGATGGGCATCTCCTCGATTTCCAATTCTTGGCCATCTCTACTATAAATATACTATATTTATACTATATATAAATATAAATATACAATATACTATATATAAATATATAATATACTATATATAAATATACTACTATAAATATTTTTGAACTCATGGGTCCTTTCCCCTACACAGCACATTGTTCTTTAAGGATATTTGATGCTGCCATACTGTAACTAGAGAACTGGATGTTCCATAAACCAGCCAGAGATCTGAGGTAGGGCTGATTTAAGGGAACCCTGAACTTCTCCACCCTGGTTCCCTCTATCTTGACCCTCTGGTCAGAGACATAATCACACTATATCAAAACTGGAAGGGACCATAGAACAAAAGAACATTGAGTATAGTAGGGATCATCTGCTCCAACCCTCTCATTTTACAGATGAAGAAACTGAGGTACAGACGTGAAGAAATTTGTCCAAGGTCACATAGTAAGTTACAGAGCTGAAAATCAAATTCAGGTTTTGTGATTCCAAATCCCATCATAGCACGTTCTCCTGGGGGCCATGGAATTGGGTCTTTGTTAGTCAGTCCACAAGCACTTATTATCATGTGCTAGGCCCTGTGCTCAGCGCCAAAGATACAAAGAAAGGCAAAACATAGTCCCAGCCTTCAAGAAGCTCACGTTCGAATGGGAAGACAACATACAAATAACTAGGCACATAGAAGATATCTACAGGCCAGATGATTTTCTGGGTTTGTAGTTTGCTGTTGGAGAGCTGGGGGTGACTCAGGAAAGAAGCCGGTGGGAGGAAAGAAAGAGGAAAAGTCTGAGGCTTATATTCACACGGACTGCAAGCCCGAGTAAGGTAAAGCTGAGATGGTCCATTTTCCCTCTTACTCCACCCTCTCCTCTGTACACCAGTTACCACTGTTCACTTGGATCCACGAAGGGGAAGAAAGGGAAAAAGTCCATTGGCTAAAAAATCTAATCCCAAATCGTCCTGGGGAAGGTCTTGGACCACTCTCATCCACTTACCATGTCTCCTGTCCCTCGTAGGAACAGGCCCAGGTACCGTCATATTCCTTAAGGACAACACTGGCCCCCTGTATTGTCAAAGGTAGATAGAACTTTTCAAATCTCTCAAGGATGTTCCCAGATGAAAACTTGTATGATTGAAATGAGCAGAACCAGAAGAATAGTTTATATAGTGACAACAACATTATAAAGACAAACAACTCTGATCAATTCAATAACCAATCGTGATTCCAGAGGACAGTGATGAAAGACACTACCTACTTCCTGAGAAGGGAAGAGATATACAATTTTTGGGTATGGCCAATGTGGGAATTTGTTTTGCTTTACTATGCATATTTGTTATGAGGATTTTGTTTTTCTTTCTTTTCAATGGGGAAAAGGATTAGAGAGAATAAAAAAAGATTCTTGATCATTAAAAAAATAAAATTAATTCTTTAAAAGATGATCCTAGACTCTTCACACCTTTTGGGAAAAGCCCTGAACTTCTTACATCCCGGTGAGATGGCTAGGGTCCTTTACATATTCTAGGGAAGACTCTGTCCCCCTCACAACCCCTAAGGACATCTCTGATCCTCACAGACTCCAGAGATGACTCTGCCTCTGGATCACTCTCTGTTGGACTTTAGGGACATACCTCTCCCTTCCCCCAGGGCCAAAGGTGGCAGCTGGAATCAGAGACTGCTGGGCCCAGACAGGAAAGACAACGTCACTGACCCAGGCCTAATCCAGACCAGATGGGGCCTCTGTGGCTTCCAGACTCACAGGGGTGGTCACTGGAGGGAGCTGAGCCAATGCCTGGTGACAGGAAATCATCTTGGAGGGAACCTCCCTGAACAGAAGAGAGATTGGAGGGAGGCAGAGGAAGGCAGCTGTTAGGTAGTAGTACCTACTTGTGGGGCAGGGCACCAGAGCAAGGAAAGAGTTCCCAACCTTGTTCACTATTCTTGGAGTCAAAAAGGTAGAAAGAGGCACTGGGACTTGAACCAGATTTTAATCTTAAGATTGCTGGCTGCTCCATGGTGCATTGGAATAGAACACTGGGCCAGGGGTTAAGAAGAACTGAGTTCAAATTCAGCCTGACACTTACTAGCTGTATGACCCTGAGTAAGACACTTAACTTCTGACTGTCTCAGTGTCCTCAACTCTAAATGGGGCTAATAATAGCTTCTATCTTTGAGGGTTATTTTAAGGATCAAATTAGTCAATATTTGTAAAAGCACTTAACCCAGTACCTGGCACATAGTAGGCTCTTAGTAAATGGTTATTTTCTTCCTCTCTGCCTACTTACCATCTATGTGATTTGGGAGAGGAAGAAGAATAAGCATTTAAATGATCTAAGGCAAGCAAATCGATAAACCTCTTAGGGACTCAGTTTCCTCAGCTGTAAAATGAAGATTGAATTGGATGTCTAAGATCCCTTTCATTTCTAACGTTCTATGACTAGTCCCAGCTCTGCCACACACTAGATGGATGATCCTGGACAAGTCCTTAGATCACTCTGATCTCCTGGTTGCCCAACTATGAAATGGAAAGGTGGGGCTAGCTAGGTGATCCTTCCACCCCTACAACCTGAGGGCATCCTGGGGAGGACACTGTGCAGAGGGGAGCTAACAGCTGGGGCAGACTGGCCTGTACCCCTCAGACCTTCCTCCAGTCCCTCAGTGAGAGGTGGCAGGAAGCCAACCGTTTGGAATCTGCCTCCTCCTCTCCTCCCTCCTCCTGGCCGGCTGGGCTGCTTGGGGAGACTGCCCAGGGCTGGGGCCACGCTGACTCACCAGCCTTAATCAGATGGTGGGAAAGAGCCTCCTTTACCGCCACCACCCCACTTCCCCCAGGCCCCACCTCCTGGCGACTGTAAGCAGGCTGGGAGATCTGGTGAGAGTGACATGTCTGGGGCCCATGCCAGGGCTGGGTTGCTGGCTGCTGACGCCAGTGAGGGATGGGGGTGGGAATGGGTCCCCCAGAAAACCTCAGCTTAGGCCTAGGGAGGGGAAGGGACACAGAGGAGACGAGTCACAGAGGCCCTAGTTCCCCTGCTCCCCACCCCACCACCCAAACTCCATGCCCTCTCAGCTCTGGATTGAGGGAGCCACACAACTCTAGTCACCTCAGTCCCCCCACCACCATCATCATCCCCACTACCGACAAATGCTTTAGCTCTAGTACAGACTCTACCCCAAGTTTCCTGGAGCAAATTACTTCCTTCCTCTGGACCTCATTTACCCCATCTGTAAAATGGGAAAAATGCTTGCCCTGCCTCCCCCACAGCAGGGATGGGGGTGGGGAAACAAAAGAGCCGGGGCACAGGAAAGTATTTTGAAAAAGACAAAGCTTTGTTCCATGGGGAAGCAAAGACTTCTCCCTAAGTCTCTTGTTTTCTAGTCTGTCGAAATGAGAAAAGTAGCAGCACGAAGCTAGGGATAGAAAGCTACTCTCCTGTCTGTCTTGGGGTCAGGAAGACCTGACCTCAACTCATTTCTGACAGAAGAAAAAAATGATTTTGTTGCTAGGCTAGTTACTTAACCTCTTGGTGCCCTAGGCAATTTTCTCAGGCTATAAATTTCAGAACAGTAAAAAAAACTTCCTCACTGGGAGCAGTTCTCTATACCAGTGAAGTCACAAGTCAGGCAAAGAAAAAAATGACCACACATATTACCTCCTCGGGGACTGTCGTGAGAAACTTCAAGCACTGTAGAAATGTATTATTATTATTATTGATTTTTTGGTGAGGCAATCGGAGTTAAGTGACTTACCCAGGGTCACACAGCTAGTAAATGTCAAGTGCCTGAGGCCGGATTTGAACTCAGGTCCTCCTAACTCCAAGGTCAGAGCTCTACCATTGCACCACCTAGCTGCCCCAGAAATGTATTATTATTATCAGTATTATAAATTATTGTCAACATTAGCCGTATGGCTTTGGGAAAGTCATTTTTATGTCTGTGAACCTCATTTTCTTCATCTGTAAAATAGGAATAATATCCTATCTACCACATAGAGCTATTGTGAGGGAAACATTTATTCCCATCCAGGTAAGGTAGGTGGAGGAGCAGCCCAGGGCTGTGCTTCATGTAAGCAGAGGAAGATGTGACTGCTGGTTGGCTAAGAGAATTTGGAGCACAATGCTGCTTACCTGCCTGCTGAAGGGGTAGATGCTGCACAGGCTTTGAGAGAGGACGTCTAGGGAGGTGGTCAAGAGAGAGGGAAGAGACGTGAACTTTTGAATTATGATCCTTGACTATCTGAAGGTTTACAACTCTAAGATTGCTGAAAATGGAACTCCCTTGGGTGAGATCATTCTTTTTCTCCTGGTTTGAGCTAAGATTTTATCTGGCTTCCAGTTGAAGAGCTCATTTACTCTTGTGTGTCCTTCGGTATAGTCTAGTCTTTAGAACATCTTTAATTTCAATTTGCTGTTTTGTTTGAATAAGTGGGTTTACTCATTATTTGGTAATCATGATGGTCTTCTGTGTGACCAGCATTTGGTAGGAAGGAGCTAAGCTGGGAATATAAGCCAAGAAAGGGCTACCCATCCCCTTGAGAGTCATCAGGGAGAACTTTCCTTCTGAACTCAGACTCATATTCCTACACTAGAGATGTTCAAGGGGTAGTTGATAGACATAATTCTAGCCTAATACCATTCTTGGAAACTAGAGGAGAGATAGCACAGTCTTGGCTGGATCCTAGATCCTCTTTTCCCCTCCCTCCAACCCCTAGCTAGGCTGCTGGTATTACCAGCATGGCCCTTCTCCTATTCTCTGGAGAGGTGGATCATATCTAGCTATATTACATACACAGACACATATAAATATGTATGTGTACATATATATGCATAGAAATCTACATACATATACACATGTATAGATATACACACATGTAAATATATTTAGATAGCCCCACAATACATGTCTTACATACCATAGACATGTGGGCTAATATTGTCATTATTGTTACCCAGACCATCCCAGCACATAAATTATACAAGATGGGGATGACATAATCTTGGAGACCTATGGAGGAACCTTCCAAAAAGGAAATGGGGAATATATCTGGGGATAGCTGAGGGAGAAATTCTTTTGGGGGCTTTTTCTTGGGAGGTGGGGAGAACAAATCATAGAATCATAGATTTAGAGTTAGAAAAGACCTTAGGAATCATCTCATTCACTCATTTTGCAAATGAAGATTTCTTAAGTAAATTATTTAAATCTCCATGGGCCTCAGTTTTCTCATCTGTAAAATGAGGGGGTTGTATTAGATGGTTTCTGAGGTCTCTCCCATCTTTATGGATCTATGATCTGTGAGGCCTAGAGAGCTTTCCTAATATCACACAGGCAGAAAGTAGCAGAACCAATATTTAAACCTAGGTCCTCCACCTCCATATCTAGTACTACTCATCTTATGCCCCACTGCTCTACAGGAAAGGGCTCAGAGAGGGCATCTTTCTCCCGGTTGGCTCCCAAGGATTGAACCTTGGGCCTTCGCCT
Source organism: Vombatus ursinus (assembly GCF_900497805.2). Classification (NCBI taxonomy): domain Eukaryota; kingdom Metazoa; phylum Chordata; class Mammalia; order Diprotodontia; family Vombatidae; genus Vombatus; species Vombatus ursinus. The sequence goes on from NW_020954564.1 coordinate 32,681,271, forward strand.
ACCAGAAGACTGCACCACTCCCTGGCAGAGCCGGATGCCCCACCCCATTAGCTCACTAGTACTGGCTGGACCACCACACTCCTTTCTCTCTGTGCAGACCCAAGGCTGATCTCCCCACCCCAGCCTCCCCAAATGACTCATCCCACCCTCACTGGGTGGCGACTCAGCCTGGGTGGGGGAATAAATAGGACTAGGGCAAAAGGAAGTAATGGAGATGATCCAAATGACAGGTGGAGTAAAAGGCTGAATGGGAGGCCAGGGAACTCCTGGGAGCTTTAAAGTTTCCTTTATCCCTGGGGAAATTCTCTGACCACCCACTGTGATTGTGAACTAAATCCCCTTCATTCGGCAAACCTTGTTAGCTGGGCTTTTTCTGAAAGTCAGAAAAGCTGGGAGCAGATTCCCATGCCCACAGGTTTCCTACTCTTCCACCCTACACCTGTCTCAGCAGTCAGCTCTACTTTTGGGGCTGTATGACCTTAGTTAAATCATTTCCCCTTTCTGGAACTGTTTCAGCATCTGTCAAATGATCACACCTGCCCTATCTTTTCTGCAGGGTTTAAACCTATGCAAAGGTATAAGTCTCCTTCTTTAGCCTAGGAATCTTTGCCTTGAACTGGAAAGCAGAGGGTAGCAAGAAGCCCCTCTTTCTATAAAGGAAACAGCCCTAGCCTGGAGAGTCAGGCAACCCGGATTCCTCTTCCGTTGATTTGCTTTGTCACAGAGCAAGGTAGGGACAAATCCCTATCCCTTCATGAGTTTCAATTTTCCCCCTATTTGTAAACTCTGTGTGTATGGGGCGGGGAAGGAGGGGAGCAACATAATCTCCAATATTCTAGGATAAGGGAAAGGGTCATGTTCAAGGGACAGAGAACTGGGGGCTTGGAGCTAATGTGATTTGGAGAACAGAGAAACTCCTCCCCAGCTCCTTTCATTGTCTGACAGAGTGGTGGTGGGGGAACCATGCCCCTTGCCCAGACTTCCCCCTCCCCTCCCCTCTTCTCCCTCCCCCTGTCCGTATTCAGACTGATGCTGTTCAACCTGTACATTTATTTACATGAAAGCCAGCGCTCTTGAATCTGCTCTTCATTCTGAGGATGTGACCCATCATCCCAGCCCTCACCCCCGGCTGCTGTGACATCATGGCCATCCCATGTGACTTCACTCTAAGAGCCCAGCAGCAATGCATCACTTAGACCTGTTCTAGGTGGGACGGTGGGATGAGCAGTGAGGCCGTTCCTGAGCACTTCTGGATGGCAGAGATGTCATCTAAAGAGCTTGCTCGTGTCACCGTGCCTTCTGAAGTTATATATGAAGGAGAGATGGCAGGGGCTTCTGGATAGCAGATCTACAAGAGCTAGCTGACTCTGTTAGGAGACTGCTGGAGCGCCCCTGCCCCCCACCTCTGTTTTCCCAGGTTCTTGCTGACCTATGGTGGGATGTGTATATGTGGTGGGGGGAGGGAGAGGGGGAGAAGGGACATAGGGAAGGGCAGGGCTGCCCTCCTCCCGAGTTCTGGCTCACTCACACACAGAAGTTCCTGCCTGTTGGTGGTCACTGTGAAATGGTGCTTTCATTGGGGTGAGGAGGCCAGCTAGGGGCCCAGCTGGTCTGCATTAGCACCGCAGCCTCTCTGGACTCTAGCTATGTGGGGGAATCCTTTTCTGGGGAGGAGGCAGGTTCCATCTCTCTCTGCCTCTGTTGGTGGCTTGGGAAGGCCAGGGGGGTGAGCAGAAAACACAAAGCCCTTGTCTGTCTACCCCCACCCTCACCCCCTTGGCTAGGGACTCCTTCTGGGATCTGGGTCAGGGGCTTGCTTGCTTGCTT